>NC_142379.1:3670000-4270000 GCF_059441005.1 Hippichthys cyanospilos
AGTCAAAACAGTAGCTCTGGTTTTTTATTCACATTTTTACACAGAATCCAGAAAAATCTAGATTTTTTTAACTGCCCTGTGGATAATGGCTGATTTCTGTGAGACTAGTTTTTTTTTTAATATTTTAAACCGATATCCCACCAAATTGCTGCATCAGAGCTGTAGCGCAAAGTCCTGAATTTGTCCGCCTATTCCTGACACAAATTCCATCAAAGCATTAAAAAAAAAACATGGGAATTTTTTTTTTTTTTTTTTTGCACGCTGTGTGAAAGGTTCTAATGCAGAGTCAGTCTTTCGGATGCAGGTCTCTCTATTGGACCGCCGAGTGTAATGCATAAGCGGTTTCCTTGAGCCCGCGTGATGATCCACTAACAAGATGTCGGCTCCGATGCAGGTTTCGTGCGGTTTTCCGTGGCCGCGCTGCTCTCATTGCATCGAATATTTCCAGTAATGCAATCTGATGCTGAGTGCTGAAGACTGGCCCACATCTAAGTTGTTGTGATGTCCAAATAAGTAGTAGCCTTCTTTCTCCTGCTTGTTATTACAACAGTAAAGCAGTAGATGGAGAGAGGGAAAAAAAAAGGGAGCTCAGTTCTCTTCTTGATCGCTCAGGAGTGGTTCTTTTTTTTTTTTTCTCGCCAACTGAGGGATAATAAGATAGAGGGAAGCCAAAGGTTAGAGCAGCAGACCGCCGCCATGCTCTAATCCCCACACAGTGTGCGAACATGCGGGTGAAAGAGGTGAAGCGCTAGCAAAGTCACCCCCGCCCCCCACCAACTGCACACAAGGTGCTGCTGAGCAATGCAACTGGGGGGGGGGGGGGGGGGGTGAGTGTGTGTGTGTTGGGGGGCGGGGGTGTCATCTCCAGCGCTGAATATGTAGCAGCTCGTCTTTAGCTTTTATTTCTCTCATCTCTACTCGCTAGCACCAAGGAATGGCATTTAGCGTATCCTTAACTTGAGGAATCTTGTTTTAAGTTTTTGCTACTGACCATCTTTTAACGCAAAATCGACAGTCAGTTGACTGGACAAGATTTGGATTCTTTGAGGGAAAGGTGAATGTCCCTTCAGGACGATTCTGTGAATGTATTCAAGCGTTCCAGGCAGAGCTCTGACTTGAATCTGAATTATACTCTGAATTATACTTCTATTTTAGAAAACTGAAAATGGTTACACACTGACACTGTCGCCAAAGTTCCATTAAGAGCCCATTCAGCAAATTTAGCGATCACATGGGATTTCTGAGTGTTTTTTACTTATTTAAATGAACAAACATTTTCAGTTATTTAATGTTGTTTGGATGGGGTGTTGTGAGTACAAATCTTGAGGGTGGGAACCATATTCCATTTTGCAGTAAGAGCCCAATAAAATGATGAATAACTAAAGAGATGCGAATATTTCCCATATGCACTCTCAGCCCACACCTATACAGGAATAGTACAGATCCATAATGACTCAGTGATGAGACACCGCTAATGAGCAAATCATGTTTGGATCAATGTTTTTTTATAAATATGACGTTAACACCATAACGACTTACTTTTAGAGGTCGCAGCCGAGTTTAATGACCTCGCTTGGGTCTGACTCATCTACTAAATGCAAGACTAGCATCAGAAAACTGTTATCAAAATAGCAGTACGCAGTAATGCAGTATAGCGACATATCTCTCAGCTAATATGCTAAATAAATCAAAAGCTCTCTACCGGCTAAAAGGCTAGCCAGCTTCCTCACCACTTAAATATATCCAAGCTATAAACCAAACACTTGAATATTTAGCCATATATTTCACGTTCATATATGTGATTTACATATGTAATCTTTCTAATGTAACTCATGTCATCGAACATACTCTAATCTCTTTCACAGTATGAGATGAAACAATTACATGGGGCATTAATAAAACAATGGCAGAAACATCAGCACAGGGAAATCTGCCACTGCACCTTTTGTGTGTTTGTACAGATATTACACACTATTCCATGATTGTAAATCATGTAAATGGATTTTTAAAATGGAACTGGTGTTCATTTTATTCAACATCGCTGCAGCACGAGCATGTGATACTCTGTCCCCCCGCGGGATCAATGTCACCTAATATGCATCTTATTAGATTCTGTTTGGATTTAGGGATTTGTGCCGGAATATTAAATGATGGCACTCCGCGCAAAATACATGCTTTCAAGACAACTAAGAGATCAAACGTCATTTCGCTCTTCCATAATGCATGCACTATCAAAAGTGCATTTTCTACTAACTTGTTGATGTTTCTTACGTACGTTTAGCACCCCCCACAAGAATGCATGGTCTATCGTACAGCAAGTGACAGCAAAAGGGCTTTCTAGCAACATATCTAGGTCACAAACAAACATACATAATCAAAAGTGATATTAACTAACTAAAACTGCCTACCTGACAGCGAGCATTACCAAAATCTATGCTAATAACTAACTCACTCACTCGTCTACCTGTCAATTACTATCAAAAGTTACCTATTAACAAAAAGTCCATGTACTTGTCAGCCAACACAACTAAAAAGCTTGCTAGCATAAACTCACTCACTCACTCACTCACTCACTCACTCACTCACTCACTCACTCACTCACTCACTCACTCACTCACTCACTCACTCACTCACTCACTCGTCCACCTGCCAATTACTATCAAAAGGTACCTATTAACAAAAATACCATGTACTTGTCAGCCAACATAACTAAAAAGCTTGCTAGCATAAACTAATTAACTAACTAACTACTAACTAACTAACAAACGTGTCTACCTGCTAGTCCCTATCAAAAGTTACCTATTAATAGACTCCATGTACTTGTCAGCCAACATCACCAAAAAGCTTGCTAGCATTAACTAACTAACTAACTAACTAACTAACTAACTAACTAACTAACTAACTAACTAACTAACTTGTCTATCTGCTAGTCCCTATCAAAAGTTACTTATTAATAGACTCCATGTACTTGTCAGCCAACATCACTAAAAAGCTTGCTAGCATAAACTAACTAACTAACTAACTAACTAACTAACTCGTCTACCTGCTAGTCCCTATCAAAAGTTACCTATTAATAGACTCCATGTACTTGTCAGCCAACATCACTAAAAAGCTTGCTAGCATAAACTAACTAACTAACTAACTAACTAACTAACTTGTCTATCTGCTAGTCCCTATCAAAAGTTACTTATTAATAGACTCCATGTACTTGTCAGCCAACATCACTAAAAAGCTTGCTAGCATAAACTAACTAACTAACTAACTAACTAACTAACTAACTAACTCGTCTACCTGCTAGTCCCTATAAAAAGTTACCTATTAATAGACTCCATGTACTTGTCAGCCAACATCACTAAAAAGCTTGCTAGCATAAACTAACTCGTCTACCTGCTAGTCCCTATCAAAAGTTACCTATTAATAGACTCCGTGTAATTGTCAGCCAACATCACTAAAAAGCTTGCTAGCATAAACTAACTAACTAACTAACTTTGACTGACCAGGCAGTCCCACGAGCTGCAGCGTTGCCTCCGTCGGCCACTAAAAGCCTAACGCGGCCATTATGTCACAAAGTGCCCGTTTGGCGCGTTAGCTGGTTCCAGAGCAAATAAATGTAAGATGAGTGGGGCGGGGTGCCTTGTAATGATGTAGAAGCTCCATCACTGTTGAACAGAATATAAAGGCCGGTTGCAGCATAATGGGATACCGCCGACCTATTTGAAGACTCTAATGAAGTCCCAGCGGCGCCCAGAGTACACTATAAGAAAATGACCAGACCTTGTTGGAGCCTATAGACTCGTATTGTAGCGACTATGTAATGAAGGCCTGATGCTTGTGATAATTAACTCCTCCAAGCTTTCCAAGGTCCCTCTCCAAGACTTTCTAAAGAGATGGCTCTTTCTTGCGCTAATTTGATGCAATGCGCACCTTTTGTCGTGGAAAATATATAAGATCATGCGGTAGCCGCGCCCCAAGTGACGGGCCGTTCGTATCTTGCGTCGGCAAAGATTAGAGTCCAGACCGTTATTATTGCCATTTCGATCTCGGCGTGCATTACGGCCAGTACGGTTAGCTTCGTAAAACTAAGGTATTTTTTGGTTCGGTGAATACACGTCACCTTGCGTGAACGTGCTTCGTTTAGGGACACCTGGCACACGGGCACTTTTGTACGCCGCATCTACTTTCTTATTCACGCTGCGAATTCCATTTGTTTCAAATGGCACATTAATAGCAGCGGCAGCATCGTCACCGGCCACGAGACTAAATATCAAACTCCGAGGGGGGCTTTCTGGGTCAAGTGCAAAATGGAATTCAGCGGGACGAGTGGAGGATGCGCCGATGCTGGTTTCTATGGCAACTGCAGGCGAGGGCTGTATTTTAGTGCAGTTGTTTCACTGCGTCTGGCTGGGATCTCTGTGTGTTCCCGACCAGCCAGGCGAGGAAAGGGGAAAAGGAATAAGGGGAACGTTCCCAATGGACCCAAAAGCTTGAAAGTGGGGCAGAGTCGCCCGTCACCGTCAAACAAAATCTCTCAGCCGGAGAGAGGCGGTGAGGGGATGGCGCTGTGGATCCCTTACCCCGAGACGCAAACTAAAGAAGCCGCCGCGCAGCGCAAGATCTGAGGAGAAACCAGCTCATCTTTCATGTCGCGTTCTTCTCTGGAACAAACGAGTGGAAACACAATGTTGTGACCTTATGGAAGTTCAAATCAAAGCAGATGTGTCATTCTACACGTCCTAGATACCTTTACGCAATGTGCTGCGTTGGCGGATTCATGCACACATGGGTTTAGGTTATACTGCGTTTGCATTTTGTAAGTTAATAATGAAACAATCATACAGTCGGCCGATCGATGTCTGCCAATGCTAAAAGGAATAAATACACTCGATCATCTTAAGATTCAAATTGATTTTTAGACCAAGTCAAGTTCATTAATATAGCCACGGGGTCTCAAAGGGATCAAAAACTTTTGTATTGGTAAAATAAATTGTACTGGTACAAATATATTGTCGGCTGTGTCTCAAAAAAGCGTTTACCTCAAGGGGTGCCTCTCCTTAGGTTACCGTATTTTCCGCACTATAAGGCGCACTGGATTATAAGGCGCACTCTCAATTAATGACATATTTTAAAACGTTTTCCATATATAAGGCGCACCGGATTATAAGGCGCACTCTCAATTAATGACATATTTTAAAACTTTTTCCATATATAAGGCGCACCGGATTATAAGGCGCACCCTCAATTAATGACATATTTTCAAACTTTTTCAATCACAATATAGTAATACTCAAAGTAATAACAATAGTAAGTCAAATAACTCAATAGCATATCTCAATGTCAATATGACCAACCTTGTTCAACTGTACACAAAAGAAACAGGTAAAGCTTACTTTATCAATTCATTCCCATCTACGAATCCCAATCTCTGTATTGAGCCATATATAAGGCGCACCTGATTATAAGGCGCACCATCAGCTTTTTTTTTTTTTTTTTTTAAAAAGGCTTTTAGGTGCACTTATAGTGTGGAAAATACAGTACTTAACTTGTTCCTTGGTAGGAACCATTGTTAATAAGTTTAACTGATTAAAAATGGAAGGAAGGAAGGAAGGAAGGAAGGAAGGAAGGAAGGAAGGAAGGAAGGAAGGAAAAGAAAAGTAAAGGAATGAATGAGGTGGGATAAAGGAAGAAAAAAAAGGAAGGAAGGGACCAAAGAAGGAAGAAGAGGTAAAAGAATGATGGAAGGTGGGATCAAGGGAGAAAGAAAAGGAAGGAAGGGACCAAGGAAGAAAGAAATAGAGATCAGAAGAGGAGATGAGTACAGAAGGAAGTAATAAATAAGGAAAGGGGAAGAAAAAAGAAGGAAGGAGAAGAGAAGTAAAGGAATGAAGGAGGAAGAAAATGAGGAGAGAGAAAAGGAAAAGAAGGAAGGAAGGTAAAGGGTGACAAGGAAGGAAAGGAGGAGGCAGTAAAGCAATGAAGTATAAAAGGAGGAAAGAAGGAAAGAAAGAGGGAAGGGTGCAGGAGAACGGAGGGAAGACAACCATTTGTTTTGAACATTCCACGCCATCGGTGGTAGACGGACTTTGAATTTTAGCGGCCATATATGGAATATTTTGGGCAGATTTAATACCCTGCCTGGTGTGTGGTCAAGTTTGAAAAGTTCTTGTATAACAAGGAGATCCTGACTTTTCTGCACACTTGCCAGTTTTCCCGTTGTTTTATTTGTGCATGTGGGATATTAATTGAGTTGGGGCGTAAATGAGCTCGGCTCATTTGCATCAAGGGTGCCTGCCGAACATAACGGTAAGCCAACCGTGATTTTTTTTTTAGCTTGTTAAATGTGGGATGAAGGACTTGATTTTTTGAGTAAGATGTCCACTTGCTCACTTTAAAGATGAATGATTCACTAGGCTAGTTGAAAATCTTTTCTTGAATGTAATTACCTCGCGTTTTTACACAAAAGGCTGAGTGCAAGTTGGTATAAATGTTAGACATTAACGGTCATTTTGAATAGAATAAAACCAAAGAAAACATCTCATTTGATGCGATTTAAACGATTGAGTGCGGAGGTGTCCAAACTGTGGCCCGCGGGCCATTTATGGCCCACCATCCACATTTTTGTGGCCCACTGCATTTACTTTAATTACATGAAAGTAAAAGTAAAATAAAACGTTTTGATAGTGGACAGGATTTGTCTTGTCACAGTTAACCGAAGGCCTTGATGTAATATTTTTTGGGGGGAAATAACTACTTTACATAGACAATGTCTATGCTTGCTCGATAGATTTGATCATGTTGAATAAGTTAAAGTGAAACGTTAATTCTTAGAGGAAATACAAACCGGATTCGGTTGAAGTTGGGAAAGGTAAGAGAATTAGTCTCCTCTCTTCCAAAACGTTTATTGAGTGTTAATAAAAGGAAAGGTGATGTAATGAAGTGGTAAACATGCCACATGTGGTAAACATGAAATTCTAAGTTAATTATATTTAGCAAAAAATAATAAGTTTCATTTCGAACATTAAATATGTTGTCTTTCTAGTGTATTCAATCGAATATGAGTTGAGGATTTTCAAAGCGTTGCATTTTGTTTTTATTTAGATTTTACACAATTTCCCAACTTCAATCGAATCCGGTTTGTATTTAATGCGCATTTACGGTGTTTTTCCTATAAACAATGTATTTTTTGGCCTGGCTGCTCAATATATTAGCAGTGTTGAATGCTCTCAAGGAAACAAGGACATCATGACTAGGGGAAGCAACATTTTGGGTAAACTTCATAATACATGCGCAGACAAGCCTTTTATCACCTGCTTTTCACACTCCGAGCCGGCACATTGAGCTGTGGCATTTTCGCGTCTTCAAATGACAGCTTCGTAATTGCAGCACATGCGCTTTCGAGTTGCTGCCGCGACTTCTTTCACAAGCCGAGCTTGAATTGGGAGGATAATTATGATGACATAGGGAATGAATGCAAACATGCACTTAAGAGGCCTAGCCAAATAAAAAACAGCTTGCGACCGTCTGAAGTTGCGATGAATAAAAATAAATTATATATATATATATATATATTTCTTTTAGTTATTGCACAGCATTGAGAATTTGCCAAAAACTAAAGACAAAGCATTTAAGTAAAAAAACAAAACAAAAAAACCCAAAGGACACTTTGTATTGGTTTATTGCTGTAAAAATGATGTTTTCATGTCGGCAGATGTTTCATTATACTTTAATGTCAAGGCAAGCTCAAGGACACGGTAGCATGCTGGGAGTGAGGACAATGTGAAACTACTTGAGGTTAAGTTTAGGTGATGTGAGAGCGGGACCACAGTGTGCTGTCCTGTCAGAAAAAAAAAAAAAAAAAAAGGGTGGCTGGAGGGAAGGCGTGATTTGAGAAATACTGCAGCTGTTTGAAATGATGCTGCATCTGGCCATGTGATTTGTTCCTGCTTACCTGTTCACTGTTACCTGAGACTTATCATGTCAAAAGGTAAGCAGAGCTGCAGTTTTAGCGCGCATTAGCATTACCAGCTTTACCTTCTAATAAGCAGTAAATGATGGGGGCAATTAGTGTTCAACAACAGCATATGCTACATGGCTAGACTAG
Source organism: Hippichthys cyanospilos (assembly GCF_059441005.1). NCBI lineage: Eukaryota > Metazoa > Chordata > Actinopteri > Syngnathiformes > Syngnathidae > Hippichthys > Hippichthys cyanospilos. The sequence continues at coordinate 3,678,099 of NC_142379.1, forward strand.
CTGGAGGTTTATAACATCAAAGTCAAAAGGTAAACAGAGCCGCAATGTTAGCACAGGTTAGCATTAGCGTTACTAGCTTCAGATAAGCAGCAAATGTTGATCGCAGGACTTTTTGAGTTTAACACTGTCATGTACAACATTGTTAGACCAATGTACAATGTATAATTTGGCGACAGAGATTATATCCCAAAATCTCCAATCATACGGCAAAAATTTTTAGATTTGTTTACAAGATGCTTTTTAAAAACAAAATGAGCTCTGTGTTAGAAAAGTTGGGAAGTTGTCATGGGAATAAAAGAAATCCCATTTGTGTGAGACACAGCCATCCCTTCTAAATTGAGAGATTTCAACTAGAAAAGGGTGTTAAGTGTGCGGTAATCCTCTATTTCTTGTGTATTTTCACTGAGGATAGTCAGAAAAGACACTTGGGAACGTTAAATGTTTAAAAAATTCCTAATGTGCCGTCCAATCCGAACATCCACGCAGCTCGATCTTTAGCCGCCCAAGCACGCGTCCCGGGATAAAATATGCTATGAATTATGCAACGGCGGCAGGGTGAAGAAATATAGCTAGTAAACTTGTTTTACCTAATGGAGGCACATACATTAATGGAGGCAATGTAAACATCCGCCGTGTTTGGGTTTAATTTAGCCGACGCAATCGGTGGCTTCTGAGCATCGCTGAGAGCCGAATTGAAGCTGGAGCCTGCGAATGCGGCAGCATTTGTTGCATATTGTATTCAAATATGTATTCACCCCGTTGACTTTGCTCTGCTTTTGTTTTTTGTTGATATTTCCCGAAAAGCAAGCAATCTGGGCTTTTCTGTCCCACTCCAAATTCAAATTTTTAATGCTCTGCTGTGCGCAGCCTTTATTGCGGCCTGCCAGGAGTCATTATCGTCATGGAAAGGGCGTCATCAATGACTCGGCTCTTTTTATTTATTTTTTTCTTTATGTCATGCCGGGGTGGCTTCAATGAGGCGGCCACTGACACTGTTTGCTTCATTCCTGAGCAGCGGGGAAGCTTTAAATGTGAGAACAAGAACAACGATACCGGAGAGCTTTTGTTGTTATTGAGTGGGAACAATTCAGACAGTTGTTGTCACACCATTAATAATGTTTTCTTAAAATGGGCTGGGATATTTGTGGGGAATTTCGTGAGAAAATTTAGATCCAAATACCACCCTTTTTGTTTTTTTATTTAAAAGGAGTCTAATTTTCTAATCGCAGCATGACGTTGTATTTGTAGTACCGCATTTTCCACACTATAAGGCGCACCGGATTATAAGGCGCACCCTCAATTCATGACATATTTTAAAACTTTTTCAATCACAATATAGAAATACTCAAAGTAATAACAATAATAACTCAAATAATAACTCTAAACTCTCTAGCACAATAACTCAATGTCAATACGAGAAACCTTGTTCAACTGTAAACACAAAAAAGAAACAGGTAAAGCTTACTTTATCACTTCATTCCTCATCTACGAATCCCAATCTCAATATTGATCCATATATAAGGCGTACCTGATTATAAGGCGCACCATCAATTTAAAAAAAAAAAGGCTTTTAGGTGCGCCTTATAGTGCAGAAAATACGGTATATTAGTTGCACAGCCATTTTGCCACTAGCTACCCACTGAATATTACAGCACAGTTGCTCAGGTAATGACCAATCATGGCTCATTTTGTGAACATCACATGAGCCAAAACAGAAAACAGGCGAGGCAGCAGAAAACATCAGAAACCCTTTTCAAATATCACACACCACCCGAAGCGCGTCACCCCCCATTTGAGAACCGTCGGATGATTTAATCAATGTAAAAACAAAACAAATCACATGGTCTATGTTGTCAGTTACCTCATTCAATACCAGGGACGTATTTTCATTTTAATCCCAGATACTTTAGTTCTAAATCGAGACTTAATTACATTAAAGACAATAATTTCCAGATACATAAGTATTAAATGTCCGGACTCTTAAAAAACGTGAAAATACGTCCTTGGCATTGGACGAGTTAATTTGCAGATCAAGTTTTAAATTACACTCATAACAAAAAAGGTGCAAAAGCCACGCACATACATGCCTGACAGACAATGTGACACTTTTTTCCACTCCACTCACAATGGCGCCATTCTATATCGTCTCTGTGGCAACAACATCCACACGAGATGATTATTAAATTACAGACAACTGCGGCGGTAGATTAAAAATGTGCCCTTTCCGCCCAGATTGTGTGCAAGCTATTGTCTCTGTGTTTGCTTTGCGCTGTGCACAGAATGACAGCAGATTTTTTTTCACTTCTGCTCACCGCGCAGCTGTCTCCCACTGTTCTTCGCATTATCTTCTCGAGGAATCCGCGCACTGCTTTTTTTTTTTTTTCCTTTTTCCATCTCTTGTATCAATTAACCATTTTCTGTGGGAAAAAAAAATCTATTAAATGATTTTTTGGTGATGCGTTATTTCCCCGAGATAGTGTCACTGCTTTGATTTATAATAACTAAGTAAGGGAGGTCGTGATGCACTTTTTAAAGCACTCAGGGGAGAAGCGTATGAAGATGGTGAAACAAAAGAAAGCACCGCCACACTGCGCCGTTGTTATTAATCAAGGGGCAGGCTGACAGTGCAGTGCGTGCTGCCTTCATGAGCTTTTGCGAGAAATTTATGTTGATTATTTGTGCTCCGACAACTACTTCCTGTCATCCATTATATGGTCAAAAATAAACCCATTGTGCTCCTAAAGCGTTACTGGTTGGTTACTTTGTTTGTTTCTGGTTTTGACCCAGACTTTTTTTTCACACTTTGAACCATTCGACTTATAGTCCAGTGTGGCTTACTTGCAATTTTTTTTTTTTTGCCAACAGGGCGCAATCTCTCAGTAAACAAAGGGAGACAGAAGATGCTATCAAAGTATTGATTTTGAGTTTCAACTGCTATTTCTCTCTCCTTCTTCTTCAACTATTAAATGTACTCGGGCATGTTACTGTTGTGTTGGTGCGGTATTCTAACAATCAGCGTGTGTTGGTGTGTTGAAAATATACTGCTATTATTCCTAAACGTGCAGGCACTTGGTGCTGCCACTCACACAACTCCAACAATCAAATTTATATTAGCAGGATTGTACAAATATATGACTTTTAAGGGGTTCTAATGAAAAACACCTTTGGAAAAATAAACAGCCCCTGAAAACAGCTTTACAGACCCACACTTATTTTTCGTGGACATGTCTACCATAAACGGACATGAAAATGTTTCAAGAAGCTTGAATATGAACAGGAAGTCAGCCATTTTTGTTTGAGGCACCCATTTTGAGTGAATTACAGGGCTCATACCATCAACTGAAGGTTGATAAACACTGCCAATTGTGGGGACCTCCTTTTTTTTTTTTTATCAATAGACAGCAAGGAAGTTGCCAGAACAACAATGAGGCCAATTTTTTTTTTTTGGTCTAAGCAAAAAGGTTCTATTAGCACTGGCACCCTCGTTGTTCCCAAGACGTTCACCCCTTCCAAGTATTTTGACCGTGTCGTTACTAGACGGCTCTGGCATTTATTTTTTTTTCCAACGCTATCAGGCCCTGGCAGGGAATAATAATTTCGTGCCGGCAGTTGCCAACTTTCATCTGGTGTTAGTTTGCATGCTAGGGCAACTTCTGGCTAGCAAACATAAATTCAAAGTGAGTCTCAAAGTCAATCTCATGGGGATTTGAAATGCGGAATATCCACGCATTCCTTTGATCAGCGCTATAGATTAATATCGGAATTAGCATTTTCATCCTCCTAATGAGACGTCACTTGCAATTTTTTAAGCAGGCAGAGAACTCCCCGGCTTTTTTTGAGTTGTTTAATTGAGATGAATAAATTATTTTTATTTTTCTATACACTGCACGTAAATGGTGTTTCTAAACACTTCTTATTCAATTACTATGTCTCTGTTTGCCATTTACAGTTAATTGCTTTCATCTTTGTTGTAAAAATGTACTTTTCTATAATAAAATCAATTATTCTTTCTTTCCTCTGCAATTAATTGTTTAAAAAAAAAAAAGAATTAAAAGCACAAAGGCATAACTGAATTTTTGGTATTGAGTGGAAAGTAACATTACAATATCTACGTAACCAACAAGGAAAATATGTCCACATTTGAAATGAATGCAACAGTTGCACCAATGCAGAATTAGGTTAAATAAAATGAACGATAAAACTGGAATGGAATAATCATTAAGAATGTAAAAAAAATTAACCCATTAATCCATTTTGTCTCAGCAAGACAGCAAACCCATCCAAACAGACAAGAAATCAATGGAAAGGCCAGGATGTCCACTACTGAGCACATTAGGATTCAGTAGGGTTGCTCCAATGGGTCAAAATTTATAGGCCGAAAAACAAATGTCCAGTACAGTGGACACACATGAATAGGCTGGATCTCAAGAAGACAGGGATGCACATAAGATGTAAGGTACGTGTATAGATGTCATTGATGCATGTCGTGTGCTTCACACACTGCATATATTTGCGTACCTACTTCTTCCATGACAACCGAGCCTGAGCTGAAAAGTGGCTCTAAATGTGCCATGGGTTGAAGCACACTTAAATGTGGTGCAAGATTTACCCCTGAAGTGTGTACATTTGATATACGGTACACAGTATATATGATTGTATTTATAAATTTATGATTGTATATATTAATTATTTGCAGTGTGTGCAATGTTCACTCAGTCTATCAATTAAACAACGGGAGACAGAATGCTATTGAAGTATTGATATTGAGTTTGAACTGATATTTACCTCTGCAGTATTCTGTTTGGTAATATCCATCCATCTATTTTCTATAAATATAATGTTGGGACAAAATATGCATGCATTTTCAGTCCTTTAAAGAGTTCATGTTGCAGTTGGTAGACGATTAAAAAAATATATATAATGAAAATGTTAAAGTTTCATATTACCACTGTATACCTGTGGCTTATAGTCCAGTGGGGCTTATCCTTGGCAAAAGAAGTTTGTTTTTTTTTGCTCAATTTTTGCTGCTGCGGCTTATATACGGGTGCGCCCTATAGTCCGGAAAATGTTATTTTTTTAATGTATATTTGATTAATAAGCTTGTTTTGTGATTGCTAACCAACCTGCGTTGATAGGTAAATGCACATAATGCAAATTATGCGCACCTCTGTAAATAGCAGTACAAATATTTCTGTGTAAGACTTAGCTTTTTTCAATTATCGTTACAGCCCATTTAGGCAGTAACCTAATTATCCCTAATTTGGTTTATACTACACAACAAGACCCTGATATGAATGTTAATCTCATTAAATTCCTCGTGATTGACAACTCTCAGCAAGCCACACACGAATTTCTGAGGCCTATTTATATTCGATATACAGCGCTGTAGTATTATTTCAAAGGGTGAGCCACAGAGGCTGTGTTGTGGCTGTCTGTGTAGGAGCTGTAGTGTCGTGGGTGGATGATGTTTGCCCTCAGGCTGAGTACGGCTGTCATCAAACCAAACACACTACATGCTCACGACGGCCTTTTCTCCACAAGTTTGGAGGACATTATGTGAAAATGTGTTTTCAGGCTCTCAAATCTACCCCAATTTAAGGAGGGACGGTTTGGATTTATAAAGTATTGATTCCATACTGCTCCACGGAGGATTGAAGCGGGAATGTTAAGCGTGCAGAAGGCAGCAGGCCTGCTTAATAATACAACACGCTACTCGGGTCATCTCGCTGGTCAGGCAGATGCATCGTGTGTTCCACCGCTCGTATAGTCTTTATTATCATTTATTTACAACAGGTCTTGAAGCTTACTAAGGACGGGTTTCTTTCTAAAGAGGAACCACGATTTAATGGAATCATTTTAGGTGGGAGCGTTCCTAAAATCCATTTGCCCGTTACATTGAAATACACCCAGTGGAATACCACATTTTTTCGTCCGTTTTTTTTCTTGGTAAAATGCCCAGTACATTTGAAAAGAATGCACAAAACTTGCTCAAAGATTTGACATGTACACAAACTTACTGTACAGTGGACCCCCGGTTATAGCGTCAAAGGCTTACGTTTTTTTCATGTTGCGATGTGCAATACTGAAATTTTTCGTGCCCTCTTTACCGTATTTTCCCGGCTTTGCGACAAAAACAACTGTCATGACCCTAGGGGGTTGGCTGTATTTGTGTTGTTTTGCCTCCATCTGCTGGCACTTTTAGGTAATTGCATTTATTTACTATTGCCGTCAAACTTGATATTTTTACCTGGGGTTCTAAACGCATTAGCTATTTAACATAGGTTTGGATTGCCCGCCATATGGTGAATTCGCCTTACGAGCCCAACTGCGGAACGGATTAATCTCGTGACACGGGGGCCCACTGTATTGCCCCCACATTGCACTCCATTGTTTGAGAAGGACTGGTGTTCAACAAGAGAGCAGAGCGACCAAACATAAACAGATACTTTGGAATAGTTGACCGCACACAATTTTTCTGACCGTTGAATCCAGGGTCAGTTGCTTCCGGGTCTGTTAAATGGAGGTTCCGCTGTATTCTGTCAAGTGCGCGACGGATAAATAAAGAGCTGCTCCAGCAAACGCAGGGAAATGTCAAACGCATCATTTGAGACGACTGATGCCACACCGCTATAACATTGCTGCACGCTGGAACGACTGTCACTTTGTTGACAGTCAAACATCCAGGAATAGTCATGGAAAAAAAAAAAAAAAAAACAATATCAGTATTGCTCAGTATTCCCAGTGGAGCCTGTTAAGCGAGATTAGCAGAGATGTACATGTGCCATCGTGGTGTGATGCCCGCAAGTAAGTCATTACCGCCTCCCGCTGTGAGCTGGCTCCAACCACTTGATAACATGTTGGAAGACGCCTCACACTGTTCGCCCTCTGGATAGAAAGCGTGCGTCTTATCAGGCATCACGTCTGTCAAGTAGGGGTTGCGGCTATTCGTGGAACATCATTTGTAGGTTTTGCTTGTCTCACGTGACAATCATTCGCTTTCTCGGATGCCAAACTGAGGTTTACCTACTCTTCGGTGCCACTTTGTCGAGATTAAAGAAAGAAACAGCTACAGTTGAGGTTTGGGGTTTGATTTTAGGTTTAAAGTGCCGTATTTTACGCACTGTAAGATTTTCTCAAAAGTTGACAGCGCGCCTTATAATCCGATGAGCTTTATACAGCGCATAAACCACGAGTTTTCATTTTTGGGGGATGAAAAAATAAAAATTTAATTGCCGTGCAATTTTTTACATTTTTACCGCTGCACCTGAGTTCTATACGTATTTTTTACACTTAAATTTTCACCCCGTTTGAAGTTATGGTATGCCGCATACATAGGCTCCAATTTTAAAGCAGTTTATATCGAGACAGGGCACAAAAAAAAAAAAAGTTTTGCTTTAATATTTAGCTTTCAATTGCATTCCAATACTTCATTCTGATACGCAAGTACATTCAAATGTATTTACAAGTATGTATGAATGTATTTCTACACATATTTAAAAATATGTTCAACATATTTGAAAGTAATTGAAAAATACCTTCAAATATGCATGGGAAAAGCTTATATATATTTAAATATGTTCAAATTTAACTTGAAATACATTAAACAAGTTTGTGTCAAAATATGTACAAGAAGTCTACAATGGCAGCCTTATGCTTCTGTACAATGGGGTTGTTTATTAAATATTACAAAGTTTTATATTCAGGACGCTTGACAATGATTTGTAAGTTATGTTTTTTTTTTTTTTTCAACACAGATTAATTTCTTCAAGGATTTATTTGGCTTAAATTGTCTTGTGCTGACAGTCTTTGATTATGTTTTTAATGTTTATATGTAATAGTTTTTTTTAAATTTCTTGATACTGATTGTTTTTTCTTAATCTATTTTTTTAATCAGGATTCCACATGCAGATTTGATCTCTCTCTCCAGTGATTTATTAGTATTGCTAGAGTGCCGTTTCCTACAATAGCTCTTAAAACTCTTAAGACATCTGGCTGGATATGCACTTAATGTGCAAGTTTCCAAAATGTCTTTCTGTCTTGAAATGTTGCTGTGCCTTTTCCCAAAGTTGCTTTCTCTGGATTTTTGACTGGTAAACTATTCTTTGGCTTATGGGTTGCTTGGCAAGTGCTTGACAGCCTGTAAATATGTTTTTATGTTGAAAAATATCCCCCCAACACTGGAATGTTATTCTTTTTCCCAAAAACATTTACAGTATATCCTCCTGAGATCTAAACTTATTCATTTGTGCACACTGCATTTGTCTTTAGTTAGGTGGGAAACTAATACTATTGCTGTCTTGCTGAGACGAAATGGACACAAGAGTGGACACAAATGAACAGCGTGGGTCTCGGCGAAGTTTATATGTGATGCGTTTTAACAAAATTGGTCTTATGTCACGGAATAGTTTTGGGTTATTGAAGAAAATACAGATTTTGGACAGAGATGTCCATTTTTGGAATTTCTACAAAGACAATAGGATTAGTAGACATTTTACTTCCTCTTCCTCATTGTCCTTCTCAGTGTCGCTCCCACATTAGCAGCGCACCTTCTGTGAGTGCACACAGGCTGCCTGCGTCCTTGAAAAGTTTCATAATTCTGTAACATATTATTTCGTATGTACCGTGTTTTTATTTATTTGCATTTGTTTTCTGTCCTGAATGGGCGTGTTGCTACTTGGTGCATTTGATTGACGTGCACGCGGGAGAGAGAGGTGCGGAAAAGCAAGTCAGTGTGAAGGAAAATAAATAAAAAAAAGACTTGACTACACACTGTACCTGTCGTATTTGTGTTGTTTAGCAGGAAGACCGTAGAATTGTATATTCATGACTTCTAAGTGAATAGGACCCGTGACAGTCGCCTTCGGAGACCTGAGAATCCCCTTTTATGGCTTACAGCTCTATCAGTTATGGTTTGCGCACTTTGTTCTGGACCCAGTTTAATTAGCAGTTTGTCTCGCCATCTAGCAAGAGGGTGATTACCTATTGCTTCTCAATTAGCTTGTTTGTTCACCATAAGTTGCGCTAAATTCATATGCTCTTTTCATCTTGGAGCCACTTTTCCGGGGGGGAGAAAAAAAATTCAGCTCGGGCTCAGTTGTTGTCATGGGTGAAAGTTACGTATCAGTGATTTCTGTTGCAAATGCTTACCTGCCTACCATTTGTGTTCAAACCTGTATTTTAATGTCTCAATTTAATTTTTTGGAGCCATAAGCTTGGTTTTGTGAAAATGCATCACACAGACACACACACACACATATATATATATATATATATATATATATATATATATATATATATATATATATATATATAAAACATTTTAGAAATCTCTGTGCATATAGGAAGTGTCAATTGCTTTCAGTTCTTTCAGGTAGTTAATGATGTGTACAGAACAAACGCACATACTGTAATCGCAATTTACAAACTGAGCATTTAAAAGGAGCCAGATTGCCTTTTCTGCACGTTTGGCTCCATTTACCACAAATCACATTTGTTTCGCATTACTGCAGAAGTGTGCTCATGCTACCCGTTTTTCCACTCATTGCTGCGTTTCATCAAGTTTTTTTTTTTTTTTAATGCGCTCGCGGAAAGGCGATTCATCACGTGACCATTCTGTCATTTTCTTTCGGAGCTAATGGCGTTTTAATGCAAGCGAGGCGGCGGTGTGATTTGAGAAGTATTACGTGGTGTGCAACTCTGGTTCTTGTCGTTGTCTTGTCATTTTTATTGAAACTTCTATTTTCAAGTAGATTTGCATTGGATCTCATTCGATTGTGCAAAAATATCCCACATCCAGGTATCCCATGGGTATCTAGAAAGAGGTTGAGCTTAACACCAGGTTTGTTCTGCACTCATTACTGCCACTAAAAACGACATTGTTCAAGCCGTTCTAAAACATTTATGCAAAAAAGGCAAAACATCAAGGGGACCCTCCCATTGGCTAAATCTGAGCAACGAGTTAACCGTGCGCTGTTTGAGGCTCTCAGTTGACAAGCCGTTCTTAGTGTCATTGGAAATGCTACTCAATGACAAGTCGCTTGCTCTTTCTACTTCATTGAGGGTGAAATGGCTGAGAAAAACGACCCATAAAAAGTTGCTTTCTCTGGAATTCTCGCAACATTCCGAGAAGCGTGGTCTTGCTTTTTAATGTAAACTAGGCGGGACTGAAACAAAGCAATGTTGACTTACTGATTGCAAAAAGTAAACTTATGACGTTTTCCAACGTTAAAGCTCACAAACTCCGGTGTGTTACACACTCAGATATGACGATCGCAATGATTCGGAAAATCTTCTTACACCCGCGTGCATTAGCATATGTCCAGTCTCACTCGCAGAGGAGCATCGGCGGTCATGGTCGAATGCAAATTGTTAGCACAACTCATCCAAAGCGTCCATCTGTTTCGACGTTTGGCAGAGTTGAATTCATAATTAGGAAAGCAAGACCTTTTAAGAGACCATCACTTGGCTTTTCTTGAAGTAATTTCGCTTAGAAATTCTCAAATGGAATGATGATTTGCTCCAGGGGGTAGGTACCATGGCGGCACTTCAATGGGGATCGTAAGATATTAACAGGATTTCTACAGGTAGAGGCGAATCTAATTTAATCTAATTAAATGCTTTTTAATGTCATGGGAGGGACAGTACTACATTGTTCTTTTCAATTTGAGAGCAAATAATTTGGAACATCAAGCAGTTTATTGTAGAAATTGCTCATTTTGCTTACTGTAATTCCTCAAATATAGTGGGCACCTGCATATAAGACCTACAAGTCTTCTTTTGAACCCACAACGAGGCCTCGCCAAGTGTCGGCGAAACCTTCCATTCTTGTTTCATCAGTCCCGAGCGGCCCACTACTCGAGCATGCCTGACACCCTTGTCACTTCTCCACCATCCGCCCCCTTTCCGCTGCAGGTCGACACCGCGGTCACACTGAGCTCGCGTGCGCATCGGTGCGCACACGCACACAGAAACGAGCGCTCAGCAATGACAAATCCTTCCATCTGTGACTCACGGAGCGTCGTACGAGTCCCCGCCCCGTCAAGCTGCCTGGCACAGATGAAGCCGCGGGGTGTCATAGGCCGTGTCTGGTGGCCGTCGTGTGGATGCGCACCTTCTGGGATGCAAGTGGAGCACACCGACATTCTCAGTGTGGCTGCGCCTAAGCATAAAGAAGGGGTCAGGTCAATCATATCATTGGCTGGTTAACCCTTGTGCATTCACTTTAAAAGGACTACGCTCGCGTTTTTTTGTACCAACATGGTACCTGCTTTTGAGGGCGGGACAACTAACATTTTTAATATATATTTTTTTCTTTAAAACACTCAATTCTCAGTGGCATGAGGTCTATCCATACATATGTAGTTTTTATGAAATACACGACAAAATACACAACTTGAAAAAGTGAGTCAAGTTCACCACTTTTCCCACTCATACAGAGTAACTACAAGTGCATTTGCATTGGTTTGAAGCAAGTTGGTGTTTTCGCGTAGGAGTTGACGCGAGGACAAAAAATAACCATTAAGCGGTCTTTGGCGCCACCTACTTTCTTAGAGTGTTACACACAGGTCATTCGAGAAATTTCAATCTGTCGGCCTATCTCAACCACCGCTAACGATCTTGGTTCAAAAATCGCAGGAAATGCAACATAACACGTAGGTTATAACGTGGATTATGAGTGTGGGTATGTCCAACCTGGTACCCATGAACATATGCGTAATTATATAGTACGCCAAGATGCAACAGTGTAGAATTTGCAGCATGATTGTATTTTAAACTTTGACATGATTATATAATTAGCGTGAAATTTCAACTCCCTAGTGTTTTTTTTTCAATGCTTTCGCCTTTGATTTCACAAAGAAATTATCGAAAAGGTCCCACATCGGTACCATGTATGAACGAGGGTTAAATCGCAATTCACTAGCGTAGTTCACTTGGCTGATCCCAATTTGGCTGTGCACACATCCCGCCTTTCCATCCTCTCATTTTAATGGGATTAACTCAATCTGTAATCTAGCGCTGCTGGATGAGTCTTTTCTCATTACTCCCATGATAGATCAAACAAGATTTGGGTCACATAATTAGGCCCCTTCTGTTTTTTCACGCGGTCTCTTCATCACATGTGTAAATTATGACAATTGAGTGCTTAATAGCTGATGGCTCTCGTAACAACAGCAGCAAGAAAAAAAAAAGACAAGTGATGCAATGTTGATTGACGTGTTTACTAGAATACGTCGGATGCTGTCATTTCATAATGGATGCTGTAAAGCAAAACTCAAGTGCTGGACACCGCATTCACTGTTTTCTTTGCTCATTTTGTTTAGTGTTTATCGTCATGTGCACGGTGTAGAAACATGTTTCTCCATACAATGCGATTCTTACTTTGCTGTCCACACGAATGTCATAACAAATAAATGCAAGGCATAACAAACACACAAGTAGCACGTATGAACCATTAGCTCAGCATGGAGTGTGGGTTGTTAAAAAATGAGCATGACCAAGGTGAACATTAGAGTGGCCATTAAATATGTTCGCATGAAACTGGACTATTCAGGGCTTGAAGAAAGATTCCAGCTTTTATTTTGTCTGTCAAAGTTGGCTTTATGCTTTGAATAGCTAGCATGGTGTGCTAATGGCGGAAAGGTATAATTGCATATCATGGTGTCGATGTTGATTAGACTAACTGTCAAGTCGCTGTTCAAACATACAAACATCATGGCAGCCGTTAAATAATATAAAAGCATATAATGATAACTGGATGAGTCATCTGTCTTGCTATATGAATTTAAAACATTAAAACAAGGTTATTTGCTTACATGGGTTTTTTGTTTGTCAAAGTTGCTTATGTTTACGACATTCGTGGCCAGCAAATTAAGAACTTCATTATACCGAACAACTTGTTTCCGCATAGTGTATATGACAAACACTTTGATTTGATTTGTCGACATTTTTCCCCCGTCATTCACGAGTTGCTCTAAATGTTTTTCGCGCCGTTTGCTCATTTTCTTTCTGTTTTCTTACATCATCCTCTGTTACAGTATAACATTAAAACAAGCTTCTTTGTATCATTTTGTTTGCGAAAGTTGTCAGCGCTCTGGTTAGCTATAGCATTAATAGCTAGCATGTGGTCACTGAATGGTAAAATAGTGAAATGATATAATAGCATGATGTGTAGATGCGACGGTAACTAACCATCCAAATCGTTCTGCCAATGTGCAATGTTAAAACGAGCTTCTTTGTTTCATTTTGTTTCTCAAAGTTGACTATGCTTTGGCACTCACGGCAACTATGATGTAATTATTCATTGTATCATTACCGTTGAATGATAATGATACAATACTTTTTAAATATTGAGACCTGATGTTCATAATAACGGTAATCCTGCATTCTTTTACTCAGTCAAGATGAAATAACAGCCCGATCCGTTACCACTCATTTTTGTAATAGCCACCAATAATGTTTAGGGTGCCGCTATTAAGGAAACATATTACCAGATTACTTTTCCTAATAAAAGGAGTGTTGACCTTAACGTTCCTCACTTAATAAGCCTCCTCGTGGCACTTCTTTTTATATTCCCCAGCCATTAACAATAAACGGCACCTTTTTATTTAATTTCCTCAATTCATCATCTGGTGCTCTTGGGTCAAAAGGGCCAGTTGTCACGCAGTCAGAATACGCAACCCTGGAATGTGCGAGAAAGCGCGACGCCATTGCCGATCACTCGTGGGGATGCGGCGAACTGTTGCGAAGTGCTCTTGACCTCATTTAGTTGAAAAACGCCTCCGGATTTTCTTTCCACAACTCTCAAGGATCCGTTCGTCTCAGAGGATGTTTTGATATTTAATGTTCGCGATACTTATTAATGCCATTGTGCATCGTCCCTGGCTTTGAAAACATTACCTTACGTTAGGTCATAACGAGAATAACCTCAATTATATTGATCAAGCCTCGTAAGTGCTTTGATGAAAATAACCCTCAGGGTCACTAAATGTCATTATAATCCCTCGCCAAGTCCTCTTTGGTGTTTTAATGCAGCATGGCCTGACATAAATAAAACATGGTAGAGAGCCTTTTTAAAGAGCATAGTTGCTATATGTACACTAAACTATACGCTAATGGTGCCTGTGCTGCCATTTAACGAGCAGAGGCATGCGTTAACTGCGGCGGAATGTTACAAAGTGGAGAGCTGAGACAGATGCGTTTTTAAGACGCATCTATTAGTAGAAGCAGACACAGGCAGGACTTCCCATTAAGCTCCAACAGAACAGTATGGATTAGAGTTAAATCAACTGTACTTTACATTTTCACAAAGTTAAAAAGCCTGGCTGCATATTTTAAATGAAAACTTGATCTTGGGACTTTTAAATAAGACCGCGTATAATGCTTGTGTGTGAGTGGGGGGGATGTGGTTTTGTATTTATATATGAATGTACAGTATGTATGTGTGACTGAAAATGAATGATGTCAAGTACGGAGACAGAATTTGGATCTAAATTCAGACAGCACACGGAAATGGAAGAGTAGTAGGTCTCTGTACACAAAAATCCACCAAAGGAAACTACGCTCTGAAAATTAGACTCGGAAACTAGACTCAGAAAGAAACTTGAAGTTCTTACATGATCAAGCAAACTAAAGAACAACAGCAACTGCATGGCAACTGATACATCAAGAAACTAGTCACAAGTAAAGGACTTCATATGACACATGCATAAAAATGACTAAAGGTGACAAAATATATAAACAATGGGGGAAAAAAGAATAAGGAGCTGAAGTTTCCAGTGATGTTTAAAACATGTAAAGTTTGAAAATGCAACGATTCTGACATTTCTATGTGATTGCAGCTGGACGTGGGAGATTTTGTGTACAAAAATAATTATTGTCCAAATTTTGGACCATACAAAACCATTACAGTTACATTTTTTATATGCTTTTTAATACGATTTGTTACATTGATTTTCCTGCGTTTTTTGCAACATTCCGTTGAGTGGCGGTCAAGCTATGTCAGCAAACAGAAAATTCTTTAACTTGTTTCACCTCAAGACATAGGTGGCGGTAGAGAGCAGTTAATGTCTATGTCTTAGTGTCATCATCACGTCACAGACTCTGAAGACTGACCATACGGTTTTTCTATTTTTTGTAGACGTTAAGAATTTTAACCTCCATATGTATGGATAGAACTCATGCCACTGACAAGTTTTCTTTTTTTTTAAAGAAGATTTCACCGCTACACAGTGTAAAAGTCTGAAGGCTTTAGCTATTATCATTCTACCACACGCGTTCATTTCATTGCCTTTGGGAGATTTTTTTTTTCGTGAGTGCATCATTCAGCAACACGTGTACGCTTGCTGCCGCCTGGTTGCTCTTTAGGAAAAGATTCTTCGTGTTGGTGTTGACAGCTAACGCAATGGCGCTGATGGCTTCTGTCAGAAAAGGGCCGGCAGCAGCCAAGCCTCTGACGCCGTCCAACAGCTAGCAGACTTTTGAGGCCCCGCGGCAACACATGGATACAGATTGCTTCTACTTGGGTTTTCAGATAAAATGACCATGCCAAACACAAGTCTTTTATTCACAGTGGAGGATTTGAACCCCAGTTTCCATGACAGAAGAGACGTGCGAGAAGAGCTGTGTGGTATTTAGGCTAGCTAGCTAAGCTAGCTAGCTAGCTAGCTAGCTAGCTGAAATGATTCAACAGCGCCTCTTCCGGTTACGGCCAATTAACTCCGCGATTAAACAAATGACTTAATTGATTTTCAATCTCACTTGAAGGCCCCATAAAAGTTTTTTATGCCTTTGCGGGACATGATGATGAGTTAATAAATGAATAATTTTATAGAGCGATGATTCCCATTTGCACATTTAAAAGCCCACTAAGATTTGTGGACAAAACTGAAATATTAAGATGTTTTTCTGTCCGCCCGCACCAGTTAATGATGAATACGTTATGCTTATTGAAATCATTAAAATGTTACAATTGTGCGCCTCCAAAGAGATTTTTCTCGATCGGGAAGCGCTTCTCTGTTCTCAAGGGCAAAGTGCGTTCATTTACATTTGTTTGCTATTCCTCTGCAACAGCAACCCCAAAAAAAAAGATGTTTTTGACTGCAGTCCCATTTCTATTTGGCCTTGACGCTTTTTGCTGCATCTCCTAGTCAAAAGCAGTGCATACTCTGCAAACTGCTTTTTCGTCTGTTTATTACGCATTCGGAGACTTGGACATATGCTTGCTCTATAAATGGCAACAACTTTAATATCTATCGAAGATTTTCTTTAGGCGGTCAATAAAAGAAGTCACGATTTTGGGGAGATTTAATTTTTTTTTTAATTATTTGACTGCACCCCCAACATTTCTATGTTTAAATCATATTCAATGAGCTATGGATGCATTTGAATCCAATGCTATTCTATACTAATACCTAGTAATTGTTTTCACCTGAGCACAACATGGGATTTTGAACAAATTTGGTTGCTAACCATGCTAATGCTAATTCTGTATCCAGTTGGTTGAATTGGTGAATTAAATTGAAATGTTAAGCTTTTGTCATATTTTTAGTCTATGCCAGTGATTCTCAAACTCTTTTCATGTACCCCTTGTGATTTTTTTTCAGTCAAGACAAAACAGTGACAACCATGTCTGATTTATTATGAACCTTCGGAATTACATTTGTTTGCGATATCTTCTAGAGGTACTTAATTCAGCAACTCTACATTATAGATCATGTAACATCATCTGTTTTATATTTGGTCCATCTTCTGGGAAATTGTGTCATTAATGACAATGTGCATCCATATAAAACTTAACAAAATAAGACTTTTACTATTTTTTTGGTATGTAATTCTTGAACGAGCGGAAATTATGCAAAAGAGTCTCTACAACACAGTTAACCAATACGTTTCTTCATGTTCTACATAATTTGCTCTTCATTTGAAAAGGAAAATTCCTTGTGGACTCCTGTACTAACTCTTATGTGGTATTTTGTTCATTGATTTTTGCATCAAAGACCTTTTACATCAAAGGGAAAACTTTTAAAAAGACACTAGGAAGCTGAAATTTCACACCAGATGATGACAACATGGCAAAGTTCAACATGGTCCACTCACTTATCAGGAGTGTGTCATCCCTACGATGAAGAAAATTACCCAAAGTGGCCAAAATACTGCACAAGGGTTTTAAAATCTCATGTAACCGCTGAAGTGTCTTTACATACCCAAGTTTGAGAACTGGTGTTCTAAGCTCCAGTTACATATTACAATGTTTTAGCGCCAAAGAACAACAGTGATCCATCTTCATAGCCTACATTTACTGTAGTGACGTCAGGGAAAAATTATGACAGTTCTTGAAATTGTATCGCGCGTCAGTCAGTACTGGCTAAATTCTGATTCTTTGAACTGACGGAACTCCATTTTGGATCTGAAGTCTTTTTCTCCATGGGATGATGTGAGAAGTGGTCTTATTGTGCACTGAACATGCGTCCGACTGGCACAGTGATATCCGCTGGCTTCCAAGGAGAATGTTCCTTCACAAGATGTCAGCATTGATGTGAATAGATGTTGATGGACAGGTGGATATTATTAGCCGTTGTTAGTGTTTGTAAGCCTCCACTGTCAGAACGATGACAAAACACGGTTAAACCGTTAGTAAAATGCCATCTGGCGACACAAAATATCATCAAGGGCGGATGCCAGGACGACTTTTATTGTTTGCAACCCGAGACTGCTGTGTTTAAGGGGCTTGCGGATACGGAAGTCAATAAACGGTGCATCTCGAGGGCTCAACAAAGATGGCTGAGGCTCAGATGGGACCCGCACAGGATAATCAGATTTTTCTTCTGGCCTTTTTTAACCCTCGTGCATTAATTTTTCCATTTTTTTTTTAATCTTTACATCAAAGGCGAAGCATCAAAAGAAGGCACTAGAGAGCTGAAATTTGACCTAGATGGTGGTAACGTCAAAATTTGAAAATGCCACAACACTTACCTTATTTTCCCCACTATAAGGCGCACTTACAGCCTTCAATTTTCTCAAAAGCTGACAGTGCGCCTTATAATGCGGTGCGCCTTATACAACGCATAAAATGAGTTTTTCTTTTTGAGGGATGAAATAAATATCACTTAATCGCCATGTAAATTATTCAATTCTTACCTCTGCATTTCAGCTATACATGCATTTTTTTTTTTTTACAATTAAAGTTATTATAAGACCCTGTTTAAAATTTGTATATGCTGCATATACTCCAATTTTGAAGCAATTTTAATGAGGACAAACCGCAAAATGGTTTTGCGCGGTTTTATAAAATAAATTCAGAAATTGTTTTAAATCAACAACACAATATATTTTAAGGTTTTTGGTTGCAATTTGATTCCAATGTTGTCTTGTCATGTAATCAAGATAGTACAGAAAGTACTAAAATGACACGGCTGTAAATTTATTGAGGGAGCGAACAGAGTTGTGAGAACGCTTATACTCAATAAAGTTAGACTAACTTATCTGAATGTTTTGTTGACATTCCCATCTAATTCTGCGCGCCTTATAATGCGGTGTGCCTTATGTGAAACCGTTTTTAAAATGGGGCATTCGTTGAAGGTGCGCCTTATAATAATAATAATATAATAATATACTGTAGGTCTTATAGTGCGGAAAATACGGTAATTATCACACTACCAGAAGTGAGCCATCAATTGGCTAAAATACTGCAAGAATGATGGTAAGTAAAGAAAATAACACAAAAATGGTCAAAATACTGCATAAGGATAAAAGCTCTCTGCATGACTGAGTCAAAAATGCGAGTTATACTCTGCACCATTGTTAGTGGAGACACAATGACTGCAGTCGCTTGGCTGTTTTGGGAACATTTCGGAAAAACGGAATTCCCGGGTGAGGCTTTTTGATATTGTTTTGTGGCAATGGCAAAGCTGCAGAAGCCCACAGTTTCATCTCATCTCGGGTTATCCCTTCTTGAAAATCCGCTAAAATACAGATTTCATTGACCGCTTCACTGATTTAAGTCTTTAAAGGGATGAAACATCGGAAAGATGTTCCCCGAAATTTCCATTACCCTTTTCTCCTTCTGAGCACGAATTGAGCAAAAAAAAAAAAAAATGAAAAACAGCCCTCGCTTAATTCAAGTCAGGACTTTTATTCGATGAATGCATTTGAAACCTGGCTGTGCACAAAGCGCCAAGGCCAGCCTTCTCTCTTGGATCTCCACAAAATGATTTCAATGGATGTCTCGAAAATATGTTTCAATATTTAAAATGAAAAAGCGCGTTGCATCAGGACAACAAGAGTGTCTGGGGTCAAAACAGTGCCAAACAAATCACGTGAGTCGCGGTGGCAACTGTGCATATATCAAATGTGATGCGTTTCTACAAAATGAGGCTTATTTCAGAGAAATGAGTTTTGAGTTATTGATGAAAATGCACATTTTTGACCAAGATGTTATTTCCCAGGAGCTAAAAAGTTCAGATTGTAATTGAAGTGTATGATAATGAGGAATTTAATGTGTTTTTCTCAAAACTCGGGTTTTTGTCTTGACAATATTCAAATTGCAGCAAAATTAATAATTTTTGACCTACCGGCATGTATTATATATTTTGTGTCGAGTTAGAATAAATCAATGCCTCAAGTTTCATTTTTATCGATATAAGCCTGGTTTTGTCCATCCATCTATCCATTTTCTAGAGCCACCTATCCTCACAAGGGTCACAGGCCTGCTGGTGCCTATCCCAGCTGGCTTCGTGCAGTAGGCGGGGGACACCCTCAACTGGTTGCCAGCCAATTGCAGGGCACACAGAAATGAACAACAACAAAAAAACCTAGATCTCAAACTACAGTCCTCGAGGGCCGGTATCCTGCATGTTTTTGAATCTCAAATACACAAGATTTAAAAAGGGATCATTTTCAAGCTCCTCCGAAGCTTGTCATCATTCAAGAAAGCTGAGAAAACCTGCAGGATACCGGTCTCAAGGACAGGAATTTGAGACCAATGCAGCCTATGTTGTCTATATTATATATCAATGTGATGATTGTAAGTGCCACGTGATTGACTAGCGACTAGTCTAGTGTGCTCCCCACATCGCGTTAAAAGTTAGAATACACTCACTCTGACCTTAGCATGAGGACAAGTGCCTTACAGAATGATGGATAGGTGACAGTCCAAGTGGACCCGTCATTATTTGTGAAATAAAGCTTTTATCCACCCTAGTTCGAAAACATAAATATTAACATCACATTTTAACAAAGGTCCTGAAGTTGAATCCGATTATTCTGGTCAGAAGGCGTAGGAAAGGGTCGCCATTAATTTGTGGGAAGGTGCCACGTGTCTGCATGGAATGTCACATTCACTTCAAATCATAGCGGACGGCGTTAATGAAAGCATTCCATCATCGTCATCATGGTGCCAGTGGGGAGCAAAATGACTGTGACATTTGTATATTTTTTGTATACTAGCATACAGGAGCACGGGTGCGATGCCCAATGCCGTTTATTACGAAGTTACTGAACATGTAGTCTCAATCAACAGATATGCCGCCTCTGCACATTCCCTCATATTTGTTTGGATTATTGACATCTGTTTGTCCTCCTGGTGTACCATTAAGTGAATAATCTACTGCCTTTTCCTTCATTAAGTACTTGACAATCCCAATATGGCGGATATTTGTCAAACGACTGACTTGTAGATTTATCTAAAAGCATCGTATTAGCAATACGCTTATCTCACGAGTCAAGACAATACCGCTGGTATCGATTAACTAAAGGTCACGGGAGCATTGGTAATCTTAGCCGCCGCCTCAAAAATATTTCATTGCGTCTTCAACGCCTGCGAGCCAAAAATACAAGTAAAAAGAAACAAAGTTATAGATAGAAGCTTCAGGCCCACTGAGGATTTTATCAATACTGTCCAGTACAATCAATAAGTCCATTAAGGTAGTCTTTAATGGAGCCGCTCTCTTGTGTATGAGAGTATTCGTCTGTAAACAAATGTCTTCTGCTGCTTTGAGAATGATTCGGGATGCTACATTAAAGCCAACTCATGGTTCCCGACCATTGATTACCTACGTACACCAAGCCTCGGACTAATTCAACTCTGTAGAGTGATGGGACACGGGCCAGCGAGTACACTATTAAATGTTGGGGCATTTTCAGGAGTGGATATGTCCTATAAGACACCGGTGCTTGGCCTTGGCAGAGTTCTGTGCTGTTTGGCAGCTGTCCACTGTTTTGGAATGCCTTTTTATTGCCATCTATAGGACTGAAGGGGAACACTGCATTCAAATATATCATCAAACTAAGCCAGTGGTTCTCAGACTTAAACAAGTAATCAAATTGTAGATCGTAGACAAATTTGAACTTTTTTGACAAAAATGGCTAAATAAGTGTGATATCATTACACTATATAGCACGATATGTTTTCTGTAATCTATATTGCGTATTTGTATTTGTCTGTATTTGGTACATGCAGCATCCACTTCAACCTGTGGGCCTGGAAAGGGGCTCCTCCCACCTGTAGTCCCTTCTGAAGGTTTTTGATTTCCCTAAATTGGGGTTTTTGAGTTTTTCCTTCCCTTTCTGGGAGCTTTGTGTTAGATTTTGTATTAATTTTCTGTCAGCATCAACACTGGTGCTGCTATTGTAAACAAACCTTCCGCCCAGTACGTCTTATTCGTGCATGATAACCCAATAAAGCTCAGCTCTTTTGCAGAGATATCGCTAAACAAAAAGCAAACTGACCCAAGCTGGATAGACACATTTATCGGGCAACAACTAATCGGCCAGAAAGGCTATGAAATACATTGCAGTACACGCAGAGAATGCGCTGCCTGCCAAGCCTCTCCATTTTAGTTAAACAGGAAATGCTCTGTGAGGGCAGTCGTAGCTTCAAAATAAACTACTCCAAAGCAAGAAGCGTATGATGCAAATGACCGTGGTACACTTATTTTGAAGGTCCTCCAAGAAGCATGGTATAATAATGGTCAATTTGAGTAGCTCTCAATCACTAAATAAATAACTCAGTGTTTTGTTTTTTCTGAACAAAATAATCGCGATTATTATTTTGGCCATAATCGTGCAGCCTTGACTGAAATGTAACATAATTTGCCCTGAGTGATCGTTTATCACTTATACAGTCTGAACAAAAGAAAAATGTACAAACCTCTTTGGTACCTTTCTTATTTTCGACCATTTCCAACCATTTTTTCCAGTCCTATGCAGTATAGCGAAGTTAGGTAGTTGAGAAATCTTGCATTTGACTGATTTGCCAGTTACCGCCCCCTTCAGGAATGGAGTGGAACAGTATTGATCACATCTGGATCGATGCCTTCGACATGTTGCACTATCCGCTAGTCTAACACGTAAATGTGCTGACTGTATAAATTGCAGCGTGGACTTCATCAGAGGGTTTTTCTCATATTATTGTGCGGTTTGATATCATACAAGCAGGAGCAGACAATGACAGTGTGACTCATCACGGACGGAGGAAATGGCTCTCTCGCAAGTGTCACATGTCATCGAGCATAGCCTGGCTCCCCTCCATTACCTCCGGATCTCAAATTTGATCATCCGCACATGACTAAGTGCTTTATTTATTTACCGCTTTCTCCTGGTTCACCGACTTATATTTGTTGGATGGAGTTTTGGCAAAGCCTTACTTGGAAATGGCTTGCACCACCGCTGCGTTTATTAGAGCGTAGATTATTTGATGTGATTCTCTCGGGCAACTTGTATTATTGCTCACCATGGTCACTGTCTGTGATGCCCCCCCGCGCCTAACAAAGGAGTTCCGACATCCTAGCCGCAGTGAATGCTATATTACAAAGTAGTAAAAAAAAAATACAAAAAGGCACATATTACTCCTCGTTCTTTTTTTTTTCCTCCTCCGCTCGGGCCATTATCTCTGCTCGGCGCGGCCCACGATACCTGCTTCTACTTCACCTCGGGTTGCTGCCTTTGTCTGGAGCGCTCTCATCTGTTGGGCTTGCTTGGGCCGCCCTGGAGCTAGCAGTGATGGCCAGAATGCCAAGTGCGTGGGCAGACTAAGAGAAGCGTATGCTGTCTGTTAAATCACCCTCAGCGGAGTTTGCTGCAAAACTTTTTTTTTTTGCTAGCTCACAAAAGGGGATCAACGTGGATGCGACGGTCGTGTTGTTAGCTAGGCAGCGACTTGACAGGAAGTAGGTATTTGACCGAGGCTTCTTCGCCATGGCTTTACCGCCGCCGCGTTTTGTATTCCGTCCGCAGTGGTCGCCTCCAAAGAGGATGATTAAACAAGCAGGAAAGAACGAGGCGCGCTTAGACTACATCGCCTCTTGCCACCAGTCGCATTGCATCCCAGCGGCCTGCGATCAAATATGTGTTGCTTTATTTGTTTTTGTTTTTTTTTCCGAGGGCTTCATAATAACATTGGGGGTAGTGGTGCAAATGTTTGACTTTTTTTTTTTTTTCTTGTGGACTTGTAGTGCTTTAATATACTCAAAGAAAAATAGTGCCTCATGATTCCTTTTGCAAACTTGGAATTAGGACCCAAAATGTTTTCCGGCACAGTTCTGCTGCTGGTAAAATTGCTCGTAAAGTACGAACCCTTTTTTGGGGCGCAGCTCAGTGGATCTGGGAATTTGAGGCAGAGGAGATTGATTTCTTTTTGAAACCCTACTTTAGTCAATGGTTGGCAAGGTAATTCTTGCATATGGGTATGGGCCAATAGGAGATAACCAATTGTTTAAAACACACATTTTACAGGGGGGAAATTAATGGTGCTACTTGAGGTCCCCAAAACTGCGTTCAAAGATTAGAAAACAAAAAAGTAACAAACATTCCTATCTTGTGGGGAAAAATAGCTTCGACTAATTTGCTTAAATGCCACAATTAATTTGTGAGTAGCTATCGTAAACACATCTTATCAACAACTCCTCTAGAATTATGCTTATACAAAACCTCAATTTCACCGTTTAGCTAATTTCCAAATCATTGATTTTTAAAAAGACAAATTAATTATTGTTCAGCCCTGCTTGGCAACAAATGATACGATTGCTTATGTCTTGGTTGGTAAAATAAAGAGCCTTCTTTTATACACTGGGATTACCTACCTTTGGCAGAGTTCAGGTTGGCTTGCTGTGTATGTTTTGATAAACAGTTCTTTTGAGGGACAGAATTTGAATCATACTATTGGATCACAGTAAGCTTTTTGCTTTGATTACACTTTCAAAAGTTGTAAGTTATTGATGTTTGGTGTATTAGTGGATATGTCAAATCAGCCAGTGACAGCTTTTCTTTCTTTTGGTATTTCACTAGACCTGTGCCGCTACAAAAGGGTGTTTGCGCCGTACTGGGAGGTACCACAAGTGACTTCCAGCCAATTGAAGCAAATCTCTAAACACAGTATTTGTACATATCTTTAATTAAAGATTTTGAATCATTGTCACTTCACACATAGCGTAACAGTTATTCATCAAAAGGCTGTACCCCGAAAATTAGCTCACCGACCTTGGAGTCAAATAATTAGTCCTTGGGTGTACTTTACTGCTTAACTAAGTAGCAGCAGAAGGTTGTTTCCCACTTTTCACTGGCAATTCCAGAGGGTGTTCCCCACTCAGGGTTGGTAATGTTTTAAGCATCCCAGACCAAACATTAGAAGATAAATACAGACGGTCCGTTTAATGCTTACGTGCAGAACGCTGCATTTTGTCGCCGCGCCGAGAGACATGATGGAAAAAGCTCAGGGCCCTCCGAGCGCCGGCCCACTGCTGTGAAACGCCGGACAAATGTGCTGTTTGTCCTTGACGGTGGCTGCAGATGAGAAGCGTGGCATTACACACAAAGCTAACAGCCACCCTGACAGCTGCAGTTGGGGGTTCTAATGAGTCATCAATCATGTCATTGCGATTCTGTTGGGTGGACAGGCCATGGGTGGGAAAATTTAGTGTGTTTAAAGCTGGCCTAAGTCCTGCCCTGATCTAAAACCTGTGTCCAAAGCTAATCCACTACTATAGGATCTGATTGTTTGTGTCATGTACATGTTAGGCTAGTGCATTATCTTTTCTCTGGATTTTTATTTTCCCCATAAATTGAAATGTACACTGCCACCAGGGCCAATTCTAGGTGTTGAGACATAGGGGTGTTCAACAACAATTACTGTAATTTTTGGACTAGCTATGACTTTTTTTCTCATGATTTGAGCCCCACAGTTTATTGCCCAATGCAGCTTATCTACATTTTTTTGTCTGTTATCCAGCAGACAATCCAAATTGTGTCTTTCTGCTCAATGTGACGATCTATGGAACAACTATGAAAAAACTAAAACAGATGTGAATCAATAGCTGTGGTGAAAAATATTTTTAAAGTATATAATTAAAAATATGAAAATTATGTCTACATTTAATAATATCTTGTATGGACGTTTTTGACGTGTACATTTGATAAACAGTATATATAATTGTTTCTATGTATTCTGCCCTCGCCAAAGTCTGAGCTAGCTAGGCAGATAGGCAACTCCTCCATTACAGACACCAATTGGTGATTCTTCCGCTTTTATTCACTTTAGAATCTTTAAAGTGGGTGTAAACCTGAAACAGCAAAGACATAAAAACGATTTATATTCTGTTGCAAATAAAGTAACGCACGCCACGCCCTATGATATGGCACAAGGTTAGCCAAGCATGCTAACGGTTGCGAGCTAACGCGCTATCCGGTAACTCGATGCTAATCGCTATCTCGATGCTAATAGTTAGACATATTAACAGTCGTTATAAGTAAACTTATTCACGCCGTCTTAGTGATACAAACATTCAAACAAACGTGTAAAAATAATTATAACAAATATACATACAGGATGTGCTTGGCTCAAGGCTTTCTTGCTGGATGGCAAAACAGGAAGTGCGCAACGCAACAAGATCCGGTCGCTTTTTCACAATAAACGCAACTTTTCAAACCAACAAAATGAAATGCTGTAGTTTGTTACCATAGCAACGGTAAGATGGCTCATGAGCCGCCAGAACACAACACTATATATCTACGATTGTATATGTGAATCGTGCAGTTTATGTTCACTTTACATTTTCTTTCAGACAAAATTAGGAGTTGCAAAGGAGCCGCTTTGTTTTGCGCGTTTATTGGTGAACAGGACAGTTAGACAGTTGTACAATTTATACGTCTGCAGTTAGGAAACAAAACATGTCAACATGCAACAAAAAATGTACCAAATACATATTAAAAGGGGAGACATCGCAGGTTGTGTCGTATTACATAAAAGTCTTGTTCGAGCAAGCGCTGGCCTTTCATATCCTGAATTTTCTATCGTAACTACATGATATTCTTCTAAAAAGGTGTTTTGTAAAATTAATTTTTCACAAGAAGGGGCATTCCTATGTAAATGTACCACTGTATAAACCCTGTACATATGTAGTTTGTGACTCCTCACGTAGATCAAAGAGCCTCGAAAGTGCCACATTTTTTAAGCGAGGGAGACAAGCCTAATGATTAAATGGAAAAATCGACATTCCGCCGAGGCCTCTCCGCCGAGTCACACGCGTTGCGTGTGCACGACGACCCGTGTT
Source organism: Hippichthys cyanospilos (assembly GCF_059441005.1). Classification (NCBI taxonomy): domain Eukaryota; kingdom Metazoa; phylum Chordata; class Actinopteri; order Syngnathiformes; family Syngnathidae; genus Hippichthys; species Hippichthys cyanospilos. The sequence continues at coordinate 3,704,639 of NC_142379.1, forward strand.
TGATGTGAGCGTGTGGGCGTTTGACGAGGGGATGAAGAAGCAGTTAACATGCAGTCACACTCTGGAAGATTACAGGCGAGGAGCCCCGACGATATTCGCAGTCTCCCTACGTGGATGTGGATGTGTATTAATCAATTCCTTTAGCGAGGTATGCCTCAGAGAACACGGGACGGACACGACGGCGAGAAAATGCCATGCGTGAAATTGTCAACTCGCACCTAGTCGGAGTCAGAAGAAGGAGGTGGCGATTGCTCTGACATGCTGAATAAAGGTGTTCATCTTAAATCGTTTAGGGAGCGAGAGAAAGTCTGTTCCATGTTTGTGATCAGCACACAAGTAAAAAAAAACATCAGAAGAGCTGCACTCAATGTCTGTTGTTCCGGGGGGGGAAAAAAAATAGTCTACACCCCTAGTCTACACCCCTAGTTTGATTTTCTTGATTGGACAAACACACTGACTTGCAAGGGGCTTGTTAAGGCATTCTTCAAGACTGCTACTTTTACGATTGGACTCAATCGAAAAAAAAAACAACTTTATTCCTAAAGGAGCAAAGTACATGTTCTTCCTGTCATTTGCACTTAAGTATGATGCATCAGAGTGCAGCTTTTAGAGAACGTGATGAAAAAAAAAAATACTCGACTATAAATGGAATACATTTGTCTGTATGGAGAGTGAAGTAGCAGCTTAAATAAGATGCATGGCGTGCGTTAATACAATTGTGACCCAGCTGTACAATAACTCTAAAGTGTCTCATTCAGATAAAGGCGGCGTGAATAAATATATGCGCTCTCCAGCCGGTAGATGAGCACAAATCACTGAAGTGAGCCACTTCTATCAACTTGGCTGATTTTTCTTTGTGCCAAAAAGTATTGCAAAGTAGGCCACAGAGTTGAGTTAGTCCCCCCGGAGAATAACAGATAGTGTTTTGCGCAGTGTTTTTTTTTTTTTTTTTCCCCTTTTCCCCTTTAATTTTCATGCATTTAATTGACCTCAAAGTACTTTTTGGGGGATATTTATGAAAATGCCTAACTATACCAAAAACAATGCTCCTTGGTCTTCTTAACCCTTCTTTTGATTTAAGACATTAGAAAGGTGCACACCTGTAATCCACTGTTCAATTCAAATTAGGAGCAGGAAGTGTACAAAAAGTAATTTTAACAGTAAAAGTCTACATGGATGTCAAACAATTTTTAACAGGGTTTTTGATATCAGAAAATCTAACAATGTTTTTTCGTTTTCAATGACAAATAAACTGTAACATGAAGCAACTTATTGCGGAAATGAGTGATAGTGACTCCTTTTCACAATAAATAATGTCTTTATTTAGTTAAGTCTTAAGCAAATGCCATTAGTGATACAATTTTCTGGCACACGAGCCAGAAATAAAACACAATATCCTATATTTTCTGCAGTTGCTGAATAAAATACGCATAGAGATACGATTACAAATGTAGTTCTAAAGTTTAATCGATTCTATCATGAGCAAAACTGCTGTATAAATAGGATTATTATCTATAAAAATTGGAGAACAGCAACTATTAAAGTTTTTTCTTTTTACACTTTTTATAGCTTAGTCTAAAACTGAAAAAAGGTGCATCAAAGTGCCTGAAATGGGGGAAAAAAGATGGAATTTCTTAATTTACTGCAATTACACTTTACATGACAAAAGCCTTTCCCTGGGTGCATCTCTGGCATACCCCCCCCCCCCCCCCTTCCCCAAACTAGGTATATCAATCTTTTTATCCTCTTATTAAATCTTCTATTAATACAATGCATCCAGATTTTAAAAATGAAATGTTGAGTGCGTTTCTTAAGAAATATTTAGGTGAGATTCAAAAGATATTAATTCGATCAATTAATGACAGATGATAACTAATCTGTAAATATATAATATTTAATAATATAATATATAATATAGATAACATAAAAGATATATACATAACCTAAAATATAATTATGATAACTAATTTTCTTAATCTCTTGACAGCAGTACATGTTTTATTAGTTTGCTTTGATAAAAAATTCAACCTATTCTATAACCAACTATATAACTGCTTAAATGGAATGTCGTATGTACATTAAATGCCACATTGGAATAGGTCACGTAACATGTAATGCTCAATCAGAATAGTAATATAAAAATGTCTACATTTCAAACCCACTCACCATTCTGCTAACAGTCTTCGAAAACCACTACAGAAAGCATTCTTTTTACCTCCGCTGATTATCAGTGGAAGCGACGCCAATTACACTCAATGACCTGTGATAGCCTGCTGCGTGTCACATGCATGTAACTGTCATCGCGGGTACGGGAATAAGGACCAACCAAGCCGATGTCGAAGTGCCCTGACTATTCAACCCGAGATTCAAACGCACTTTATTATACTGTAGGACCCTTTTTGTTACTCTAATGAAACATATTCACGTTAATATTTCATATAAATGACCATGTTGGCGCTACGTCAACAAAAAGCTGGCAATCATCCATAAAAGTGGAAGGCATGGAAAGTAATGACTGTTTCTCACTTTCTATCACACTCTAAAGATAAAAAATAGAAAGCTGTAGGAGGGGCTTGTGACATTGCTGTAAACTACGTGATTGGTGACTCTATTAAACGCGTTTTTGCTGATGTTATTTGTGCCACGTATGCTAACCTGAGGCCTCCTCTTTCTTCTCCAGATGCAGGCTGCTTTCAAGTAAATACGACAAACAACCCGGGGTGATAGTCGGTGAGTTCTTAAATTGAAAACTCATATACACACACGCAAAAAAAAAACCTTTCATCTCATTTCAATAATATGCTGACATGTATAAGCCGCTGAGTCAGGCTAAGACATGACGGGGACGTGTGTTCTTTGAAGCCTCATTGCTTTTACTCCTAAAATGAAAATTGTACATGCAAACATGTCCTTATTATGTGAGGTCCATGTTTTCAAAGTTCTTGCCCAGTCGCTATAATTGAGCCCCCACAATGAATATAGTCTGACTCATATTTTTCACTATTTATACTGCTTCCTATTTTTTTTAAACAACTTGTACCCCAATGACTTTATTAATTCATTGAAATTATTTTACTATGTTCAAACCACCCTATGTCCAAGGAACATAGCCCAGTCAAAACAGATTACCACACATAAGGATTCCAAGCTAATTGCGAGCAAATTTTTATACAAGCGATTTTGAGGTCAAACTGGGCAATACTTATTTTTATGACGGGTCAACATTGTAGTTATAATTTCTGTCAGAGCGCCCAAATAACTGTAAAGTCACATACGCGTTGTCGCATGCTTAGCAATTTATTTAAATCAGAGGTCAGTAAAAACTGTTCAAAACAGATATTAGAAACTGTTTTTTTCCCCCAAAAAACTTTTAAAAATTGAAGACAACTTGCAAGTTTGGTATTTTAGCCAGAAACTTGAACTCAAATCAGCATTTCTCGGGCCACATAAAATGATATGGCGGGCCGGATGTGGCCCCCGGGCCTTGTGTTTGACACCTGTGGCGTAGGCAAAAGTGCTTAGAAAGTAATTGTTGTCCATCTGTTTAGGATATCTGTTTTTGACCGGGGGCTTGGTTTGTAAATGGATTTTTTTTGTCAAAGTACAAGCTCAGGAGTTCACCTAAAATAGATTTGAGAATCCCTCTTCACTTTCGAGAATGGGGCCCTTCAGATTTAGTAGTAGATGTGTGCACAAACTTCCATGTCAATAAAAAAAAAAAAAAACCTAGCATCAGGTTTTTTGTTACCTTATCTACTAAAATAAATGGAATACACATTCTTGAGGATACACACTGTTGCGTTTTGGGGACCGCACCCTTCTAACCCCCCCCAAAAAAAACAAAAAACAAAAACATGGTTTCATCACAAGTAATAACTTTTGATTTACTAAGCAGCTTTCTTAGACCCAAGGATGTTGTTGTATTTTGGTGATGCTCATGTAACTTTTACTGTGGGCCCCACATATCAAAGGGTGCGAAACACTTCATCTTGTTTACCTCACCTCCTGGTTCCATGCATATAAAACCTCCATGGTAATACATCCATACCTACTCACTCGCACATGTCTTACAGTCTTTGTGAAGACCTACTCAACAGTGCATCTCACTCCTGTCTCACCTGTCAGTGATAAATAGATTTAAGGAACAACTAGCAACACACTCATACAAACCTCCTTTTATGTCTCATGGCCCTTTATAAACACATTCAGATAAAGACGTTTCTATGGAGATCACATTCTGTAGCCTCTTTTGTGGGCCTGCATTTCCGCTGTAGCTGAAATGGTGCCAAACATGCCATCTCCTTTGTGTTCTCAGCTCTTGCTTGTTCAAAAGGCACGCCATGTGAAGATCTAGTCAACTGTGCCAGACATGTGTACAATGGTCGTGTTGGGTCGTTGGTTTGCTGTTATTTTTAACCGAGCAGATTTGGTCGGAGTTTTGAACAGGTATATTGAATGTAACATTACCAGATAATACTGGTGGTTGTTGCATGGCTCAGTGGGCTACACTCCTCATTTTCGTCATAGGGATCAGGGTTCAAATCCTGGTCTGTTCGGGTGATCCATCTGTGGGAATTTGGTGGGTTATGTCAGGAGTGTTATCCAGTAGGAATTGTGCCAAACATATCATGCGAGTGACTCGCTATGACAAATCCTTGACGAAAGGTAGTTGCTTGTTTTTCTTAGAAAATGTTGGTCTTGGTTCCTGTCATACCCAGTGCTATTTTACCACATTTAGGTTTATCTTAAGCCAGCCTTTTTAGAATTATTGAATTGTTGAAAATAAATGATTGTTCGTCTCCATGTGCACTCTGATTGGTCAGCAACCTGTTACCACTCCAGAAAAGTCCATTGCTTGGATTAAGTTGACCCATAATCAGGTCATTTTGTGTAAAACAAAGTCATGGATCTGACACAATTTAGCGATTTGACCTCTATTTGCTTAAAAAAACAAAATGTGTAAAACAACCTCCAAATTGGGCTGTCGTATACAAAACAACCCAGAAAGTTGGATCTAATACTGTACACCTAAACTTGTCTCTGTCTTAATTTGACCTCTATTCGTGTAAAAAATAACTCAACTTGGGTCAGAAGGTTTCCTGTCTACTCATTGGATTTTATTGAGTCAGAATCTGGTCATTTTGTGTATCTAAAATAAAAAACAAAACAAAAACAAAATACCCCTCCAAATTGGGATACAAAACAATCCAGAAAGTTGAATCAAATACACCTAAACTTGGGTCTGTACAATTTGACTACATGAGCTCTATTTGTGTAAAAAAAAAAAAAAAAACCTCAACTTTGGTCCACTTCTTGGATTAAGTTGACCCACAACCTCAAAAATCACCCCAGAAAATGGAATGAAATAGATCTAAACTTGCGTTTGTCACAATTTGACCACTAAATGTGTTAATAAAAGGCACCAACAAGACCGCGACCCTTGTGAGGACATGCGCTTGACAAACCGGATGAACGAATGGTTCACTCGGCCTAAAATGAAGACTGTAACCCGCCTTTAATCCCAAATTAGCTGGAATAGGCTCGACCTCACCCGGAAGCCTTACGGTACAAGCCTTGTAGAAAACGAATGGCTTAAAAATGACAATGCTCCTCGGTCCTAAAGTCACACACAAAGACGTTTTTGTCCCCACGAAGACCACAAATCTGGTGTGGGCCTTTACTCCCACTGCAGCTGAAACGGCGCGAAAACAGCATCTCCTTCGCTTCATCTCAGCCACATTCAGATCCGAGCCGCCATGTTTTCTCTCTCGCTCATGCGCGCAGTGTGACACTGATAGCTCCGGGCTCACATGGGCAGAGCTGGAATGGCCTGGCGGGCTTGCGCAAGTGGGAGTGGGCTCCATTATCAGAGCGGCTGCTCGGCCACCCGGCAGCCGGGCCGGCATCCTCTCCTCCTCCCCCCCTTCCCCGTCCTCAGATTTAATTTCTGGTCCCAACAGGGCAAAGCTCCCTCTGAGGAGCCGTGGCTGCGCTGTGAACACAGATGGAGGATTCAGATGAGAGATGCTTTTGATAAACTTGTGAATGTCAGCAGATGAAACCTGATTGCTTCCTTTTGAATGACTATTTACTCCCCTTAGAATACGACGCGCGAATCCACAGCTGAGGCGCTCGTAAAAGAAGCTATCAAGCCTAGACGCGAACGACGCCGCGCTCTTCTGGCATCCACGCCATGCGACGATGCCACGTGTGTGTACACTGATAACCCTCAGAGAGCTAAATGTTTCTTGTTGGGAGACAATAACGCGCAATGCGCGCCGGTTACTGTGTGTTTCATCATGTTTCTTTTGGTTTTGTTGTATAAACTGTGTTAGGAACAATGCCGCGTGACATTTAAAGGACATATTTTATGTGGTTTTTTTCTTTTCACTACTCCAAAGAATTGCCTGATGTTTTATTAACATTTCAGTGCAAAATACCCCAAGGATCAAGTCATCCGAGGAGTTGGTGGTGGTTTTAGATATTTTTCTGTCAAGGGATTATTCTGAAATGATTAATTAGAAATTTTTCTAACGTTAAGCGTAAATAATCACATTTTTCAATTTTTTTTTTCTATGAAGTTTGTATCTTTTTTTTTAATGCAATCTATTGGCTGTAAAATGAAAGAGTGGAGTAGGGTGTTTTTCTTTGAGATGGTTTGCCAAAGATGTACAACTAGTACAGTGTTTGCTACAGTGACGATATCAGAATCTCGACGGTATGATAACCGTGAGCAAAAATATGGTATCGCGATATCAGGGTACTGAAGTTACTGCTATAAAATATATCAATTCTAAAACATGTTTTGGGAGTCACTTTTTGAGATGATATATACAGTTTTATTTTTGAACAAAATAAATCTATGGCATATTTTCCATGCACAATAATATTATAAAAAACTTACCAGTTTTGTTCGGATTTGGACGGTTTTAAATAACCGTGTTCCCTCGTTTTTTTGCGGTTACCTCCATGAAAATTGAAATCTATAAAGTAAATGGTCATTTTTTTCTGCCAAAAATTGACAAAAATCCTTATCGGTCAGGGCTTTGTATTGCACTAACTTTAAAAATCATGGGCGCATACATAAAAACCTTTGGAAGTTCATTAGCGACCACTAAACCTCTTGAACTGCCTTCAGTTCTAGACAAAAATGACGTACAATTTTGAGTATTCCGTTTTCAATTTAGCTTGTCGTGTTGAAATTTTCACCTTTCTTGACTACCCGGCTATCAGATTGAATAAGCGGTTAGGACTCTTCGAGCTTCTACTTCACGGCTACTAAATGTGGCCGATATCAAAGCGGATTGTTTTCCGAGAGCTGAGGTGTACATGGCAAAGGGACCATGAGAGGAAATTGATCGCGGAGTTGACAGGCTTGCAGGAGCTTTTTATGCACAGTGGGAGTGCCTGCCTGCAGCACTGCTCGGCACAAGACGGGCGGGGGGATGAAGAAACGGAAACGGACTACATCAGCTAATCTGACTAAGGTTTAAAATAGAGAGTTAATGACCCAAAATACGAGCAATAATGAAAGGAGTGTGCTAGCCGTTGTTTTCACCTGCATATACATATCGTCTTAATAAAATCAACAGAGCGTTTTTCAATTAGGATTGAATGTCTTGGGGAAAAAAAACAACATGTTTTCTCTTCAATTCGTGTCATTGTGGGGTATGAGGCAAAGAAATAGCTTGAATTAACTTCAACGTTGTTTTTGGCGGGTGATTTTTGTCCGCTGGAGCATTGAGAGCAGGAAATGAGATCGGCACATTTGATTGATTTGTTTCTCTAAATTAAAACACAGCCCTCACTCACACCAAATGAAAGCCGGGTACTCGGATGTCCAAATGTTATTCTATAAGAAAAAAAAAGGAATTTTTTTTTTTTTTTTGTTAATTTAAAAAGTGCATCAACATCAGTCAACCAATTGCATGATATTTATTTATTTATAATAAAGTTTGTGTGCATTTAAAACCAAAGCAGAAGCAATCTGCTTTTATAAGGTAAAAAAAAAAAAAATTCAATTAATCCCTTCCGCAGTTGGGCTCGTAAGGTGAATTCACCGTATGGCGGGCAATCCAAACCTATGTTAAACAGCTAACGCGTTTAGAACCCCAGGTAAAAATATCAAAATTGTACATACATATTATAAATTGGTATCAAAATTGTATAGTAAGTGCTACGTATATTCGACTTTGAAATAAATAGAACAAAATAGAACAAAGCATTCCACCATTTTGAAACGAGTGAGGCCGACCAATAGCAGACCGGCATTTTTGTGAGGAGATGCCGACCAATAGCAGACCAGCATTGTAATGAATCGTTGCATGGAGGCAGTTAGGCAACAGAACAGAAAAAAGGTGCAATTATCTAAAAATGCCTGCAGATGGAGACAAAACAACAAAGACAGCCAACCCCCTAGGGTCATGACAGTTGTCTTTGTCGCAAAGCAGGGAAAATACCATAAAGAGGGGATGAAATAACTAAGTATTCCACATCACAACATGAAAAAAACACAAGCCAGGGACGCCGTAACCCGGGGGTCCACTGTAATGTTATATGTCCGTTTTGAACTCACTTATGTCAAGGTTGTCTTATTCTAGCTACACAGAGTTCCCATGTATGTTAACTGAAAAGGTCTTTGTACAAATATAGCCAGGGGAATGACAAAATATTTTACTCTTACTTATTTCCCTTTAAAAGATTGCATCTAGGTATCTTCTTAAAGTGGAAAAATTCGATTTAGTTCGATTCGATGCGCGTGGCACCTTAACGAAAGAAATAACGTTTCCTGCTTCAAACTGTTTACGTTAAATCTCGAGTTAGAAAGTATGAATATTTCTTGCTTCTCTAGCACCAAACGAATGAGTTTTTGCGCGTGTATTTATCCTTTCTTTCCACAGAATGGGTTGTCAACTCAGCTGCCCAAACGCTAATTTGCTTGCTGACAAGCCCCATAATGAACGCAAAAGATAGCGCCATCATTTCCATCAGGTTGATGAGTGGTTTTCGGAAAGTCTCGATCGGTATGATTCGGGTATTATGCGAAATGGTCTTTGAACAGCATTAGTTCAATCTAATGCATGTTTTCCAGTGTTATCACAAACAATATGACAGTCTAATGTCTTTGGAAATTGCAGAGCTCTCCTTGCAGCTCTGAGAGAACCATCACATAAAAACATATATTTTCAGACTCTCTTCTTGCAAATAGCTGTTTTTTTGTTTTTATTCTGTTTTTGTCTGCATCTAAGGCTTTTCTCAGAGCGCTATAATTAAACATGGGAGGGAGGCGGGGGAGCAAAACGTATAGTGTCAGAGTAACGAGCAGCCCCATCTCACGTGCGACGCAATCTGCGGGAATGTGCTCGTCTGGCGGATTCATCTTCATCAGAGCAGGCGGAAAAAAAAATGTTCCAACTTGACAATTGCTGAGCGCTCAACATTTGTATGCAAATGTTCAAAGTCACACCGCTTGTTATCCCCGCGACGACTTTGTATACGACTCCCCGAATGATGTGCGAGTATGCAAATGTAGATTGGCTCGGCGTCATATTTCCCGCTAAGGTACAAATTATACTGATTACTATGACGTCAGAATGAATGTATCGCAGGGCGACTGAATTGATTAAACAGTGTGCCGGTGATGCTAATTGTTTGTTTAGCAGGCCGGGTGTTACATAATACACTCCTGTGTAAAGAGTTTAATTCGTCCTGGGTGAATGATGATGATAGCCGTCTAGTGGTGCTAAAGATGTAATTATTATGCATGTTAAGCACATACAGACACACTTACAAATATTGCATGAGCATTTTCAAAGTACAGTACGTTATTTTCATGTTGTGACGTGGAATACTGAGTTTTTTTTATCTACTCTATATGGTATTTTCCTGTTTTGTGACAAAAACAACTGTCATGACCCTAGGGGCAGATGCTGGAGATAAGCCTTATTTGTGAATATGGGCATAACAAGCGCCACTTACTATACAATTTTGGTACCAATTTGTGATATGTACGTCTAAACGCATTAGCTATTTAACATAAATTTGGATTGCCCGTCATACGGCGAATTCGCCTTACGAGCCCAACCGTGGAACGGATTAATCTCGTAACACGGGGGCCCGCTGTAGTGTGCGTTATAGTGACGTCAATTCGCATCATTAGCGAGACCACAAAAACAGAACAACGCCATGCTGGGCTATGTTTTTTTTTTTTTTTTTTAACCAGAGTACAAGCAGATCATCCATCAATCTCTCCGTTTTCCCCAGAACGTATCTTTCAGGGTCGTACAGGAAGTCTAAGACTCTACCTCAGCTGACCTAGGGCAAGAGACAGGGCTCATTTTAGGCTCATCAACTGTCAATCACACGACTGCCACACACAGACAGAAAACGAGTAGTGGAAGAGTCGTTATATGTTATCTACACGCGCACACACACACATTTATTTTAACCTCAGCTTTGAAACCATCACAGACAAGTATTTGCATTCATATTAATTTTTGAATTTATTCTTCAAAAAGACTCACAGCATATTTTGTTGGAAATGTAGGAAAAATAGTCATGAAACAGAATCTTCAATGGACATACCTTTTTGTGAACATAGTTTTCAGTCAACACAATATGGTTACAACACAATAGAATGGAACCACTTGGTGAAATGTTGGTTTCTTTTGTGCTTTGTAATGGTTGTTGTACATAGAGAAAAATTTGCTGAAAATCCAAGGGTGGAATCTTGTTTATATTTTTTTCTTTTTTTTTTTCAAAAAACACACACAAAAAAAAATCCAAGCATAATATTCAGTTTTATTCTGTATTCCATGCATCAAAACGGTGAGTTTAATAGAAAATAGCATAGAAAGGAACCTGTCTTTGATCTGGTGGGTCCCAGTGGCCATGACCTTTTCTCACTCCCCTGTAAAAAAATGACCTTTCACCAAGTGGTCCCCTCCTATTGGCCCATACCCTTAGTACTGTGGTAAAGCCTAAGACAATTTAGCCTATGTTTTTTTATGTTTATTTTATAAAAACGCCTGGGTGTTCGGGGTTTTTTCACTAATCTGGCCTTATTATCACCTTTGGCTGACTTTGAAAGGATCATAACATAGACGAATAAATTTTTTTTTTTTCTTTTCAACACCTCAAAACGTTCAGTGGCCTATCCATACATACGTATATTAACATATTAAATTTCAAGGCTGTTTTGTTTCAAAGATTTTTCATTTCGTAAGAAAAAAAATGTTAACAGCTATTCAGTGCTGCAGGTTTCGCAGATGGGAATATGTATATATCATGTTATGCGTTGCATTAAATTAAATGCTTCCCTGCAGCAAAAAAAAAAAAGTTTTTTTTTGAAAATGTAATTCTTGGATCAAGATGTTTTGTTATCTACAAATCCCACAACGCATAGCCAGAACTTTGCATTATGGGAATCAGGCTAAGCCACTCAATGAAGTCTGTTTAGTACTTTATCTTCTGCCCCTGTCTGCTAGCACCCCGAGGTGGTTTTGGGGTCCCAACACTAAAATTGACTGAAAGGACTAAAGCAAAATCAGGGGTAATGCATGCATGATAAAACACTGGGTTTTCAATTTGTCCAAAATTGACGATATTTCCAATTTTAACCTTTCAACCTCCTGTTTGAAGCACTTTGAAGGGGTGGCAGATATGTTTTTTTTTAAGGTTGAAGACATCTTCAGCCCTTTATTCATATTTGGGAATTTACTTCAACATGCTGCGTTTAATTTGACACGTGTCCAATGCACCTGACAATTTGGCGGCTGAAAGCAGATGATACTTCTTCATTTTCTGGAACCGAGCTTGGAACCATCACATGATCCTCAAATTCCAAAATGAAATTATTGATCAAAATGTCAAGTTATGAAAATATGACTGATCTTCTAAATGATTTGGAATACTTGTTCAATTCCCATTACAGCAATATCTAATTTCTGAAGCTTGTTCCTGAAATATAAGGGTTCATAGGAAGCCATGCCGTTTTTTGTCAAAAATGTCAAAAATTCCAGTAGCTCTTAAACCCCTGCGCCGATTGACTTAAAATTTTCGATTTAGTGTTGCGCCAACACGATCAACACCAAACTTCCCTAAAATCAAAACCCACCAGCTAATTTGCCATGAAAAGACCAACAGGCCAAAAACAAATTTCCACTTAAGTGGGCACAAATTAATCGGCTGGGTCTCAAGGATGTTATTTTTTTATGTTGTTACAACTAATAGTGTACAGAGCATGATTATACGAAACAAGGTGTTATACAGTGAATAAACATGTCAACCGAGACAGAGTGAAGTCGTTTCTCCGACTTTGTTTTGTAATGACACTGCACTTGATTGGATAAAAACATTTAGCCCCCCCCCCCCCCCCCCCCCCCCCAAAAAAAAAAAAAAAAACCTGACAGCTGAAAGGTCAGAGAGAGCATGAACATTGTTACTGCTGTCAGCAGGAGCTAATTGCATGTGTTTATCTGCTGATTCCAACACAATTAAAACAAAAAATGTTTTTTTTTTCTCCCTGGTACTACTCTTTTAACTAAATTAGGACTTATTTGCAAAGCCGTTTTGCCTCTGATTAACATGTAAAAGAAAACTTGAGGCTTTCAAGTGTATATTAGATCTAAATCTAATCACTTACTCTATTATTTTGTTACCATTTTTTTGTAAGCATCTAGAATTTTGATGGTTTTACCTGGAACGGATTAATTCCGGATGTCCACTGCTTTTGTTTTGCAGACTATTTAACTTATCTCTCCTGAATAAAAAACCAAACAAACAAACAAACAAAAAAACGATAATAAGATAAAAAGATAATAACCCGGTTAGCCAGAATTCACATGGACAACATTTGTTGGCATCGCTAAAACGCCTGTCAATGGGAAGGACGTAATGGAAACATGAGAAATATGGGGCAGACAGTATGTAAGAGGGTTACCGTGGCAACCGGAGCCTCGAACGTCTCCAGGCAACCCACACTCTGCGGTAGGCGACGTACAATGTGTGCTAACATACCTGTTTTTGAAAAGTGTAAGCACACCGGCGTTACCTTTTTCATCATGCCCTTTTTTTCTTCTGCGGACTTCAGCTTGTCAGGTGTTTGTGTGCTAACGAGCTTTTTTTTAACGAGCTCAGCTTTACTCACACTTGTCTGTAGACATTCTTTAATTGAATATAGATGCACACACTGCAGCGTCGAATCCGTGAGCGCTATTGGCAGTGTTTATTTTTGGTGTGACTCGTGGTTAGCGTGTTTACGGTTTGAATTTTTTCAGGGTTCGAATCTTGAGCAAGATCTTGTCTGGAGTTCTGTCTGTGGTTGTATGTAATTTCTCTGGGTTTTGTGGTATTGTATGAGGAAGTCTGGAGTCACAGATGAGTATGCAGGACATGTATGAGGACAGTGGTGAGATGTGCAGTTGATGTGACAGAAGAGTTCAAGGTGGAGTTGGGACTGCAGCAGGGATCAGTTCCGAGCCCCCCCCCCCCCCCCCCCCCCCCCTGTTTGCTATGGTGATGGCCGGACTGACAGACGAAGTTAGAAAAAGAATCTCCATGGACTATGATGTCTGCAGATGAAATTGTGATACATGGTGAGAGTAGGCAACAGGTGGAGGAGAAGCTAGAGTGGTGGAGGTTGGCCCTGAAAATGAGAGGAATGAAGGTTAGCCGCAGAAAGACGGAGTACCGTATTTTCCGCACTATAAGGCGCACCTTACAGCCTGAATATTTTTAAAAAGCTGATGGTGCGCCTTATCAGGTGTGCCTTATATATTGATCAATTATTGAGATTGGGATTGGTAGATGGGGAAAGCTTTACCTGTTTCTTTTGTGTGTTTACAGTTGAACAAGGTTGCTCATATTGACATTGAGTTATTATGCTATTGAGAGTTTAGAGTTACTATTTGAGTTATTATTGTTATTACTTTGAGTATTACTATATTGTGATTGAAAAAGTTTTAAAATATGTCATTAATTGAGGGTGCGCCTTATAATCAGGTGCGCCTTATATATGGATCAATATTGAGATTGGGATTGGTAGATGGGGAATGAACTGATAAAGTAAGCTTTACCTGTTTCTTTTGTGATTTTACAGTTTAACAAGGTTGGTCATATTGACTGAGTTATTATGGTATTGAGGGTTTGAAGTTATTATTTGAGTTATTATTGTTACTACTTTGAGTATTACTAGATTGTGATTGAAAAAGTTTGAAAATATGTCATTAATTGAGGGTGCGCCTTATAATCCGGTGCGCCTTATATATGGAAAAGTTTGAAAATATGTCATTAATTGAGGGTGCGCCTTATAATCCGGTGCACCTTATATATGGACATTTTTTAAAAATAGATCTTTAATTGAGGATGTGCCTTATAATCCGGCGCGCCTTATATATGAAAACGTTTTAAAATATGTCATTAATTGAGGGTACGCCTTATAATCCGGTGCGCCTTATATATGGAAAAAGTTTTAAAATATGTCATTAATTGAGGGTGTGTCTTATAATCCGGTGCACCTTTTAGTGCAGAAAATGCATTATATGTTTGTGAATGTGAAGGACCCAAGTGGAAGAGTGAAGATACAGGGAATGTAAAGAAGGTGGAGGGTTTTAAGTCTTTGGATCAACAGTCCAGATCATTGGATAGTGTGGAAAAGAGGTGAAGAAGTGAGTGCAGGCAGGCTGGAACAGGTGGAGAAAAGTGTCAGATGTGATCTGTGATAGAAGAGTTCCAACTAAATTGAAAGCAAAGGTATACATGACTGTGGTGAGACCAGAGATGTTGTGTGGCCTGGAGACAGTGCCATTGAGGAAACGACAAGAGCCAGAGCTGGAGCAAGCAGAGACGAAGATGCTGAGGTTCTATTTGGGAGTTAGCAAGGTGGACAGGGTCAGAAATGATCCATCAGAGGAACAGCACATGGGAGATAAAGTCAGAGAGGCCAGTCTGAGATGATTCGGACTCGTCCAGAGATAAGATAGTGAACGCTGAATTTGGAATTGCCAGGCAGAAGGTCTGGAGAAAGACCAAAGAGAAGGTTCATAGATGTAGCGCAAGGGGACATGAAAGTAGTTGGAGTGAGAGAAGAGAACGTAGGAGACTGGCTTGGGTGGTCGTTTTTTGGTCATCGTTTTGCAAGCTGCAAAAAGTGGACCTTTTTTTTTTTTTCGTTTCTCCCTCTAACATTTTTACGAAGGCTGCAATTTGTTTTATGCTTCATTGGAAAAAAGTTAAATTTTCATCATTTGATCGCATTAGGTTTTGCACAGTACAACATAAAAACACAATGACAAAAGAAGTGTAACAAATATTAGGAAACTCGGAGAAAAAAAAACAAACTTTTTTAGCATTTCGTCTACATCACACCAGAATGTAAAAAAAATTAAAAAAAGGTTGCATATTCGTCATTTTAGTCTTTTTTTTATTATGTACATCTGCATTTTTCTTCCATAATGTCATGTTCAAACTTGTTGAATGTGTTTAGCTCTTCAAATCCCCAATTTCATTGTACCGTACACCTGAACAATGACAATAAAGTCATTCTATTATATTCTATTCTGTTCTACTCTATTCAGACATACTTGCAATTATGTTCAAACATGTTGAATGTGTTTAGCTCTTTAAATCCCCAATTTCATTGTACCGTACACCTGAACAAATAATAATCCAAGTCTTCTATTCTATTCTATTCTATTCTATTCTATTCTATTCTATTCTATTCTATTCTATTCAAACATACTTGCAAATACCTTTGAACTTATTTGAAAGTACGTTAAAACAACTTATGTGTCTTTTCCACTCTTCCATGCATTGACGAGCAAATAACTGCCTCTACAAAAAAAACAAAAAAAAAAGAAAGAAATGTGCAGAATGAAATTTTCGTCGGTTATAATATTAGCTAGAAAATTCAAATCGTTTCTGACCGAGCCCTTTTCAAGCACTTCCTGCCGGGATCTTATCCGGAGAATTGCCAAGCGAGGTTTGGCGTTCGACAAGACGCGCGCTTCATTCAGTGGACCTTCAGCAACGCGTGTCAACATTTTGATAGATGAGCCGGAAATTGAATTTGGGAAATTGGAGCCGAGCCGCAACGAGCACAGATGTGTGACAGACATCATGTTCCCTTTTGTTTGATATCCCCCCCCTTCCCTTTTCCTTCATTGTGCGGCACAACACAAGGAGCTATAAATTATTCAGGTGCTCCCCGACGGCCGCGCATTTAAAGGCGCTGGCTCGCCTCCGACTGGGCCTTATTCTTCCTCTCCTCGCATGCGCCTCCCTTTTAAAGCGGCGGCAGAATGCATGTGACCTCTAAGTAGCATTCCCGCTACTAGCGCTTAATTTATTCATCTCGCTGTAAGGCGCCGCCAAACCCCTAATCGTAAATATGTGGGATATCAAAATGAGTGTGAACGGGGGGGGGGTGACTGTATATGTAAATAACAAGGTGAAGCGTGATTTCTTTCCAAGGCGAGGGAGGGATGAAAGAATGCGGCGGTCATAGATGATAACTGCATTTGCTGCATGGGAGCCCATGAAGGACAGCTCTCTCCCGACTTGTTTTTCTTTTCTGCTCTCTTCACGTCAGGCACGTGTGATGTGATGTGATTTGTTTCAATCTGCCGCCGATGCCTGTTATGATAGACGTCCGCTGCGTTTTGCGTCATTCCGTGGAAGTGGTCTCTCAAGGTCTTTTTTTTTTTTTTGTCCAGGCGGTCTTTTGAAGGACTCGCACTGGAAAGAGATGTTGGGGCTGGATATGTTTTTAATCCTCGTGGTATTGTGACGTCATCAAAGAACCAATGGGGGAAAAAAAAAAGCACAAGGGAGCTGAAATTTCCAGCAGATGATACGTAACTCATGATTTTACAAATTTCGTAGCATAGAAATAGCAACCGATCCACGCTCTGATCTTGGGTGAAGAAGGCTTCGGCAAAGCGTTTCTGAAGACCTCCATTTCAAACAAATAGGGTCCGAACGGTAATATCTGCGCAAATGACGAGGAGGAAGGAGAGGAGATTTAAATGGGAGGAGCTAATGTGGTCTACCAAATTCCCAAACACGGAAAACTCGACTGCATAACAGAAATAAAGTTATGCAGATGCCTACAAAAGGACTAGTGGGCCCGTCTCCTAAATTAGAGCTTGCAATGTGCTGCAGTGTTACAAAATAAAAAGGCCATTAAAGAATTATCACTAAATAAATAATGCCATCAATTAAATACAAATGCCTTTATAGCAATACAGATGCTCTTAAATATTTCAAAATCATTATTAAATAAAAATGCCATTAAGTAAATACATTCATTAGTAATTAAAATGGTTCTGAAATATTTAATTCAGTCCTGAAATACTAGATAGATATTTAAATAGGCTTATATAACTACTGAGTGTTATATTTCAAGTTTTATTTTACTTCTCTCTCTCATTGTCCAAATTTTGGACCATATAAAAAACCATCATAGTTGCAATTTTTGAGATGCATTTTAACAGGATTTATGACGTGAAATTTCATAATGCAACAATTCTGACACTTTTATATGATTGCAGTTGGACGTGCAAGATTTTCTGTCCAAAAATAATCATTGTCCAAATTTTGGACCGTATAAAACCATTATAATTACAATTTTTGAGATGCATTTTAAAAGGCTTTATGACAGTGAATTTCCTGCAATTTTTGCAACATTCTGTTGAGCGGCGGTCAAACGACGAAAATTATTTGAAAATTATTTGTTGACGTGTTTCACCACAAGACAGTAGGTGGCGGTAGAGATCAGTCAATATCTATATCTTAAAGTGTCAGCATCACGCCACAGACTACAAAGACAGACCGTATCATATTTCACATTTTCCTGGGTTTTAACAAATATAACCTACATATACATGGATAGAAGTGAACAATTTGAGTGTTTAAAGGAAAACATATTCATAAATAACTAATTATCACGCCTTTAAAAGCAATTACAAAATGAAGACAAAAAAATGCAACGTGAATAGTTTGCAAAGTGTGTGCACAAGGGTTAAAGCAATTGTTACACACACTGTACACACATACAGCGCTAGAGGCTTTTGCATTGTTTTTCTGTCCCCTTAAATTCTTCATTTGGATGCCAGCACCTTGATTAGTATCACACCAGTGCACAAATAGTCTTGAGAGTAATGAAACAAAAACTAAACGTCCCCAGCAGCCATAAAGGTAATGCATAACTAATTTACCCACACCTATAGTCTATGACCTTGACGTTTATAGCGTCGAAGCTTATTGCAGACAGACCTTTCCGCGTTTTTTTTTTTCTCTTCTTAAATGTTGGTTTAATCACCGAAGGTGTGCAAAGCGGCCATCAGGGCAGATGAGAAAGCGAGGTGAAGTCCGCTCACTTTTAACGAAGACATCGGCTGAATAAATGGATCAATGAGGCCCCTAATGACTTTCTCAATTTGATAGCAGCCTGGATTCTTTCCCCTGAATCCAAATCGAGAACTTTTATTTGCGCGTGAGTGTGCGGGTCTATTCAAGTGTGAATCCAACGACTGCTGTTTTATTTATGGTAATGTGTCTGTGAGGATTTTTCAGTCATGTTATATCCATAAAGGTTGCGTCAAGAATAACCCCTTTGTAGGGGAATGTTCTCTAAAAGGCTTCCGAGTGACGTGGGACACACATACTCACGCTCATCTTTTAGGTCACAAGTGGTTCCGCCGGCTTGTCATGTGACACTTTTCTTTTTTAAGAGTCACTCAAGCCCGGTGAGAAAATGGACTGAGGACCGCGTGTTTTCTTGACTGGCAGATGGGCTACTTTGACAATGATGACCTCGTTTTGACAAAAAGTGGGGTTGCTTGCTTGCGAGTGGTTTCATTGGTGATTTTTGGGGGTCGCTCGGTCAGTCGGTTTGTTGGTTGGTACTTTATTGCAGTGGGTCTCAACCTTTTTTTTTTTACTGATGCGAAATAGCTTTTCGGCCAAGTACTCCTTAAAGTGCAAAGCATTTTTGATTAAAAATAAAAATAATGAAAAAAAAAGACTTCAAACATGCCATCAATTCTGATTGATGAAACTTTAGACCCTTTCAAACTTCATTTGGATTGGTCCACAAAAAAATTATCAACCTAATGAGTCCTCTTTTGGATCATAAAGGAAATCTATTATCAAAAGAAATAACGTGATTATTAATAAATATTGTTCCACAAAAAATAATCAATATAAATGGTTGGACCTGTTCTCAAAAAGAAATAATTATGAATAAATATTTGTACGCAGCAAAATATGAAACAAAAAATATCCAATTTTGGGACTACAGTATGGATTTGTTCACAAAATAAATCATTAACTTAATTATTAATAAATATTTATCCGCAAAAAAATAATCAACATAAAGTGTCAGACCTGTTGTCTAAAATAAATAATTAAATATTTGTCCACAGAAAAATATTTAACTTAAAACGTTCACATTTTGGATCATAGCAGAGATGTCTTCACAAAAATAAATCCATAACAGGTAACGAGTGGAGGCAAGTAGTGTTGAATCATTCTATTATGGGAGACAATCTTTTTGCAATAATGGATTTTACTATCCTGCTGAACATAAAATTTGTTTGAAGTTATATTTTCCTGAAACAAGACAACATCCAATAATTATTTTGAAAGGATTTTTGCATGTTTGTTAGTTTGTTTTATTTAAAATCTCTAGTCCCCTCTGAAGTTCCTTCAAGTACCCCCAGGGGTACTAAAACCCCCATTTGAGAACCACTGCTTTGATTGATTGATTGATTGATTGATTGATTGATTGATTGATTGATTGATTGATTGATTGATTGATTGATTGATTGAACATCATTGTCCACTTCTGGTTGTGATTGACCAACCACCATCTTGAAGCACAAGAAGCTCAAACAAGAAGTAATTATAAAGAGAATAAAAATGAGATTAATTGCAATTAATCTGCAATTTTTCTAACCTTAATTTAATACATACAGTAGTTGAGTCAAGCTTTGCTTTGTTAGTTTGACGTGGATTCATAAACCCCCTTTGGGACTTGGCAAATCAACTTCGCATCATTTGACTTTCATACCAAATTTATCAGAGCGGCACCCAACTGTTCTTTGCCAGCAATCCCACTCATTGGCAGAGCTTGTTGCTATTTTTTAAATTCTATTTCTATTTCCATTTCTCCCTTGGTGCACTTCGTTTGGTCAGGAAACAATACAGCGATCAAACACTGGTGCGGATCAAACTAACTGCAATTATTTGATGTGGGTCTGACTTTGTTAGAATGCAACAGGAATTGGATCCAATTTAGCTGATCAGTCTGCATGGACAGAAATATTGGCAAATTTTCACAGCCGACTCAATTAAACTTCTTATGTACACCGTACTTTTTGGAGTAAAAGCAGCATAATATTTATAGAAAATGGATGGATATTTTCAACATAACGCCAGCAGAATAACCGCATAGGTAAATAGCAGTTCGAAATTAACCATTTTTTACCGATAGCTTGTCTCCTGGCGGGTATACCGCCAAAAAAGTGCAGTGGGCTATCAGCCACAGGGTTCAAATCATGAGAAAAAAGTTTCGGTTTACTATCCGAGTGCAAAGAATGGACTCGTAACCTTTTTTTCTCAAGGCATGCAACGTAATGAAGGCGTGGCCGTGGTTTGTTTGTGGCGGTTTGGGTCATTACTTATGTGGTGTTGTTGACAGAAATTCAGATGTAGGGCACGACTGTTTACCGAGCGGAACTTGAGTTTCGCACACTTCACTCTGATTAAGCTGCGTACTTTCTTCCCGCTGTTCTTCTCCTTCCTTCTGGCGAGTAAATTGAAGCGAGCTGACCTTTCATCAGCTACAAATAGCAAACTGCAGAGTTTAAGCCTCAAGTGGTGCACCCGTTAACTTCAATTAATGAGGTGAGTGGCGTGCGGGCCGGTGACACGTTCCACGTACTCGCTGACATTTTTTCTTTTCCTGGCTGACGTCTGTTGCTGACATTCAAATGTGCCGACAGGGATCTGGAATGTTTATATGTTGGAGGAGTTTTGCTCCTCGTCACGGTGGACTAGTAGGGAGCTATTTTTCTCATATTCTGTTGAACTTTTGGAATGGACCTTCGCTTCATATCAAATGAACGATTCTTCTTAGAAAAAATTAGATTACTGTCATAACCGTATTGCAGAAATTCTTGCTATCGATTGAAAGGCGTTTATGAGAGGACAAAACAGAGAGAGGAGGTGGCGGTGATGATGCATGGCCGAAAGCAACGTGAATCCATCTTTTTTTTTTGTCTTTTTTTATCGCCTGTTAAATGTATTTGAAGTCCACTAGCTGTGGCATGCACCACTTTTTTTTTTTTTTTTTTAAAAAGCTTCCGAGCATGATGACCCGGTCGTCGTGGTGGGCGCAGTGTCAACTGTGCTTACTAAGATCAACACAGATTCAAACGGAGCAATCACGCACATAAACAGCCAGGGCACAAAAAAAAAGAATCTACTTGAGCAAAAAATGCTCAAATCACAAGGTAAACATCTTCCAAATGACAGATATTATCGTCAAGCACATTTTTAGGTTTTTCCAAAGCTATTTTATATATATATATATATATATATATATATATATATATATATATATATATATATATATATGTGTGTGTGTAAAATGCTAATGATTGTTTTATATATTTTTCAAATCCAGCAATGGTTTTCCCTCAACCAGGGAAGGCATTTTATAAATTACTAAAAAATTAATCATAGGCACTGACTGGAAATGCATTTTTGCACAAAATTCTGAAAAGAGGCACCAGAAAGAATGTTCATATTAAGATTTATGGAGAATTTGAGATAAAATGCTTTGGGAGTGTTTTAGCCACGATTCTATATCATTCATAGTTTTTGAAGTAATCAGCGTCAAAATGACTTTTGGAATGTTCTCTATACTGAGAGAGCGCAACAGCAAACTTATGCAAAATCGAGAGCAATAATTACATCTAAAGATATACATTAAGGACTGAACCAAAAACTGTCACTTTTTCCAGGTGTAAAATTCAGGATTTTGAGTGATTTGTTTTCAAAAAAAAAGGGCTGTAAAAATGAAAATCATGCAATGAATTAAGATTACAATTTTGAATGAACTGACAGCACTTTTTTCCAATTTATTCTAAAAAAACCCCCAAAGGTCCGCCACCTAGTGGTCGACTTTGGAACTACATCCAAAATAAACAATTCACATTTTTGCACATCTAAAAAAACTATCTGCAAAATAGGGGGACCCAAAACCGCATCTGGAACCTACTTTGGCTGAAAGTTTACTGAACAATAATTTGACTCGCTTATGCAAAATTGAGAGCAATAATTACATCTAAAGATATACATTAAGGACTGAACCAAAAACTCACTTTTTCCAGGTGTAAAAATTAGGATTTTGAGTTATTCGTTTTCAAAAAAAAGGGCTGTAAACATGAAAATCATGCAATGAATTAAGATTACAATTTTGAATGAACTGACAACACTTTTTTCCAATTTATTCTAAAAAAAAAAAAAAAAAAAAAGCTCCGCCACCTAGTGGTCGACATTGGAACTACATCGAAAATAAACAACAATTCCCATTTTTGCACATCTAAAAAACTATCTGCAAAATAGCGGAAAATCACTCAAAATAGCAAAACCGTATCTAGAACCTACTTTGGCTGAAGGTTTACTGAACAATAATTTGACTCGCTGGTATTGGCCAAAAACCAACATGGGCACAACGACATGGGACCGTGTTGGAATATACTACATGAATAGACTACATGCTATTTTTTTTTTTTTCTGTTTTGGTTAGGAACTGAGCCCAACTCAACGTTTAATTATCAAATCCCTGTGTGAAAACGATATCATCCATGACCTTGGTTTTATCAAAAAAACGGAGGCGTCTCTTAAAGCGAGGCGTTTAATTTTCCTTTTCGGGTGACACACCCTTGGACTATTTTAGAGCGCGGCGTCATTCGCAGCAACTATTCAAGGAATTTTATTTTTCCACACGACTTTCTGGTTGTCATTCCAGCCTAACACAGCTCAGATTTGCGGAAGCTGGCGAATGTTAACATTTCCAAGGGTCCCAGCGTCCCACAAGAGGTGACTTGTTCCACAGCACACGACTCTGTATCCATTATAGATGGCAAGTGCGGTCGTGCCAGCAGTGTGCGTATGTTTACAGCTGTCAAATGCACCGGGAGGAGTCACTGAGAACCCCTGCAAAATAACACACGGCACTCTTTTTAGCTGCGCCGTGACCGTATTTACCAAAGTCAATCAATAATGCATGGGATGATAAATGGATTTGTGCGCATGGAGTAATATCGCAGGTTGGATATATGCAAGTTGTAAAAGATCCATTCATGCATGTTTATTCGAAAACACAGTTTGCGTTCTTTTTGAACCAGGAAATGGGTGTGAAAAAAAATGAAAATACTTGCTATAAAATTGACGCCACTGCACTGTCTGTCCATTTTTATGCAGTTTTGAATGGAGCAGATGGTTAAATGAATTCAACTTTCTGATCATTGCTGATATTGGAAGGAGGGTACTAATCTGTAACATACGAAGAAGTGATGGTGGAGTGATTGTGGAGTGACCACAGGAAGAAGTTTTGATTGCATTGTCCAGGAAACAACGGTGTTCGAATGACGAGAGGCACAGCAACGCATCTCCACCATATTGAATGCAGCAGGTTGATTGAAAGTGTATGAAATGTGATTTTTCTGGAGGGAAATTTTTGTTGAAATAATATATCATTCCGGCTGCAGCTATTATATATTTTGATATTCAGATATCCTGCTGAAAGTTGAGTCGAATAATTGGGTATTTAAAAAAAAAGTACACTAGCTATGCTATACTATACTATACTATACTATACTATACTATACTATACACTAGTTTTTTTTTTTTAACTTAACATATTTTTACTTAAAATGACACCATGTAAGGTTTAAATTGTTTTTCAATACAGAGAGCAGGAGGTGCTTCCATTCTCTGCAGCTATAACAAACATGGCCGCCTCCGGGGAAGTGTCACCCCTCCATGTAATATAATTTAATGATAACTAGACGTACGATTATATTTAAAACATACGCTAAGAACACATTTATTTGCAAGTTTGTGAAATGTATCATCTTATAATCTTATACCGTGTCCCTCTAAATATAACTTTTTACTGCTTGTGGTTTTAATCTCATATATTTTTTCTTGGCTCAAACAGCACATTTGAGTAAGCCTGTTTTGTTAAAAATTGATCAGTAGGAATGAGAACGAGTTCCACCTCTTTAACTGCCTGTGAAATGTCGTCAGTGCCTTTGATTAGCCTAAAGGTAGCATTTGAGTGCTGCTAGCCGCTAACGCTGATAGCATTTTTGTGCTGTCTGCTGCTGCTAGTGATGCTAGCTGCTAATGTTGTACCTGCCAATATTTGCTGTCAATAGGCACTACAAATAACATTGTCAAAATGTTTTTAGCATCCTTAATTATCATAATTAGCAAGTGAATTTTATTTTAGGACAACATAATGTTGTTGACATCGGCAACTTCAAAGTAAAAGCGTACCAGGACATTGATGTCCATATGTTATTTGAGAAGGTTCGGTTTTATTTTGAAGTTTGCTTTCTCACAGCGTTGCCGTCGCTGCAGTTAGCTTGACTTCTTTAGTTTAACAGTTTCAACTAAATAAAAATGGAACTGAGGCAGAAAAACATGTTATAAACAAACACGTTTTTAACCGAACAACTCAGATTTCGCGAAAACTCGTTTAACTCGTTGGCTTGCAAAATATGCTTCTTTTTTTGTTCTCGCCTCATACGTGACAAAATCTAACATGCTTTGTATCGTAATGTATTTGCCCCGTTGCTCCTTTTCTGACTGAACTAAAAGAAACGGCAATAAGGCAAATTAAATACATCGATCCCAAAGCAGAGTAATACGAAGCGGCTGTCCTCCTTGGTCCTGTCACAAATGGCCTTATCAAGACCATCGACAAATTACACCGCAGCAGAGGACCGGAAATGAAGACCGCTTACTCTTTAACCTCCCTTTTATTGTTGTTTACTGGATGGCGGGGCTGCTGTTATACCAGCACCGGGATAAAATTATTTACGGACTGCAAATAACGAAAAATGGCCGACCGGCTGCAGTGATTCATCGGCGGTCCCCAGCTCGTGTTTACACAAAATGTGTCACATTCATTTAGCAAATCATGCTCGTGCCCGAGGCTGCCACAAATACTTTTTTTTGTTTTTGTCTTTTCTTGTCTTTATTGGGAAAGAGGGGGCAGTAAAGAAAAATGATAAAAGCTGCAAGTTTACAAAATGTGTTGACGCAGTGTCTCTCAGAGTCATTGATATGTGCCAGGGGCTTTTGTTGCACAGGTAACCACTTTTTATTGCTTTTTTTTTCTCTCATTCAAGGTTGTCTGCACTTGATTTGTCGGCACAAATTCACTGAGGTTGGCTTTTCTTTTCATCATTAGTTATGTAAGATGTCATAAGGGCATTTTCTGGCTTTTTATTTTTTTAACTCAGCCATTCTGGCTGTTTGGTGATTTGATCTTACTGTATTTTATTTGAGACTTGCCATCTGCCCCTGAAAATAGCCAAATCTGCCACACATTTTTTTTTTCTTATCGACAAAAAATGTCCAATGGAAAACCAATACAAACCTATTTTTAAGTTATATATTTTGTCCCCCACATAAAGCTACTTTTCCCCATTTATAGTACGGTTAACAAGATTAATTTGTTCGGTGGTTGGGATCATGACGCGAATTCGCCGTATGGCGGGCAATCCAAATCTATGTTAATTAGCTAATGCATGTAAAACCCCAGGTAAAAACATCAAAATCGGATATACATATTAAAAATGGTAACAAAATAGTATATAGTAAGTGCTACTTATATATAATAAACATGTATACAATTAAATAACATCACAAATATAAAATATATACGTGACAAAAACGTAAGGCTGGGACGTCGTAAACTGGGGGTCCACTGAATGGGGAAATACGGGTCAAAAACCGTCTTTACAATATGGCCTACTTTGGACCGACAAATCTTTGCATGATATGCTATTTAATGTGATAATACAGGTAGTAGTAATAAAGTACGACTGAAGGTGGCAGTAACTGACACATTAGTCAAAATGCAGGGTTTCACCTAGCTTAACCGCTATACTGTAAATAAAACCTAAACATGAAAATTGAAATTAGCAAGACAGACAAGACACCCGAAGATGAAAGACTCATTCTATGTGTTTGTCTAATATTTATTCCATAACAGTGACAACAAATGATGATTCAGGGCAAATTATGATGCAATTCGGTCGTGTGAGTCAGATTATGTCTTATGCTTCCACTAGTTTAAACACGGCACTCTTGATTTGTATGGTGTGACAAATACGAATTGAGCAGCAAAATCCTCCGATTTCTAATGGTGCGGCCATTTTACCACTTTCTGTCGTCTCAAAATGAAATTTTGCAAACTTAGTTAAATCTGAAGAACCTCATGAATTTTAATTACAGCAAGGTGTCCAAACTGAGACCCCGGGGGCATTTACGGGGGCCATTTATTCTTAAGCACCTTGTGACATCTGCTACTTTTTAAAAATTTTTATATGCTGTAGAGGTTTTCAAAATTTGCAGATCAACTATTTGTGACTAAAGTAGGAAAAAAAAAACATTCCTCCTAAAAACCCTGTGACATTTACAGACATGAATTTCCTGAGGTTCCACTTTTTGCTTTTTGTCAAGGTCCAACTTGCGAACATATCACTTGAATTGCAAGAGAGGCTTTAAATTGCTTCATTGAACAATTTTGGTGTGCCTGATAAGTTCAAATAAAATCAGAGTGGCCCTTGTATCCTTAGATTTTTCCGTATGTGGCTCTCGGTTTGGACGCCCCAGATTTACGATTTGTTATAAAGGATAAATGAGTGTGGTATTAAATGTCCCTCTTAAGGGTTAACAGTGATTTTAATTATGTTAATGTGAGTCAAAACCATAAAGTAGAAGTACAGGATTTACACAAGTTGTCACATCTATTTTGCAAATTATGCTTGTGCTCTGTGCTTGCTAAAATGTTTTTTGGCTTGTACAGGGGTAGTAAAATATGATAAAGGGCTGTTTTCTCTCCTACAAAATGTTTTGTCGCAGTGTCTCATAGTCAGTGATACGGTATCTACCGGGAGGCTTATGCCACACAAGCATCCTTTTTTTGTTGTTTTGCCTGCTTAATTTATTGTGCAAATTTCCAACCTTCCGTAATCCTCTTTAATGGCTTATGTGTAGCAAAATATGCTAATACTGTTCATGCTAAACGTTTGTCTGGATGCCAGAATTTAGCATAATGTTTTCCCCTCGTTCTCTTGTTGACATCATGTTGCCAGAAGGAACTCGAATTTGTTATTTTTGTAATGCGGCAAACGCGGCGACAAAGTCAGGAGAAAGCGAGCGCGCTAACTATCAAGACAAAAAGAACAGTTATTGTACATGGTAATCGCGCCGCTCCTCAGGAGATGTATAGTCGGCTCTTGGCGGCGGGCTGCAGATTCCGCGCTTATGCGGCGGCCGGCGAGGCGTGAAATCACTTGGTTTTCACGACGCTCGTTTGCAGTCTCAGGTTAAAGCTCAATGGGGCAGCGGGAGGACATTGTAAAGCCTTTATTGAGAGCGTCAGACTTGTCTTTTACAAATACAAAAAACCTCTCCACAGTTGATGTCTTTAGATGCCCAAAATTTGCTGTTTTGTATACAAGTTGCTGTTAACAGGGCCCTGAGAGGCAAAAAAATTCACTTGGGAATTTTACCATTCTAGTACTGCAATTCCCCATATATAAGACACGCCTTCAAGCTTGGTTTTTGCTTGACCCGTCATTTCAGCAATCACGCCACCGTACCTTCCAGGATCTCTTTACCAAACATGGCCGATGAACTGTTGCTTACGGAAGTTCGCCGGTACAAACACGTTTAGGATTCGGCTGAAAAGGACTACCGTGACTTAAATACCATAAGCAACTTCTGGAAAGCATGCACACTTAGGAGAGTTGAGAATCCGTTAAAAAAGCTTGGATGATTTAAATCACTTGAATCCACTAGGATTCTCTACCTCTGTTGTAGAGTAGTGTTGTTTGTATGCTGTAGCTGCTTTTTACTGCCACCTATAGTTTGGGAGAATATCAGCTGACTGCTGGGGGAAAGCCACACCGAGTATAAAGTGCTGCAAAATACGTGCCAGCAAAATTCCGTGTGTCTCATTTCCGCATCGAGCATTCAGGCGTCAAGCATAAACCAAGCTTTAATTTTAGGGTCAAATTCTGTTTTTTCTAGTGGTGTTAGAAAAAATGTGGGGTGCATTACATCTGGATTTCTGCAGGAAACAGGAAATCATATATATATATATATATATATATATATATATATATATATATATATATATATATATATATATATATATATATATATATATATATATATATATATATATATATATATAAAACAGCACAGTTTTCCTTTCTAATTGAGAGCAAATCAAATGAAACATGAACAGTTTAAAAAAATAACACATTATAATACAGATTTTACGTGTCAGGTTTAGACATTTATAGCTATCAATTACTTTTTGTACTTTAGTACATTTAATAGTTAAACTGCTAGTACTTGTACTTCCTAAAATACTTGATTACTTAAGTACATACTGGGTAACTACCAAAGTAATCACTGACTTTAGTACATAATGCATTCAACAAATCAGTTCCTTTATACATTAATTATTGTTGGTACTTTGGTACATAAAGGTGAGGCACTTTACTACCTAAATTGATTACATTATTGCTGAAATAGTCAATTAAGGGAAACTTGAAGTAAAGGCAAAGTACAAGACAAAATGGCTGCCTTAGATGGACAAAAACGGGTGGATTTTTCTGCTTAAAAAACTTTAAAAATGATTTCGATCAGTTAATCATAGTTAATCTGGTGTTTTGAAAACTCTCATTGTAAAATATTTTCAGGTTGACCTCCCCTTTATGTTCATGTATACTTAGCTGAACTAGCCTTCTTTCTCCTCTTTTCTTTTCTCCCGCCGCTGCGTCATCATATGCCTTTTGTCATAAATTGCCCCCTCTCGATACAGTACAGCGTAGGGAATGTAATTATGTGAAAAAGCGATGATATGGGTTATATCGGGAAAGCGACAATATATACGATCATGGCCCTGCAACAGAATTACAGGAGTGACCCATTTAGATTTACATTTTTTGGCCCTCTCGTTTTTTTTCTTTTTATTATGTGCCTGTTCAAAACTAATTGGCCGGCGTTGCTGTGATCCGGTGCCCTTTATGATTTGTCCTCCTGTTCCATTGAAGTACAATAAAAGCCTTTTGTCCATAATTCCAACCGAAAGCCATTTATGTGCGATGATGACTCCCACCAGTTTTAAGCGCCACTTTAAAGAGCGATTTCAACTATTGTCAGACTGTCTTTTGTCCGCTCGCGTGTGCTGTACACAGTCTGTCATTTTGCTCTTCCGCCGCCCGATAAGTGCGTTTCATATTTCAGTGGATTGCGCCATGCGTCCCGACTACATCGCCAAATCCTGTACACAATGTACTCAGAAGATTCATAGTTCCACCTGTGGAGGGATTACGCATGTAATTAGCAAATGAAAATCTACTCCTCAAGAATTAGGCAAAAACGAAGTCTAATCCTCCTGTGTGATTTATTCATTTCCCTGTAATGAAATAAGACACTGTTTCATCAGACACACGGTCTGAAAGTCATCAATCTTCTGCCTATTTGCCAAGTTAAAACCATCCCGCCGTTTTTTTTTTCCCTTTCGTCTTTTTTTCTGCGCTTTCAACCGTTTCGCTCGGTTTCCATCAGCAGATGGAGTTTGCTTAGTCGTCATGGAGATGGATGGTTCTGTCTGCATTTGTAAGCTAGTGCTTAACTTTAAGCCAACAAGGAAGGAGAAGTCCTATTAGTGGTGTGGATGTAGTTGGAGCTCTCACTGAGCTTGCATGTTAACGAGTCTTTCCTTTTTTTTTTTTTTTTTTCATGAGAACTTCGCTAATGAGGACTGTTTGGAATCACTACAAAAAGGAAGCTACATTCAAGGCCAAGAAACGACCATAACAAGATAACAATTAACCTACATGAAAGCCGTAAACTGGGGAAAAAATGCCTTCCATTTTAAAGTTACAATTCTAAACACAAATCTGTTTATTGTTTACACTCGCTCGCCTCAGTTTTATATTTTAACGCGTTATCTCTTGCCAGTTGCTTTTGATTAAAACAACATGAGGACGTTTGATGTTTACATAGCTTTGACCTACCGTATT
Organism: Hippichthys cyanospilos; assembly: GCF_059441005.1. Lineage (NCBI taxonomy): Eukaryota > Metazoa > Chordata > Actinopteri > Syngnathiformes > Syngnathidae > Hippichthys > Hippichthys cyanospilos. The sequence continues at coordinate 3,734,992 of NC_142379.1, forward strand.
TTCCGCACTATAAGGCGCACCTGAAAGCCTCATTTAAAAAAAAAAATGGTGATGGTGCGCCTTATAATAAGGTGCGCCTTATATATGGATCAATATTGAGATTGGACTGATAAAGTAAGCTTTACCTGTTTTTTTTTTTGTGTTTACAGTTGAACAAGGTTGCTCGTATTGACATTGAGTTATTATGCTATTGAGAGTTTAGTGTTATTATTTGAGTTATTATTGTTATTACTTTGAGTATTACTATATTGTGATTGAAAAAGTTTTAAAATATGTCATTAATTGAGGGTGCGCCTTAAAATCCGGTGAGCTTTATATATGGAAAAAGTTTCAGAATGTGTCATTAATTGAGGGTGCGCCTTATAGTGCGGAAAATACGGTACTCTGACTTTGACGAGATGATTTTAGATGCATCCAATCCTAAAGGACAAACACCCGCAATGATTTTTGTTGAAATAACACAACTAACCAAATTTGCAGTTAGATAAGGAGATCGCTGTACAAAATAAGCCAGTTTCAATTTTTTTTAGTCATCAAATACACTTTTCAAATCGATTGGAAGTCGCTTTATTTTGGGCCATGTACAATTGATCATAAAGTCAGATTTGGAAAAGCTAGTGACATTTTGCAGAAGCACAAACACATTTGAAATACTTTATATTTAGTAACTTTTGACCAAAAAGAAAGCCGATCTCAAATGGCTTTTCAAGAGGTCTTTTTTTTTTTTACCTCTGTTCCAGCAACACCGTAGAGCTTAGCAGCCAGTTTTAATAGCCAATTAGACTTTACAACTGTCCTCCCCAGGATCTATAAACAATAAAACAGTTATTCTTGGCAGTTACTTACTAGTAAAAAAGCTTCTGGAAAGCATTCTTTTTTGAATAGCGTTTGATTGCTAGCTATCCCGCAACCTCGTCAAATTGTCCTTGAGCAAGTCTCATTTTACAGAAGTTATATTAATTGGACCTTTTCAAAAACCGAGAATTCCATTTTTCTGGATCACCGTGCCTCAGAAGTCTTTCTAAACATCCACTTCATAAATTTTCTTCCAGAAAGCTACTTTCTCTTCCTGTCCTAAAGATGACAATTTCTCCTAAGCAATAAGTGACCTGAGGAATGAATCATAGAACAAAATGTCTTATTACACCTGCGAGGTTACCAGAAAGATTGAATTTCACGCCATTGAAAGGTTTTCAACTAAAAACGCCCTTAGGATCCTGAACCAGCTTTAAATTTCCATTACTAGCAGGCCTACCTGCGAGTGACCTGTTCCTCAAGGTCCAGGCCTCCCCCCACGACCTTGCCCCGCAGGGAGACAGGATTCATGAGTATCGATCGGCTCGGGATGCACACACACCTTAATTCTTTTCGACACCTCCGGTGCCAAAGGTCATGAGAATGAAGGTATTCGTTCAATCAGAGTGATTTCACTTAAAGCGTTTAGTCTCATTTAAGGCCAAAAGCCGGTTCTGCTATGATTGTTCATTTGAGTGAGATCCTGGTTTAAATGAGATAAAAGATTTCTCAGAAACTCCATCGAGATCTCGTTTCAACACACCAAGGCTTGCTTTGAGTGACGTATCTTCAATACTGGCTGGGGTTTCTGTGGTTGCTCTGCAAGATGTTCCGCAATTAGGCTTTGGCCGTTCTGACATAGCTGCAAGCCACGGATAGCCCGCCATGTATTGTTGCATGTGATCCAGCATGCAAATTAAGTCCTTAATTAACATGTTGACAAAGGGTGTAAATGACAGCAGAATGAGGAATTTTCCCTGCGATGGAGTTTGACCTCGGCAGCCCCCGACCTCTGCTGTTTCATGAGCGAGCGGTTCTGTCATAGTGACCTTGAAATGACCTTCGGCTAGCATGCGACTGTCGCTAAACGGCAAGTCAGAGGAAGAGGTGCTTTCTGGAGATTAAACTCCAAACGTAAACCATCAATTCTGCTCATTAAAGCCACAGAAACAAGAGAAGAACTCCGAAAGTTAGTCATAAGGATTTCCTGCTCCTTCCTCCACAGTGGCCTAACATTTTCCGAGTCCACTCGAGGGTAAGCTCAAAGATTGCCGCTACAAGTGTCAATATCTGGGAAATGAAGCGCAAAGAAAGGTGACTTCCTCCAATATGCACGCTTTCAGTCAAATCCATAATTGATTGACTCTCCGAGGCTTGTTTTGGTCCCTCGGGGGGTTGAAGGACGTCTGAGTTACCTTTTGGAGTCTGCTTCAGTGACGGCCCGCCGACTGAGGTAAAGAAGAAACGATTCATGGATGAATTGACTGAAGAGTGGCTGACTGGGCACCTGGACAAACAAGCAGATGGGTTTGAATTGACTTTGCTGCCTTAGAGTCACTTTAAATATGTATGGCTTCAACATTCGCAGACAGGTATGTTTGAGGAATCAATTCCTCTAGTATTTGTTCATCTGGAGGGGAATATTACACAGGATCGTCAATCTTTCCTCGTTTATGATGGAACTCCACTAAATTTTCATGAACCACCCATCATCTCATTTGGGGATTTCCAGACTTTCCGATTTGTAGTTACTCCGTTGGGAGACGGAAGCTTTGCCATGCCTGCTGTGAAACAGCAGTCTCAGGATTCTCTTCAGCATGTCCAAGACTTGCCCGAGGGCTTCCTCTTGGCTGGACAAGCCTGGAACACCTCACCACAGGGGCGTATTGGAAGCATCTGAAACAGATAGCACCTCAACTCGCGCATCTTGATGTAGAGGAGTCTCTGCCAGATGACCAAGCTTCTCACCCTATTTCCTTAATGGTGGGAACAAACAGCTTTAAGGGTTAAGATTAGAGGTTTACAACAGGGGATGAATGCAGAACGGGCTCCACATTAAAGAAGGTGTCGTCTCCGCCGCCACCGCTTCAACTCCTGGGTATTACTTCCTTCACGTGACGGACATAGCGACCGTAGCAAGCTTGCACTGCACACAATGACAAAAAATGGAAAGTGTGGAAGATTATTGTACCAGTTGCTTGGTTTCTGGCTGTTTTGGAGTAAATCAACCAAAAGACAAGATTCATTTCAAGTGCATTCTTTTTCCTCTCTTCGATGTTAAGGGTAGCTGCTGAGTTGGGTAGTTTTCTCAGTGCAAATTGGGATTTTGTTAAGTAGAGTAGAATAGATAATGTCAGGTAGAAATGGGGCGGGTACCTCATACAATTCTGTTATCCGGGCCTCGAACGCTTTCCTTGGGCATCAGCCCGGCGAAAACCTGCAAACTGGGATGAGCTCCAGGATCTACAGTATATTTTGGGTCAGGTTGGTGGAACTTTGCACAGGGTTGACCCCGAAAACGATTTGTGTTCCAGTTAGGAACTGAGCATTTTTATTTCACATGCTTGATCTTGTTCTCGTAGTCATAAGTAAAAGCATAAAAACTAGATTTTTTCTTCAATACCGTTGGAGGAAGATTGATCTTTCAGGTTTCTTTCAAGTTTCATACTTATAAAAATTCCCGTAACGGAATGAGCTAGAGGGTGAAGGTCAGTTGGCTGTCCGTAGCACGTGTTAGCTGAATTTGTTATGGCATTATTTTCAATAAAAGAAGCAAGCAGGCTGAACCACCGTCCGAGTCCATCCTTGTTCCCACAAGGAATATTACTGAAATGGAGAGGATCGTGTTAAATTATGATGTCTCCAGCTTATTCAGTTAAGAATGCGCAGGTAAGAGAACACGAAAAGGTATTCCACTTTGACTCGTTTATTAATTGGAAAATACACACAATCGTAGACACGGATGCTGCGTAATATCGGGTATTTTAAGCTAAAATTAACTCAAGCAGCTTCACAAGGAAAAGGAAAAACAACTGCTTTGAGAACATTCAAAGTTACTTTAGCAGGGCGTTCACTGACCGCGCACAATGTGGGAAATGTGAAATACACTGAATTGATTTTGTTTTGCGATAGTTTTTTACACTCTTGCCAAAGTGCTTATACATGGTAACATGAAAATATCAGCATTCGATCCCAAAATTAAGGGCGTATCTTAATAAACAGGTGCGTTTTATACGTGGGGAATTACGGCATATTCGCCATGACGAGTTAAGTTGTAATGGCCGCACTGATCTGTTAAACCTGAATTCTCCGACGGCTCGTGTTCATCCCACACCTGTCACAAGCCACGGAAATATTCCAACTGAAGACCATTAACCTCAGATTTAGTGATGCCCATTCCCATTTTTCAAGCCCCAAGATTAATTCATGTTGACCAACTTGAAATGTTAGACGCGAACCAATACCTTGTTCAAATAGTCAAAGCCTAACAGCGGTCAGTGTTTGAAAAGAGTCAAATATTTCAAGATAAGAACCAGCAGAAGGTTGAGCAAACATTGAAAAATGACAGCTATTGAGTATGTAGGATGAATTTGGTGCTCGCTACCATTGGCTGGTACGTTTTGTTCCGCCTGTGCGTCTCTGTGCAGTTTGGCGGTAAGACAAGTCAGACCAGCGTTCCCACTCAAACGATTGTGTAAAATGCACTTATATAAAAACAACAAATCCGTCTAATTGTGCTTTTGGAGAGCTGTGACACTCTTAATGTCCAAGTACCTCAACTCATTGAATTTCTGCCACATACCTAATTGGCTAATTAGGCATTTGTTTTACTGAGTAGCTGAAACAGGTGTTACCATATGGCGAGTGGCTAATTAGCTCACTGTGATCTTAGAAAATAACCAAACCTTCATTTCTTCGTGAACGACACTTGAGGACGTAAATACAAGCATCATGCTGAATGAATGCCGTTCCAGTTAGAAGAGCGTTAATAACATTTATCGTCCAAAGTTGTGCGGCATCGATCCTGTTTTTAGGACTTTTTCCACATCACATCCTTAACTAGGAAAAATAAGAGCATGTGAAATGCTAGCCATGTTGGATATTACTGTATTCTCCGGACTATAAGGCGCACCTGTATATAAGCCGCAGCAGCAAAAATCGAGCAAAAAAAAAAAAAATGTCATGGATAAGCCGCACTGGACTATAAGCCGCGCGTTTATAGTCAGATATTTACACAAAAAGATGTTATATGGAATTTTTTTTATTTTTTCTACTTATTTAATTGCCTGCCAACAGCAACATCCTCTCTTTAACAGACTCAACATGCCTGCATATTTAGCACCAACATAATTATGCAAAAATGGATGGATTATTTTCAACATAACACCAACAGAATACTGCAGTTAAATCACAGTTTAAACTCAAAATCAATTCTTTGATCGCATCTTCTTCTGTCTCCCAATGTTTAATTGCTAGATTATTTGAGTAAACATATAAACACATTGCAGATAATTCATACATACAATCATAAATATTTAAATGCAATCATATATACCTTATATCATAGTTACACATCACAAACATTTATACACAATCTTTTTCAATTTAGACATATTTTTTAATATTTTTAATGATTTATTTTTAAAACTCTTTTCGAGTTTTGTCTCCTGATGGCTAGCAAAAACAACAAAAAAACAAAGATAAACTGGACTGGACTATAAACCGCAGGGCTCAAATCGCGAGGATAAAGTCGCGACTTATAGTCTGAAAAATACGCTAAGTGATCGCCCTGTCCTGTGCTGACGTCAAACTTATCACATCGGGCCAGGTGACAATTTCAGCCTTGGAAACGGAGATAGCAAGAAATCACTTGTTCCTCCATTGTGGACGAGCGAAGGACCGGATGTGTGAGCTCTTGTCGGCTCAGGTGGCTTTGGGAGGAGTTAGCGGCCACACATATCGTATAAAAGTAGAGGCACCATGTCAGACTGTGAAATGAGTGTGACATTTATGGCGTCTACACTTTTACTTCCTCCCTCTTAATTCATTTCTCGACATGCTAGCAACCGGCTGAGACCTGGGGTGAAGTGAACAAGATGGCAATGACTTAAAAAAAAAAAAAATGGAGGCAAAACCATGCGGCATAAATCCTTGGGTTACTGGATGAATAGCAAAAGGTGACATGCCCCAAGTCCCTTCTCTCTGAATACAAATTCATATACAGTGATCCCTCCTACTTCGCGGTCTCAGATATCGCGGTCTCAGTACTTTGCGGGTTTTTCCAGGAAAAATTAAAACTATTTGAAAATAAAAAATAATTTTAAAAAAATGTGCAAAAATGGAAAAAAAAAGAAAAAAAACAGAAGCGTACATTATACAGTACTGTTTTCATCAAATAACTAAGTAATATTAGTTAATAACTATGTTAAGAATTCTTCAAGCGTTTATCTTGGTTTGAAATTTATGCTTTTAATTTGTCGGGTCGCGTTGCATTTCCGTTTCCTGTTTTACGTTCTCTGTGCGTCATTCAGCTCGTTACGGTGACGTAGGGAATGACAACGTAAGCTCATATTTATAGTTTATTATCATTTATATTGATAACGCACGCTACTGCCTATGTTTAGTAAGCGATGAGTTTTTATTCTTTTTATGTGTTCGTTTGTGTAGAGGTTGCACTTTATAGTTAGTAGTTGTTGTTCGTTGTTGCTAACCCGCTAATGTCGGCTAAAAATACAGTAAATCCATAGATTACGTGTTTATATGTTAGTTTACTGACTTTAAGATTGTTGTTGATTTATTATTCAACAGATACTACATGATACACCATACATGAGCTAAAATAAATGTGAAGTTCAACGTGATGACTTGTGTACTCTTCCACCGGAGTCTTGGTGCAGATAACCAGTCCTGAGAACAAATTCTCAACAAACTAAGTAATATTAGTTATTTAATGAATATACAATAATGTTAATAAGGATAAAGTGATGGTAAATAATAGGAGAAAGGAAATAAAATATGCAAAAAATACCAAAAAAAAGGATTGTTTATGGGTACTGCGTCTATATTGAATTTAGTAACTGATACCCTACTTTGCGGGTTTCACACTTCGCGGGGGGTTGACACCCCCCATTAACCGCGAAGTAGGGGGATCACTGTCCAGTAAAGCTAGCTGGAGGAATTTTGTATATGCATGACAGCTCTGTGTGAGGTATATGCTAATCGTTGTTGGGGTTTGTGCGGTGCGGTGAGGAAAGTATAGTTTGGTGACCTTGGCTGGTTCCTCCTCGTGCCGGTTTTCAGCGGGGACTAAGTCAATTACAGACGGAACGTTCTTCCATCATCATTTGGCCTTTTGTAACGGCGTCTCTTTGTTGTTTTGCTCGGATCCTTTCCAAAGCCGTGTCAAAATACGATGCATTTTTCATCAAGCCCTCTCTTGCCGCACCATCCCTTTTCGCTTTGTTCTCCTTTAGCTACGATGATGCGGTGAAATATTAATGACAGGACGCACATTCATAGTCTCGGTATACCCGTTGCTGTTTTTTTTTTTCCCTCTTGTCTCCCCCGCTGCTTTCGCTTCCTCCCCGTTGTTTCTTAATCAGATCAACATTCATATCGTAGCCAAAGCTGCCAAGTGGAAGAGGGAGCAAGCACAGTCAATGAGATTATGACTGTATGACTGCTTCCACTGTGTGTTGAGGAATGTTGCCCGTCTCGCCCGGAAAAACTGTCTCGGACTAGATCGTGAATGCAAAAACGATCCCACGTGGAAATGGCTTTTTTTTTAACATCAAATGATGGAGTTGATTCAAGTTGATTTTCCAGTGCATCAGACGGCGACCTGCCGTGCAGATTGAAATAAAACACAAATGAACTCGTTCAGTGCCAAGAGTTATTGGAAAAGGAAACCTCTGAATTTTTTTAGCATTTTCAATCACCCATCAAGGCCAACAGAGAATTCTGTGCTATCTCTTTGTAAATATGGGTGGTATCATATAAAAGATTGACTTCCATTCTTTACTTTGAATTGCATGTAAGGTAATAGCTGCGTTATGAGCGTCGAAACACTGCCATTCAATGGTCACAGTTATCTCTACAGAGCTCACTTGGCTTATATTAGATAAGCATTAGTCAAGGGTGACAGCTCATCTCCATAAAAAAAACGTATTTGAATTTTATGATTTAATATTACTATTTTAAAAGACGTCTTTTGATGCAAAGATTAGGGATTGGACAACATGCTGCAAAAGGTTTTATAAATTTACAATATGCGTATTCAGTCAACTATACATTGGCGAATACGGTCTGGCCGCACCTCCCCAATAATGTCTGTGACCAAATCCTGTGCGCTGTGACCAGTGTCAACATTGGTGTAGAGCCCTGATGCATCTATCATGTTTGTCCTGACTATTTAATAGATTTATTATTCACATTTGCTATCACCCCTAAGTGGCACAATGGCAGCCTCTGAAATGCATGTGCTTGTCATTCACAGCTATAACACAGCTTACTTTGCCTGAGATTTATTTGTAGGTGCTCCCTATCTTTGTCCTGGTTTCAGTTTCTAGCTGATAAGAGCATTCTGGGATGCGTTTCAAGTAACCAATGAATGCACACCTAATTTTAATCTTTCTCTGATTGATTCTTGGCCAGGAAATGCAAGATAGAAGTTTAGTTTAGTAAATTCAGCCTCGGGAATACTTTGTTTTAATTTTAGTGTATGAGACAGGTGAAGTTTAGTTAAATGTTAGTTAGCGAGTATACTGGGTTCTAATTTTGGAGGAAATCTTCTAAATTCCATTTCTTCAGGCCAAACCCAATGGAAATGCATTGAATCTCAGAAAAACAAGGTCACCTTACAAACAAAATGACAGACTGCCTGTGTGTTTCATTGATTTTTTTTTTTTTTTAACATCCTGTCATGATGAACACATGTGCCAGATTTTGTGTGACTCATTCACACTGGTGGCGACTGCGACTGAGATGTTTTTCTTTCTGATCCGACCTCCAAATGACACTCTCTATGCCACTATATGTTAGTATATTATGAATTTGCCATTTTGTCTTCCTGTTTGAATTTGTAGTGCGCTCAGTTGAAAATCTATTAAATTGATTAGGAACAATGCCACTCTATTCCAGTTTCTGATATATTTTTTTGTTTTTTTAGATTTATAGTACTTATGGTGCAGAAATATCTTTACTATAAGTACATCACAACATCAACATCAAATGACGTATTGTTATAAACTAAAAATAAAACAATGGTAAACACTTTTCTTCCAAATCTGACAATAATCACTGCAGAGATGCTGAAATTCTTATGATTTGGGTAATTGTAGACCTATAAATGAATGATCAATGATCAACATAATAATGAATTAATTTGAAAATCGATTAGTTGTCGATTAACTGTCGGAAAGTCCACCATATAAAAAGCTATTCGGGATTGGAGGGTTGCAATTCCAAACACAGCCATAATTCTCCATCGAGGTACCGCATAAGAGTAGGTGTCAAACTCCAGTCCTTGAGGGCCGGTATCCTGCATGTTTTCCATGTTTCTCCCTCCAACACACCCGATTTAAATGATTATGATCATCTTCAAGCTTGCCAATGAGCTTATCAATCGAATCAGTAATGTAAGAGAGAGAAACATCAAACATGCAGGATACCGGCCCTCAAGGACTGGAGTTTGACACCTGTAGAACGTGTTTATTTTAAATTTCTGATAAGCTTTTGAATAGCTCCCCAAAAGCGGATTTCTTTGTTGGATTTATAAGCCACGAAACTGAAGCTTGGGCCTCAATAGAGAAAAAATAGATGTGATGTGCTAACGAGCAACAGCAGTGGTTTTTTTCATACCTCACCTTAGCTGTATGTTTGATTGGTAAACGTACTAATTAAAAATTTGTGACAATAGCGTTCGTTACATGAAACGGTGAATGATTTGATGTCTTTTGATGCGAGCGTGCCAACGTTTTGGATCAGACGCACACCAGAGAGAGCAGAGACTGACTAATATGCGAATAAAGAATACTCTGGCAACATTCTGGCTGAGGCAAAAGCATGAATCACTCTTTTTGAAGTCAAAGATTGACCTTTCGAAGGATCTGAAAGAAGAAAGCGCTGACAGCAGTGTTGACTTGTTTGGCAAATGGAAAGTCAAAAATCACTCCAGCGTTTTGCCAGCGGGACCCCGAGGGTCAAAGTCAATATGCCAGGTTGGGCGCCCATGTTGTTTTTTTTATTTTTTTTTTGGTTTGTTTTGTTGTTAGTTTGCACTTTAGATTGGGATTGAGTTTTTTTTTTTTTTTTGGATTGCTAACATTTATAGGAAGGACGGAAAAATACTTAGAATCAAATGGATTACATCATTCCCTGCCATTGACAGATATGGACGTCAAAGATGCTGTTTTTTTTTAAATAGTTTGACATATTCATAAGAAAAAAAAAAACCGTACAAATACACCCAACACTTACACATCCACTTGTAACAATAACTCTACCATTCACACGGTTGTTATCATCATCATCATTTTAATGATCAATGTCATAAATATAATTTTTTTCCACATATTAGGATAAAAAAGTGCCTGAAAAAAAGCTGGTGCATTGAATACCAAAGACGTAATTGTACGTATTTACAGATCCCAGATATTACAACCCCTGTACTTATTTGTTTTGGGTTTTTTTCAAATTTTATGGTAAATGTGCAACAGGACACACATTAAATTTTAGTCTTAATAAATAACCTCAACATATTTCCAAATGATCCGTTAAATAAAAACGGATTATTTGTTGTTTGCAGCTATCGTCCATTCTAATCGGTATTGATAACGAGTTTAATGGATACAATAGAATGGTCTTCAAAAATGGTATTCCAAAATTTTAACTCAGTCACTGCCAGCCATTTTGGAACATTTTGTCACTTTTAAGAACCATTAAACATTGCATCCGATCATATATCTAAACCGTAGCACGGATGCCATCTACTGGTGATTGTGCATCAACTGGGTTGCTAGAACATGTGCGTATTTCCTGCTTATTGCTAAACTTTTCTCTTATGGTTTAGGTGGTGCTTTCCAGTTAACACCCAGCCACCCCTTGCTGCCAGTGCCCCTTTGTGGCGAGTAGACGCCCATCAGATCGGTATACTGATGTGATTCCCGCAATGGATTCCAGAGCTTGACTTGTGGTGAGTTAATTGCGTGGACTCGCAGCAGCTGCCTCCCTCTTTCAACCTTTAGCCGAAAGTGTTGCGTTAGCAGTGGCGCATCAGCACATTCTCGATGCAGCATATGCATATCAGAGATGGCCATTTATTACAGGGAAGACCATGAAGGTGCAGGTGCAGAGCAGAATTAGGTCAGATTTATTTATTTATTTATTTTTTTAAACCCTGCTTGGTCATCTAAGTTTTAGTAGTCAAGGTTTTGCAACGTGGTTAGAACTAGAAAGCAGAACAACTAACTTTTATATACGAATTTTATATACGATGTTAAAGGAATAAAATTGTTTATAATTGATCAAATTGTATGTCCACTGTAGTGGACATTTGTTTTTGCTCTATATATTTTGACTGATTTAAACTAGTATACTATTAAATCCTTGTGTCTTCAGTAGAAGATGTTTTTAGGTTGTTTATTATCATAATTTATTTGAATTTTAGCATCAATTATTATATCTCCCATGATGTCTCATGTGTTTGGATGGATTGCAATTAAATTTGCTGTCTTGCTGAGACAAAATGGACACAGCAGCGAACAAAAATAAATTGGCCGGGTCTCAGGAAGATATTTTTGGGGGAGGCATCTATTTATGGTGCATCATTTATGTTTTCAAGTTGGCAATGCACTCAAACAATTCATTTTGGCATGATATACAGTATATGGTCTTAAGAAATGGTATTATGCCTTATGAATTAAAATAACAGATGGAGGTCTTCCTGCAGTTCTTTGTAAACATAACTTGTATGTGTTCAGCCTCTGGATGAACTCCCACAACGGTGCAAACGCCCTTATATCGTTGCACCCGTCTTACATACATACACACACTTGTCCTGGGCAAAAATAAGGCCCTCAAACCATTAAAAAAAAAAGTGTGGCTTATTAAATTTGTTGGAAAAAAAGCCTTTTTTTTTAGAATTAATTTATTTCTGTTTATTTTAATCAATTAATCAGGCAAAAATTGAGTGGATTCATCAATAAAATAGATGACAAAATGTCCATTACTTTATTCAAAAAGTGAACATTATTTAATAACATACCCAGACAAAGTTTGTGTAACTTGTTCACTTTTTATTTTTATTTTATTTATTTCGTTTTACAAGCTAAATGCAAATGTATTAGGTTGTAGAGAATCATTGTCATTCTAAAACGCCTATCAACTAATTTGATCATCAATCGAGTAATGGTTGCGGCTGGAATTTGATCCAAGTGGCCTTCACAAGTCTTGTGGCTTCCTTCAACCTGCAGATGTCCTGCTTATCGCCATGAATATAAAATATGTGATCCGTGCTGGTTCTGGACGGTTGCTGGTGAAGTCTCTGAAGTTGAAATGGGCCATAAAACGCAGCCATACTTAAGGCTGGGGCCTTACATCATATAGCATGTGAGCGTTCATTAAACGCCGGCGCACGAGAGGATGGGATTAATGATCTGTGCTCTGTCTTCAGAGAGCAGTCAGCTGTGAATAATTGTGCACATCTCAAGTGCAGTGGGTACCTGTAACCCCCTCAGCATCTGTCTACTGGTCCCCATTTTTTTTTTTTTTTGGTCATCGTGCGATGGCCACAAAACAAGCACATCCACCAGTTTCACCGAGAGGGTTTTTGGGAGTAAAAATAGTAAAGCCCTCGAGGGAGTTGGCTGGTTGGCCTACCTCTGACCCCTTGCGGCCGTGACCTCCGCGCTGGCCGCAGCCAAGAGGAAATTGCTCAGTGATAAGAACAAAGAAGTCATATGGCTCCCGCTTGCACTGCACTGGTTCAAAAGGGAATGGCTGGAGCGTGCTAATTAGCCCATTAGTGTTGCTGAGTCGGACATTAAGGCGCTTCCTCTCGGTGCTTTTCCAACATGTAGCTTCACTCTTCACGCACAAGCAAAAAATGATTTTTTTTTTCCATTTTCGCCATTTTACAACAGAATAAGTCATGGCTTCTTGTAAGTTTTACACTGTCAATCATTCAAACCCTCCGTTTTAGCCAAACACTTGGAAAAAAGTTGAATAAATATCCGGGATTGATTTTCTGAAAAACAAAAAGTAAGACTATGTCTTTAGGATCGAATGAGTCAACATTGCTTTTACCTTTTTCTGAAAAGGAATTTATCCAGGGAGTGCAGGGCTGTCAAACTTATTTTAGCTCAGGGGCCAAATAGAGGAAAATCTATTTTCCATGTCAGCCAGACGTGCCAGACTGGTCTGAATTCTCCAAAAATAGCGGCAGTAAATTTGCTTATATATATATATATATATATATATATATATATATATATATATATATATATATATATATATAAACAAACCTTGTTTATATATGGCACTGTAGCGTCTCATTTTGGACACTGGGCTGCACAAGACTCACAAAGACGTTTAGCACAGTGTGCTGAATGCAGAGCTGTAAAATAAGTAAAATTAAAAAGAAATAAGAGAGTTGTTGTTGGAAACACAAATACAAACCAAAGCCAAATACCTGGTGATGGCCCGGATGGCGACCCCCGCCCTTTGTGAATCTCTTCAGGTCGACCGAAGGATTTTATCTGCACGGAGCAGATGCACGATGAAATTAGATACAAATATGGTCACTTCCGCTTGTGAGTTATAAAGATTTTTGTCTTTTGATTATGGTCCTCTTCACTTTTTTTTTTTTTTTTCATACTTCACCAAATCATCACACAGGCCAGATCAATCCTCCTTGTGGACCAGATCCGGCACGTGTGCCGTACGTTCGACACCCCGATCTGGCTTGTTTTGTGTTCCGTTTACATTCCCAGCATCTTCTCTTTTTGTATGTGTGTCTATTAAGATTCTTTGGCCGCCTTTTCTTTGAAGAATAATTTAATCCAGGTTGTCAAATCTGAGGAGGCACGAACACAACTTCCCCCCTCTAGTTCACGGCTGCGCGCACTAAGTAGATGGTGAAGCCAAGTTTCCGGGATGGAGGACCACAGTAAGGAAGGGAACGGGGTCAAGTTATTAGCCTCGTGTATTCAATATTCCTGCGGTGCCACGGTTGCTAGAAGCCTGCCTTCTTCCTGCCTTGTGTTCTGTGCGCCGCTTCTCTTGTCAATGTAATCTTCTCAGACGGGCAGCTCGTGTGTCCCGGAATATCAAGCGTTGAAGGCCAGCGGTTATTCTCCGGGTTAACAGCGCTCGTCGCCCTGTTAAAATGTGGGAATATCTCTGGAGACGCCGGAGAAATGAGTGCTGACTTTCATTTTTTTGTATTGTCGTTTTGCATTTTATATACTATATCCATTTGAAATAGCCGAGGTCTCGATGTCAGGGTTAAGGGTTCAAATTTGGTTTTAAAAGCTGGATTAAAGTTTCAGATTTGGCTTTCAAGGCTGGGTTAGGGTTTTAAATCAGGGATGCGTGCAATTGTGGGTGCAGCTTTAGGATTTCCAGGTAGGATTCGGAGACAGCGTTTGTGTTTCAGTTAGGTTTTTGTGGAATTTAGGGTTTTCAAAATAAAGTTTACATTTTCAAGATTCAAGAGTCTTGTCATATGCTTAGTAATACCACACAATGAAATTCTTATTCTGTTCACGCCCCCGACTGGAGACTACAATCCATAATCGAGCAAATAATAAGGTAGGCAATAAAACAAAAACAGAAAAAGTGGGCTTCCAACCCAGCCACTGCTGGGTTTCAAAGTGTTCCCAGATTTTTGGAGATTTTAAAATTAGGATTAGAGTGAGTGTTTCTAAATGTGGTCTTGAGTCTTAGTTAGGGGTTTTAATGTCAGTCGGTACTAAGATATTCATTTACAATTCTGGAATAAATTTAGGGTTTCAATTAGCACTTATGAACAGGGTTCAAAAATAGTGTTCCAAGGTTAATCACTTAATCTTAAATTAAGCCAGTATTAGAGTTTAATGTTAAAGTTTCAAAGCAGTAAGTGTTTCAAGTTGGAGTTAAACATCCAAGAATGGTGAGTCAAAGTAACGTTCCAAGCCAGGGTTGGTGTTTCAAGGTAGGGTCTCAAGCCCTTTTCAGAGATCAGAGTTTGAGTTCGGTAAAGTCAGTACTAAGGTTTGTGTTTCAGATGCTTACTACAGCTTGGGTTTCAAGTGAGTCTTTACATCCAAGAATAGTGTTTCAAAGGGTCTAAAAATTGGGCATGGATATGGTTTCAAAGTCAGATTTTCAAATAAGGTTTCTAGCATAGCTTGGGTTTTCAAGCCTGGGTTTGAAAGGTTTGAGTTAAAGTCTGTGTTTTATGTGAGGGTCATGCAAAGGGGGAGGTTTGTAAGTGGTCGGAAACTAAAAACATACTGTATTGTCTAATTAGGGTTTCAAGACAGGGTTTACGTTTCTAACTGAGCTTTTGTGGTAAAGGTAAGGTTTCAAGTTAGGGCACCAAATATTGGTGATGCTCTCAAAAAGGGATTTCTAAAAACAAAAAGCCGCAACCTAATCTGCCGTGCCAAACAAATGAAACCAAAAAGGATGTTGAAATATTTTCAAATTCAAAGTGTACGTAGCAGTGCCGCCCCTTTCTTTTGGGCGGTTGTCCCGTTGTGTAAACGTGAACATCAAAGGGACCTGCAGGCAAGCGAAAGCCAGTTGTAATATTCTGGTAGGAGAAGGCAGCAGAGCCGTCAAACATCTTCTCATTGGACCACTGATCCACTTCAATACATTCATCTTGACATAGGCCAGCTCGTACGCCATTGATTCTTTTACTTTTCTACATCAAACCCTTTAGAGTTGGAGGGGGCATGGATATACAGTAGCAAGCATTCTTTCAACCCCCCTTGAGGCGATATGTTTGTCTTGTTGCATCAAATGTTTCCAGCGCAAACATGTGCTCGTTAGCTACCGCTGACTTAAAGAATCCATTTACATTCATATAAAAAAAATAGCATAATCAGGGCTTTTTTTTCCCCCCTCGACTGAGTATAAACAAGCCTCCCAGAGCAGAAAAAAAAAACAAAACAAAAAACAGAAAGAGTCTCTCATGTGGGTGTCAAGCCTGGAGTTTAGTCAATAACAAGCAGAGTTGCATACTTCAGATCTGTGCTTGGAAACAATAGTGGTTTCCTAGAAGATGTTGGAAAAAAAAAAGTTGGGGGATTTCTTAGACCTCAGTGTTTGCGGCCAAGATTAGAAAATGCCCTCTCCAAGTTTACCCCACAAGGGTGTGAGAAATGCATGCTTGATTTTTTAGGTTTTGGGGTTAAGGCTTTAAATTTTGGCCTTAATCCAAGATGGAATCATGTATGATTTCAAATAATGTTGGACATATAGTTGGGTCAAATATAGCTCAATTTGGGTCATTTTGACCAATGTTTCCTAAAAATCAGAGTTATTTTGTATAAAAATGCACCCAACGATCCTAAAAATTCAGGTTATTTCATAAAAAAAACTTCCAAAACAATCTGTTACTATGTATAAAATGACCCCCACCCAAAAAAAAGTAAAAATGGCCCAAAACAATAGATTAATTTGCAAAAAAAAAATATATATATATTATGTTAAATCTTTACAAAACCTACCCAAAAACAATGTGTTTTATTGTATGAAGAAAAAAAAAATATTGGATAATTTTGTAAGAGCAGCCCACAACTATAAATTATATTGTACAAAACGATTTCCTAAAAATCAGATTATTGTCCAAACCATCCCACAGCAATCTTATATTGTACAAAACGACCTGAAAAGTTGTGTTATTTGGTACAAAACTCAGATCTGAGCATTACAAATTTGGATTTCAAGGTTGTGTTAAAATTTCAAAGTAGAAGCCAGGAAAGGTTTTCAAAACTAAAATCCAAGTCTTGACTACAGTTTCGAATGCAGGTTTTGAAGTCTCAAACAGGATTTAAGAAAATTCAAAATTCAAGTTTCCACCTAGTTTGAAGCATGGGTTATGGTTTCGAATTAGTTTCAAGGCTAATTGAGGGTTTCTACATAGGGTTTCTAATCTTCTTTTCATCCCAGGTTTAGAGATCCAACTTTGGTTTGAGGTTTTAAACCACAGTTCAGATAAGTCCTCGTGCATAGTTAAGGATTTAAAATCCGGATTCATATTGTGAACCCATTACAGCAGCTCAATCTAGATTTCTTGGTCTTTTTTTCATTGCAATTAAAAAAAAAATATGAAATGAGATTTGCTGATATCTGCGGAAACCCAGTGAACATCTCACATACCTGAAGTACCTGCATATTGTACCTTCATTTGAGATCCACTGGTCCAGATTAGTGGCATTGCTTAAACAGGTATGCCGAATTCAAATCTGATAACTGATGCAGTACAGTCTGCATTCGAAGGGCTATTTATAAATTTCTCCTCCGGGGACTAAGCTTCTCCGACCTGCGCTGAGGTAACACTTGCATGCCTTTCATCACAAATTGTCAGGATCTTTTAGCTGCACTCTAGCTGCTCCGTTGCACATCTGGAGAGACCTGGCAGCGCCGTTCGCCCGTTCCCCGATGACACCGGCGACCAATCTGTTACTGTAATTCGCTTTGGCTGACCGGGACGGCGAGGAGAAGGCATGAGGCAGGCATGTCGTAAAACGCCCCCCGGCAGCGCAATGAGCCGCCTTGGATGAAGCGCAAACGGAGAGGAGCGCTCTTAAAGTGGCGTAATGGCGCCGGGCCGGACGTGGCGGAGCGTGTTAGCGGATGGCGGAAAATAGAAAATAGCCCGGCGCCTCGCTCCTTCTCATCTCATCCACTATTGATGTTTTATAGCTGGATTTGATCAGCGGGAATACCTAAAACTAATCAAGCTTATCTATTATTCATGGACTTTGTTATGGCGTTGGCTAATTGGCCGGAGAAGCCTTCATTTTCCTGTTTGTAATGAGAGGACGGATTACACACCTGGTGCATCCCCAAATCAAATAAATAAATCTGATCATATTGCCGGGCTGGCTACTCAAGTTCAAATTTGTCACTTAAGGAGGGAGGCTTTTATTTCAATGGAAAACGGGTTCAATTGGTTCTTTTACGACCACCGTTTGTGTGGGGAAAAAGTGGACAGATTGGCCGCTAATTGAAAAGCCATTTGAACAAACGGGGAAACAAATAGGGAGAGCGTGGTGCGCTAGTGGGTAAAACATCTGCCTCGCAGTTCTGCAATTCTGGGTTTGAACCTCCTCTCAAGGAATCCTTGATGTATTGTCGTTTTGTTTGACTTGAAATATGATTTGCGACTGTTCCAGGCTCCGAAAGAAATCTTACATGAAGTTTTTACCATGTGTTTATTTCCTCTTTAGAATAGCAAGTACTGCAGTCCGTCTATGTAGTCCTTGTCCATCTCAATTCCTTCGGTAGAGCTGTCGAAGCAGAAATGTGTGAACAGGGACTTACCCCCAGCTGTTGGATTAGATCTGCGGTTGGGCTATCGTTATGTCTTGTATTGTGTAATGCTTTGCTAACTTGAATAAAAAGCAGATGGTGACAGCGGAGCTTGGACAGTCTGGAGGGCAAACACGGAAGTGTGAGCTCAGCTGTCCCTCGCCACTAAGAAAAGTCAGTCTTGGAGGGTTTAAGTTCTTTTACAGTCCATCTTTGGGCTTGGGTTAGTCTTCTTTATAGATTTCTCTGACACGCGCCCATGGTCAGCTGGATACACTTCACCTTTGACCCCAATGAGAATAAGTAGTGTGAAATGATTGGATGTACGGGTCAAATGAATCAACAACTTTGTGTCGATCAAGTAGGGGTGAGAATCTATCTCGCCCAATTGGATTCGCTTCTAAATTTTGGGTCTATGTGTCGATTCGGAATCAGTTTTCAATTCAAAATGATTTGATTGCCAGTGATTTCACCAAAATTCCTCAGCTGGAAAAATACAAAGATAAAAACAAAACAATATAAATGTGTTTTATACAGTATGTAACATTGTAATACAGCAGGAAAGTAAATATAGCCTGTAGAGATATTTTACACTGCTTGGTTTAAGTCGCAGCTACCCTAGCCATATAAAAGGTACTGTACATTTAAAAACCAAAGAAGAAAAACAAAACAAACAGCATGTAATGAATGTAACAATCATTCAGATGATGAGCTAATTATTTTCCAGTTATTTGATATCACTAATTTGTAAATCAAAGAAACCTGTTCTGTTTTTTTTTTTTTTGAAAAACAACCAAAAAAAAAAGAAAAGAGCCATCAAAACATTTTTGTCTTCTCAACGAGCAACAAAATGGCGCTCCAAGGGAATTGGTTGTGACGTGCCAACGTTTCATGTTAAATTTGTCCTAAAATGCGTGGCTGGCATTTTAGACCGCATTTTGAATCAAATGGCCGATTCATCAAAGGCGCTAATTAACTAGCGACAGACATTGAAAGGAAATGTCTGATAGTGCCGTTTCCGTCAAATGGCTTGTGATTGAATTATTTGTTGGCCAGCCGGAAGCACAATGATAACTTCACAATGAACTCGCTCCGCTTCATCCTCTACTGAATAAATGGGCTGATGTGTGTTAATGCTACAGTATGTGACAATTGGGCCTTAAAGCAAATCATGTGGGACAAGGAAGTTAGCATTTCTGTCATTTACCGCCGTGACTTCTTATCACCGACTCCGCTGCCCCATTTTATGGTGGACCAACCAGGATACCTCGTCATCTGTTAGCGTTGCGGGCTGCGAGCGTTACATACGATACATAAGGCTGAGTTGATTTAATATCATGATATATGCAAAAAAAAAAAGCCTTGTTAGCATTTAGCATGTCTCCAGTATCCTGATTCTAATTTGTGAAAGGGTTAAAATTGCAGGGACAAGATCTCCTTAATAGATAAATAAAATATCCGAAATAATCAATTTTTCCTTATATCTACTTCATGAAAAGTTACACCGCGGAAGTAGGTCTAGACCTCAAGCGAAAAAATAAAATAAAATAAAATGAATAATAAATAAAAATATTTCTTACTACTTTATCGCTTTTCACTCTATGAACATCACCAATTATTTCTTACTTCTGCTACATTATGAAAGGAAAACCCAACCAAGATAGCATAAAACAAACACAAAAAAAAGTTTCGATCTACATTATGAAAAAGTCTATTCCTGACTATGACTTTTTGAAAATTAACTTACGCGTCCTAATTGTAAGAGCTTTCTTCGAGAGAACGAAAAAGAAGAATAAAAACATTACATAACAATAGCAGTAACCTGGGTAAAACAATCACAAAAAAAGTTACCAACTAACCTGTATTTCTACTTTATGATAGGGGGAAATGCTATAGCAAATTCAAAAACAGTAAACAGAAAAAATAATATCTTGATGTTTCTTATTTATCTTTCATAATAAATGACTTATTTTTATAACACTGCTTGAAAAAACCCACCTTATTCTAATATTTGATTTTTGAAGAAAATGAATGCAACGATCACTTAACATATAATCTGTTCTCAAATAAATTTGTAATCACAGTATTTCTCTGAGTACGTCGGCCGTGTGTCGGAAAACACACGGAGGATTGCACGTTCTCGCTGAGGGATGCGACTTTGACTTCAAGAGGTCAGGTGTTTTAGCAATAATGACAAGGTAAGCTAACGCTAATTTTCACTGTACAATCGCTAATAATAATACTCAATAATAATCTATAAATAGTTCTGGTCAATGCGTATCAAGATGAAGCATACAAAACTCATGTTAGACAGTACATTAAACACAATAAATGATGAACGAAATCATCTATTTTTGAATCATCTCCCCCCTCTTTTTTTTTTTTTTTCCCCCAGCCAACTGAACTTGATTTTGAATATTAATATTGAAATTGTGAAATGCGCTGTTTTTGCCTACGGCATAAACAATGCATCACTATGCTGTGAAGCTAAGTTATAATGTGATTAAAATACAAAAAAAAAACAAAAAAAGATTTTGTATATTGTCTTTAAAGGTTTACAATGCAATACAGATGAAATGAATTGTATTGGTTTTAGGCTTAAGCCAATCTTTCACTGGATGTGTAATGAGCGGAATGAGCGCCATTTTTAATAACAAATCCATATCTCCAGTTATGGTGGTGAGAGTACCGTATTTTCCGCACTATAAGGCGCACAGGATTATAAGGCGCACCCTCAATTAATGACATATTTTAAAACTTTCTCCATATATATAAGGCGCACCGGATTATAAGGCGCACCCTCAATTAACGACATATGTTAAAAGTTTTTCTATTTATATAAGGCGCTTATAAGGCGCACCCTCAATTCATGACATATTTTCAAACTTTTTCCATACATAAGGTGCACCGGATTATGAGGCACACCCTCAAGAAATGAAACATTTTAAAACTTTTTCAATCACAATATAGTAATGAGCGGAATGAGCTCCATTTAGAATAACAAATCCATATCTCCAGTTATGGTAGTGAGAGTACCGTATTTTCCACACTATAAGGCGCACCGGATAATAAGGCGCACCCTCAATCAATGACATATTTTCAAACTTTTTCAATCACAATATAGTCATACTCAAAGTAATAACAATAGTAACTCAAATAATAACTCTAAACTCTCAATAGCATGATAAATCAATGTCAATATGACCAATGTTGTTCAACTGTAAACAGACAAAAGAAACAGGTAAAGCTTACTCTATCAGTTCATTCCCCATCTACCAATCCCAATCTCAATATTGATCCATATATAAGGCGCACCTGATTATAAGGCGCACCATCAGCTTTTTTGAAAAAATAAGGCATTTAGGTGCGCCTTATAGTGCGGAAAATACGGTAATGTAAAAGTATTGCAATAATAATGGGCTACCTTATATTTCAAGTGCAGTTTTATTGTAATATAACTAATTACTTTGAAATGACAGTAATAAGTAATGCATTACAGTTTTGAAGTAACTTGCCCAACACTGAACACATAGACTATGTAGAGTTGCAGTTTATAGTCAAAAGATGCAACAACATCAACAATGTTAGTCTGTCGTTTTTTGTTTCGTTTTTTAATATCCCCTCATCTGTCGGTCTGTCTGCAAAACGGATGTCCGTCTGCAGCAGTCCGTCTTTGCTGACCGCCCGCCCACCTCTGGAAATAATGTCATATTTTGTAATACAGGGGTGGAACTGAATTGGTTCATCGTCTTTATTAAATATTAAATTGATCAATCGTTTTGTCCCTTAAAAAAACAATTACCAATTCCCTGCTACTACTTTATGAAACTAATGTTAATCATAACAGCTTGGTGAGTTCTATAACTGTAATAATATAACACAACATAAAAAAAAATCAATTATTTCTGTGATTTTCGCAAAGTAGAAAATAGCCTGTGTGCACAAAAATATGTTTACTTCTACTTCATAATGAGGTGACATAAATTTCTTAGATTGCAATCACAGATCTAATTAAATTACAGATTTTTTTCCCGTATGCCCTTTTTTTTTTTTTTAATGATGAGACAGCAGCAAATTTCTGGAGCAATTAATTTCACTGAAGAGGTCAAAATGGCCATTCAAGTCTAATGTTCATTCATTACATGCTAATGACAAGTCAGCCTAATTAGACAGCGATGACACGGAATAACAGTAAAAAATAAAAAAGGATCAGGGCTAAATATGACTGAGAGCTTTGTCAAAAGCGACGGTGTGAAAACGTGTCCTCCCTAATATTACTTTCTTTTCACACCATGGCGGCATCAGACCGAGGAGTCATGACTTTTGCACGCGTTCAACGTCATTTGCATGTGCGGCAGAAACAGCTCATTAGCATCTCCTTCTGCTCCGGTGAACACAGCGCGTTAGCATGCAAAATAGACAAAACAATTTTTCA
The DNA here is from genome assembly GCF_059441005.1 of Hippichthys cyanospilos. Lineage (NCBI taxonomy): Eukaryota > Metazoa > Chordata > Actinopteri > Syngnathiformes > Syngnathidae > Hippichthys > Hippichthys cyanospilos. The sequence goes on from NC_142379.1 coordinate 3,757,745, forward strand.
ACTTGTAAGCACATTTAGTAGGTAATGCGCAAAGACGCCTGGAAACTCTGGCAGAATCGGAAAGTACCGCACAAGTAACAACAACAACAAAAAGAAAGTGTTTTGGCCTTATTTGATTGTTAGTTTTAATATTCTTGACAAATATACAAACATTTTTAAAGTCTTGTCACAAGTCTTTTTTTTTTAAACAATATCATCTTTTTTGGAACAAATCAATCGATGTCAAAACCAATGAAATAATCGTTTCACTTTTTTTTTTTACCACTCAGAGTTAATAAACAAATATTTTTTAATCATGTCCTGTATAAAACATGAAAAACATGTTTTTTTTTTCCAAAAGGTGATAATTGTTTATTGAGGGATTCTTTACAAGTGTAAGAGAAAAAAAATACTGATAACATTTTTACATTCAAGTGTATAAATAAGGTCATCTCACAGTTAAATATAACAATTTTATTTTTAATATTGTTCGTGGTAAGAAGAAAAAACAATATACAAACTGTAATTTATGACATTCTGAAGAATCATTAAAGTGTGAAAATAAGTCAATATTTCTTAAGCTGTAAAAAACAATCATTCTTTACATTACTTTATATATATATATATATATATATATATATATATATATATATATATATATATATATATATATAAAATATGCTTTAAAAGTTTTATGTATAATTAATATATATAATTATATATGTAATTAATTAATAAAGAATTATTTTATTAATTATTTTATTATTTTATAAAGAGTATTTTATATTGTTTTAATATTGTTTTATTATAATAATGTCACTGTTGGTGTTTAACGTAGAAATAAAGTATAAATAGTATAATAAATAGAGCTCTTTTTCTTATCATGTCATACAAATGTTAAAATAGACCTGTTTAAAACTTAATAGCGATGAAAAACTCTTGCATTTGTTGCTAGCTCGATTGTACAGTGCTCGGCCTATTTGGCAAATACAGCAAATGCTCATCGAGCATGTTGAATTGTTACATTAAACGTCACCTGTACACTAAATCAAGTTCTTAGAAACCAACTGTATTTTTCTAAAAGGAAACAAAACTGCGTGTTTGTGGCTTACATCAGGCTCCCCTGTAGTGCAGTGCGCTTATTATAGCAATGCAAGAGACGACACCCAGCAGTGTGAAAACTGTTGGATGGAATATAATACAGAAGTGAGTCAGCTCATTATATTCCTCATACAGGCCTCTCTGTATCAATTAAGAGCTTCTTTATTGTAAGTATAGATTTTTTTTTTCCCATTGGGCGTTGATCTGGGGTGTTTCGAGGCTTTACCATAAAAAGACAATCGGATATTTATTTTATGTTTGACGCGGGAAATAAAATGATGCACGAGAAGCCAGATTTGAACAGCGTGGTCCCTAATGGAAAAACATGAAGTCTCCAGTGTGGTTGTTGATTTGATTCACGGTTTTGCAGCATAACAATGCGCGTCTCCAATGTTTGCAATGAAACGCGCCAGACGTTAGCATCAAAGGAGCTATATGTAACGGTTGACCTTCAAAACAATAAACTCACATGGAAGGGGAAGTGATCATCTCTTGCACTACCATTGCAATTGTGTAGTCAATTAGTCTATTTTTTTTTTTTTTTTGAAAATAAAATAAAAGGAAAAATCTTGGACCAGCAGAACTCCTTATGTCGCCAACAGCCGTAAGTGTCAAAGGGCAAATGCCTGATGGGCCGGCATCTTTTGGGCTGATGCAATGATATTTAATTATTTTCCTCCGTTTTACCCCAAGAGATTGTCCAATAGGGCGGCTCGGTGGCGCTTCGGTAGTCACGTCCGCCTCACAGTTCGAATCCACCTCGTACGACCTTCCTGTGTGGAGTTTGCATGTTCTCCCTGAGCCTGTGTGGGTTTTTTCCAGCCACTTCCTCCCACACTCCTAAAACATGTTTGGCAAGTGAATCGGACATAATGCATTTTCCTTAGGTCTGATTGGGTGCGTCAAGGATTGTATGTCTCTGTGTGCCCTGTGATTGGCTGGCAACCAGTTCAGAGTGTCCCCCTGCCTACTGCCCGAAAGTGTAAATACTGACACAATAATTACCTTTTTTTTTGTTTTACTCAAATTTTCAGTGTGAAATCTGGGCCTTTTTAATTGTAAACAACGCTAACACACCCACAGAAAGCTAAACTTTATTTTTGCTTCGTGCTGTAACAAATGAAGGTTCGTTCATTTTCTCAAAGTGGGAGGGGCTGCTTCTGAGAGAGCAGCAATGAACAATGATGCTGTCAGGGAAACCAAAGAAAAAAAGCTGAGATTTTGTTTTACCCTTTCACAATATAGACAGCAAACTTAAATAATCACCGACTGCGCTATATATAGCCAGAACTGGCCAGGTAAATCCAGGATCAGTGAAGCCATCGCAAAAGAAAACAAACATCAACTAAACACACAGGAATGTCAAACATAATGGTGCACTATTGGAAAAACGGCCATTTCTTCATGCAGCCTTTGAGAATAACGCAGTCCTGAAATAGAGACGAGAACTGTGCTAAGCCGCGTGTCATTCAGCGTGCCTCTGTGTCCTTGTTAGCAACTCCTGCTGTTAGCTCTCTCTCTTTCTCTCTCCCCACACACACACACACACACACACCCTCTTCTAAAAGTATGCAATTCTTCAGCAATTTCACTGAAGGTGTCAGTGAGACAGCTGCATTGTGCTTGTTGCAATGAAATGTCAGGATATGATCGGATCCATTTAAAGGCCTGCATTATCGCGCATGTACAGTGGAAGCTCAAGGTTGTTTGATTTAGGGGTGATAACAAAATATATGGGAAAAAAAAAGAATATTTTCCTGGAAAGACATAATACTAGCCCATATGTTACTATTGTAAAAAAAAAGAAAAAAAAGTGGATATACCAGACGATAATATCTGGGAAAAGAAGATGGATGTACTACCATACTAAATTTCCTTATAATCCTCAGAGATGTTGCAAACTTTTTAGAAGCAAAACGAATATGCTCATTCCAGTAAAGTTTCTCCTTAGTATCCCTAGGAATCGTGTTGTTTTATAATTTCTTCTCCGTGAATATGCATTTTTCCTGAATCCAAATTATAATTCATATCCCCTGCAAATAGCATAGATGAGAGATTTTTATTGGATATAAAGTCTATTAAACTCCAGCGAGATCATTCAGAAATGTATGAAACGATATTGGCATTAAAACAGATCCTTGCGGTACCCCACATCAAAATGTATTTAAACATTTGCAGGGGGAAGAAAAATGTTAACATTCTAAACCAATTAATGTACAAATGCCTCGTGCATTTCCTAACTGACAATTTTACGTGTGTGTATACTTTTCTTGTATCTAGATATCTGTAACGTAAGTCACCCCCAGCAGCTTCTATTCTATGCGCCTTATAATGAGGTGTGCCTTACAGTGCGGAAAGTAGGGGTATGCATGTGTGTCCTTATATATATATATATATATATATATATATAAAATAGCCACAACTTTTTTCTCATGATTTGAGCCCTGTGGCTTGTAGTCCAGTGCAGCTCATCTGCACTTTTTTGGTGGGTTAGCCACCAGGAGACAATCCATCAGTAATATATGTACAATTTGATATTTTTCTACCCAAATGAATTACTACGGTTTAAACGTATTGAAATCAAAACGTAGCCATTGTTTAAGCTTCAAGGCTCCATTGGTGATTAAGTATTCATAGTGTACATGTGTTTATATTATATCGAGCCAGTTTGCATTAGCTAACCTTTGACAGCATAAAATGATCTCTGTGTTAATGCTAATTGCCCAACCTTTAACCAAAACGTGCTTCTCAACGCTAAACAAGTCCTCTTCGCATGAGGGGTCAACCTATGTATGCATCATGATGGGCAAAGGCTACTTATTTCCGCGATTTATTATTTTGGCTCGGCCGGGAAGCCAATTTGCGCGTGAAAGTGACGCGGTTTGGCTGGAACAACACCATATCTAATCATCCGTTTCGTCCTCATGACTCACGGGGGCCCCGTGAGCGGAATTGGAATCGGCACATGTTGCTGTGAGACTCCTTTAAATCGGGTTCACATGCCAGAGTCAACCTCATTAGCATGCAAATGGACGTTATTCAAGCTTGATTACGTAGGAACACTACGCAGAGAGAGAAATTTGGAAAATGCCAGAGGAGGCAGGTGACTTACTCAAATGATCAAACTGCGCAAAATGAGATGCCATCATTCTAATTCATTTACTTCTCATTTGCATATTTCAGGTAGCTCCTTGATTTGTTTTTGATTATTTGTCATGTATGCGTGTGGAATATCCATTTTTTTCTCGGAGTTATGCCCATGGGTATACTTCCATCCTAAATGCCTTTGGGCATCAGGTGTCAGCTGTTGGAAAACTTTCCAGATCTTCTAGGCTCTTGTATTTCGCGAGGATCTGCATCTTTTCAGAACAGGCAGTCAATCACATTGCATTGAGACCCCTCAAAAAAGGGAAGAAAAAAAATCATTAATGGTGCTTTAGACTTTTTAAAACCGCGGTAAACCATCAAACAAGAAAATTCCAAATGTTATTCTTCAGGTAGACATTTTGGCACAAGAGCCTTTCCTTTCCACTTGCATTGGAGTAATTAATACTGTCAATTATGGCTTCCTTCATTATGAGAGTTGGGTATTCAAATGGAAACGAACAGGCTGGCAATTAATTAGGTGCATGTTTATTCAATGACTTCCCTACCTTGTGAGGACGTAATTACCAAAGTGACCAAGGTTTAAGTGTCCCATTGATAGATTTCAATGCAAATGCAGGCCACATCTTTCATATTGATGTAATTATAATATGCAAATGAACCGCCCCATTTATGTTATCCCGCCTCTCCACCTCCCCCTTTTAACGAGAAGCTCTCAGGAATGACTCGGGGTTTGTAGGGTTTTGTGCGTGGGGTCCGCAGAAGAGGACGAAGTGGAGCTGTCAATAATTAGGTCCCCATTCTGACAGGATCACACTAGGGCGGGGCAAAGTTCAGCGATGGCGCCATCTAATTGCTGTTTACGCTGACAATGTCACAGCCCAGTGAGGCTCCTTAGCGCTATGTGTGTCCGCAGGAAGCGATATCATTTGCGATATTTGTCTATAAACTTCTCAATGTCACATTCCCAAATATGACATTTGGCTGTATGGGAAAAGTTTAGCGTGCACCCATACTAGAAATTACAAAGTAGAAGAACTCCCTATAAAGTCTTTTACTATTATATATATATATATATATATATATATATATATATATATATATATATATATATATATATATATATATATATATGAGGGCTCTCTCCAGCGTACATGCTCGCTAGGAGTTGTTTATTGTATTTAGGTCACGATAGTCCTTTAATTGATTGTAATTTACTTAGAAGTAAATAATGTGCTTGGTTCTTAGAAGACTTCTTTTTTTTATTGGTTTGTACTCAACTCAGCAAGTATGGTAGCTATGTTGCCCTTTGCGCCAAATTTTTGCCATGTCTAGGGTGAATTTGTTTGAATTATTATTTACGTATTTATATGAGTTTTTTATTATTGTTTATGAGTATCAAGCCGTGAAGCCTTGTTTATATACAGCTTGTTTACAAAAAAAAGGTAATACACATTTGACCAAATGATCTAAACATTGACCAAAATAATGACTTAATGAAAGTGCCCCAGGGAGAAAATATCAACATTTAAGTGACACTAATTGTTTTTATAACCATTATTTTACAAGTCCGGCCCAATCAACAACAGATTTTCATCCAAGTGGCCCCAGAGCTAAAATAGGTTTTGACGGCCCTGACATGTGCATGTACAAGCCATAAACCTTTAAATTTGATGATGTTGGCTGTTGACTTACTCACCGCTAAAGAAGCATAATTTTTGCAAAGGCTCGGTTTGTCAGTCTTGCTCTTGTATTCAATCTTAGTCTGAATAAATAGTGTGTGTTGTTGCACCATGCAAATGATCCCACTTCATTTTTTTTATATCTCTGGTCGTATCCTCAAACAAATTTACAGCATAAGATACACGTGGGTAGCCGAGCAAATGCCTGCATGGAAATGTGTTTCCACCCTTGTACTGTGCCATGTTAAAAATGCAGTAGTAGATTTGTGTGAAAGAAATGGAGCCAGCTGTTTGCGTGTCATTTTTTATTTATTTATTTTTAAATTCCCGAGGAAACCTTGTCAGCCTTATAGGATTCCCTGATTGATTTCCTTCCTTTGGTCACATTCTTTGCACTGCTAGCATTTGAAGTTCTGTTACAATTGACAGCACGTCTGCTACCTGCGCCTCTGTTTTTTCTTTTTTTCTTATTCTTTGTTTCTCTGCAGTTTTTTAAATGAATGAGTTAAGCACAAAAGACGTAGATAACAAGGCGCCCAGGCGTGTATCATCTGACACAGAACGCGTGTTTGCTGCCAGCGCCTTTTAAGAACACAAATACTTCCCGGTGTCGTCTCAGCCAAGCGGGCTGATAAAAACGACAAACACATACTGTACGCACACACGCAGGTACAGTTAATTTACCCTGTTTTGTTTCCCATATTCGGTTCACTTAGTGCCTGCCTATGTAAAGCATGTTTACATGCGTATGCATGTGTGGGTGGTCACGGAGTGAGATCAGACGTGGAGGCTTGGTGCAGGATTCTAGCTGCGTGCATGCATAATGAGTGCACTCTGGTATGTGCACAGCAATACATTTCTCCCATCGGATATACAGTAATGGAAATAGAACAAATCTGTTACCGTCAAACTGTCACCAGCATAAAACTTTTAACGGTACAGACAAGCAGTGTTTTAAGTGCCATGTTTTCACACACGCAAAGCATAAAACAAATGATGTAGAATAGAAAAGGAGTGAAAATAGGGGTGAATTTGATTAAAAATATACTTGAGGCGTTTTTTTTTCTACCCATTTATTTATTGCTCCCTTTCAAGAGTCATGTCAGGCTAACTGTAGAAAGTGTTCATGCTATGCATGACAGTCACACCCAGCTAACGCAGTAAGAAGACCGACTTTAAAATCATTCTTACCTTCCCAGATAGCAGAAGAACATGGCCTTGGTACACACTTAAGTTGATCCAGGCGACACGTTGCAGCATAATGGCTTACTTGACTCATTACAGATGTCAACAACACAACATTGTCCAAAAATCTCATTTAATTATGCTAATTAAGGTTGCTAAAAAGAAATAAAAAAACAATCATGCTGACATTGTATTTTACACAGCGTGTTGCTAGCGAATAGCACCACCGCTAGTGCGGCCTCTGGCTAGCTAGAGCTGTTGCATTACGTTTCGCTTTTTTAATCAACACAGGCTTTGTTTTATACATATAGCATTGTGTAGCGGAATTACATGATGCCCGTTGACAGCGAATAGCGACATGTACTGCACTAGACACAGCGCTAGCAGGGCTAGCAGACACAAGCAACACTCTATGCTAGCAGCATTAGCATTACCGGCACTCAACTGCTCCACATAGGATCGCACGAGTCGTTGGATTACTTTTCACTTTTTAACAAAAGCAGTCTTAGTTTAAAACATATCGCGTAATATACGACTCCTGTTACCAGTGAATAGCAAAAATATTGGGTAATTCCCTCATCCCAATGAGTGATACTGCTAAGTCCTTTTTAAATAAGTAGTAGCCAGAATCCTCAAATGAGCGCGGTGCACTAATAATGCTGCGAGTAAACATGCTTCATTAAGTGATGATGGCTCAAAGTGGCGCCGCTCCAAGTAAATCCAACCTTCAGTGAGCAAACAGCAGCAGCAGCAGATGTTAGCGGAGGCTCTGTGGATTTGGTGAGCGTGTCTGTTGGCTTTGGGGTGCACATCTTCACACTTCCGTGTGAAAATCACGCTCACCTTTAAGGCTTTCACGCATATTTGGGAGCGTGTTTACCGACCAGGTTGACTAATAAACGCGGTGGAAAATGCGCTCAGCAGAAGGTGCAGATGTGGCCGAAGGCAAATGCTAGCGTGAGGTTTTTATTTGTAAAGCAGTGCCTTGAAGTTTGTACTCCCCAAAAGTTAGGCCAGCTGGAGTTTTGGAGTTTATTCTGCCCGTATATCAAGCAGCTTTTTATAAACAAAAGACAAATGTGGGAGGGTGGAAGCGGATGGAATCATTTGGGTGTTAGCACCCACAGGAGATGCTTTGAGCAGCTTTTGTTTGCCAAGGTTGTTATTTTCACTAAAAGAACCAAGCAGACCAAACCAACGTCTGAATCCATCCGTGTTCGCAAACAGGGACATTAAGATGAGATTTATTCTGTTAAGATCCTTCAAGCGCTATTGTTTACTTACCTGTGTCATCTTTTTTTTTTTTTTTAATATATGCTTTTAATCCGGAAGGTCCCTCTGTATTTCCTGTTTACGTTCTCCATTCCTCGTATAGGTTTTAGCGGTTACCAAGGTTGTTACCTTCTTGGTTTCAAGAAAAGAACTAGCGGACCAAACTTTTGAGTCCATACTTGTTCACACACACGGCCATTTAGATAACTTTTATTTTGAGTTAAGAATTCTTCAAATGTTTTTTGACATTTTTGTGGGAACAATAAAAGATTCCCTGTAACTCGAGCAATGTTAGCTTCTCATGCTAGCCTAGCATCTTCTAAATCCTGTTTATTCTTTTTTTGGTAGATTACACTTGCACTAGCTGTTACCTATGAGTGACTTTTGCAATGTTCAACGCCGCCTTTAATTCTACTCAACTTTTACATCCCGTTTTTCCATGCTGAAAAACAGCAACCTAGCAGAAAAAAGAGAAAGACGAGCACTAATTTACTTGCAAATTTTCACATCTGCTTCACTTTAAGACATTAATGTTAAGATGGAAGCTCAGCATCATCTTAATTAAATTCAAAGACCTACATTCGACAGCCTGAGTTGCCTTGGCAACAAAGACCCCCCCCTCATCACGACCCCCTTCCCTCCCTGCCCTCTCAGAAATCGTGAAAGATCAATAGAATATCCTCAGCATTTGTGGCAGAAAACACTCAAGCACAGATGCAGAACGCGCGAGCTTTGTGACATAGTTACCGTGTGAATGCTAACGCAACCCAGCAAGGTCAGGCCCGACGCTGTGCACAAACAAGAGTGGGCGGCAATTTTATTTAAATTTTTTTCATACTAGCAAAGTCTCCCCCCCGCTTCCTAATTGAGGGAATTTCGAGAGGTAATTTCCAACAACAGCAGTGCTTTGCTGCATAAATAATTTGTCTCAGGGGATTGGGAATGTTCTCACGGCGTGTACCACCTTGTGTGTGCACGCGTGTGTGTTCTTGCATGCACAAGCGCTTTGACCTCTGAAACAGTTTGAATGGCAACAGAGAGCAGATGCGGCAGCTTTAGCGCTTTCATGTTTCACTTTCAATAAATTTCACGGAAGTCATTAATGTTAGATTTCCTTAGCAGTGGGTGCTCTTTACTAGCAATATTTCACCTGAAGAGCTCACAGTTTGATATAAACTGCACGTTCAGTCTTTGAGCAAACAAGTAGGATTAGCTTGTTTCTGTGATTGAAATGTACCGTATGTTCCGCGCTATAAGGCGCACCAGATTATAAGGCGCACCCTCAATTAATTACATATTTTAAAACTTTTTCCATGCATAAGGCGCACCGGATTATAAGTAATCACAATAATAACTCAAGTAATAACTCTAAACTCTCAATAGCATAATAACTCAATGTCAATATTCAATTTTCAACTGTAAACACACGAAAGAAACAGGTAAAGCTTACTTTATCACTTCATTCCCCATCTACGAATCCCAATCTCAATATTGATCCATATATAAGGCGCACCTGATTATAAGGCGCAAAATCAGCTTTTTAAGAAAATTAAGGCTTTCAGGTGCGCCTTATAGTGCGGAAAATACGCGATCTATTTTAACAGCTTGTTAAACGAGTTTCAAAGTAAGTTCACGGTTAGTTATCGACATGTAAAAACTGAGTACGTCACCTTGAGCAATGCGTCCTAATACTTTAGTCCTCACATTATCGTAAATTAGTCATAACAAATTATCATTGGCTGTCGGCATCTTGCTTTTCAATTGACATATGATAGCTAACGTTTTCGGTTAACAGGTGGCGAAAAAGGGGCAGCTGGGAGCGTGTTAAGGTCCTCTCCTTGGTCCACAAATGGAAAGTCACTTTCTATCACTTCATTTGATTGATGCTAACACACGCTCCTCATTCCCAATGAAGCTTTAGGCGTTTACAGCCAAGACGGATGCCAAGGCCGATCGAGAACGGCTGGCAACTACATTCACGTTTGTCTGCCACTGGGGCCTCTCGTGTTTGCTCCTGCCCAGGATCACATTTTCCGCCTGTCACCACAGGCGGGTTCTCCCTGAGACGAAAATCAATAGCTCTAAATAGAAATCAGCATCAGCGCTTCCTCCAAAAAAAAAATAAAAAATAGCGCCATCCGGTAAAAGCATCCATCAGAGACAGTCCTAAACACCAGAAGGCTTTTTGTTACCGAGATTTGCGCAACTGATTCATCCCCACTCTCTAATTTAAAATATTTGATTAAATCCACACGAGTTTGCCAACACTTAGCCCTACTCACAACCATAATTGATGTCACTCAGAATTGCGCAACTACCTTCACCGTAACGCTGACCCCACCACGAACTCTTTTCTGACTAGATTTTTACAACTGTCCTAACCCAGTCTCTTACCCGTAATCTAGTATCTTTCCCCTACTATAAAAATCTTTTTTGACTAGACCTCTCTGCTAACCCTTATCCCTACTTATCCAATTTTGTCATTTTGAATTGCCAACTGCCTTCAGCATATTCCAAAGTCCACCTCAAACCATTTTCTGATTAGATTTTCACAATTCTCAGTCATTTAATCCTAAACTATTTGTACATATCTGACAACACTAAACCTTACTTACACTCCAACCCTTTGTCACCCACAACCGCCCTAAGTGAAACCAAAACCCCAGAACAAAAATATCTGATTAGATTTTCACGATTGTCTACAAGCATGAGTCTTTTTCTCCTAACCTACTGTCTTAATTCTAACACTAAACCTTTGGTAACTAAACTATTACCAAGCAAAATTGTATACACTGTCTACACTGTTCCGGTAAACCTAACCCCAAGTCATAATCCATTTTTGGCTCCCAGAATTGCACAATAGCCTTATCCGTAACCCTAACCCGACCCGTTACACTTCGTTGACTAGATTTTCGTAATTGTCTTACCCCAATCTCTTACACCCAACCGTTTGTTCACTCGAATGTTCATCCTAAACCAATTCAAATAACCTTTTGCTGCCCAGATTTGCACCTGTGCCCTTAACTCTGTTTTTTCCATTTTGCGCAACGTTCCCCTACCCCTGCCCCTAATTAATCCTAACCCTACCCTCGGGGTCATCTCGGTTTATGTCATTTTGGAATCTCATTTTGTAAAAGTTCTCAGATGCCTCGGGAGTGTGAAAAGGTCATACAGATTTCTTGACAAGCAACCTTTATTTTTTCACCACGCTGTTGACGAGAGAGTTGAAAAGAATATCATGATGAAAATGTACATGCTGACTGAGGGCCATGTGCTTTGTGATCATTCTGTAAATTATATGCTTCAGGCACAAAAGCATGCTTATTTGCCTTAAAAGTCTCCACAGATATGTTTTATGATGGTGCCGCCGCTGCCTTTCATCATAGTAGGTGTCATTATTTCTGAAAAGCTCATTCCATTTTGCTTTGCTACCTTGCTTCTATCTTGGTTAGGCTTTGGGTTTTGTCAGCAGCAAGCTGTTATAAGGGTGAATGACTGTTTATTCATCCCATTTGGATTGCCTCTCTCTGTGTGTACAGGAGCAGGAACGCGATCGAGAATGGAGCGGATGATCCTGTACGTGCTCCTGTGTGGTGCCCTGGTGAAGGGCAACAGTTGTCCCGGCCGCTGCATCTGCCAGCATCTGTCGCCCACCCTGACGCTCCTCTGCGCCAAGACCGGCCTCCTCTTTGTCCCGCCCACCATCGACCGCAAGACAGTGGAGCTGCGACTGACCGACAACTTCATCACCGTCATCCGCAGGAAGGACTTCTTCAATATGACCAGCCTGGTGCATCTCACTTTATCCAGAAACACAATTAGCCAGATTACCCCGCAGGCCTTCTTAGGTCTCCGCTCGCTACGGGCGTTGCACATGGACGGAAACCGCCTGAGTGCAATCAGGAGCGATCATTTCAAAGGCCTAAACAACCTGCGGCACCTCATCCTTGGGAACAACCAGATCCACCAGGTAGCAGCCACGTCTTTCGACGAGTTTGTCTCCACCATCGAGGACCTGGATCTGTCCAACAACAACCTGCGCACCCTGCCTTGGGAAGCCATTGCCCGGATGACGAACATCAACACGCTCACCCTGGACCACAACCTGATCGACCACATCGAGGCAGGCACCTTCACCCTGCTCACCAAGCTGGTTCGCCTGGATATGACGTCCAACCGGCTGCAGAAGCTACCGCCCGACAGCCTGTTCCAGCAAGCTCAGGTGCTGTCCGATGCCAAGGGATCGAGCTCGTCCACTCTGGCCGTCAGCTTCGGAGGCAACCCGCTTCACTGCAACTGCGAGCTGCTGTGGCTCCGCCGGCTGACCCGCGAGGACGATTTAGAAACATGCGCCTCGCCGGAACACCTCATGGACAAGTACTTCTGGTCCATACAAGAGGAGGAGTTCATCTGCGAGCCACCACTGATTACCAAACACCTTGCCACAAAGCCCCACGTAATGGAAGGCCAGGGGGTCACCCTTAAGTGCAAAGCGGTTGGCGATCCCGACCCAGAGATCCACTGGCGTTCCCCCGATGGCAAGCTGGTGCACAACAACTCCCGCACTATCCTGTATGAAAATGGCACCCTTGATATTCTCATCACCACCCTGAAGGACAGCGGAGCGTTCAACTGCGTGGCCTCCAACGCGGCGGGCATTGCCACGGCTGCCGTGGAGATCACCATGATTCCCCTGCCGCTGTTTGTGAACAACACGGGCCACATGCGCGAAGACCCGGGCCTGTCGGACATCACAACCTCGTCCAAGTCGGGCAACGACACCAAGGGCTACGACAAGCAGGGTAGGAGGGTGGTGGTCACAGAACTGACGTCGTCCTCGGCCGTAATCCGCTGGCCGTCCGAGCGTCACATCCCCGGCATCAGAATGTACCAGCTCCAGTACAACAGCACCGCTGACGACACGCTGGTGTACAGGTTAGTCGGGGACTACTGGGGACATGTGTTACCATTATACGTTGTTGTTACCAACCATCACCTCATGGCTTCAAAACAACATGGAACATTGAGAATGATTATACTTGAGATACTTAAATCCGGATTCCACATTATTTTTAGACCATCGTTTCAACCATTTTCAACTAAATGAGCAAAATAACATATACTGGAGGTCTTTGTTTTACAACGATCCAACATTTGAAACATTTGAAGGTTATAAGCTGCTGGGAACTAGTTTACTCGGCGGCTTACGGATATTTGGTCATGTGGCACAAAAAGAAATGCTAACATTTGGCGGTACTTACTCATTTAGTTTGATTATATTATGTCCATGGGCTGGTTTTCTTTTCAAATATTTACTGTAATTATGATGTATCAAATATGTGTTTGTGATGGACAACATTTGTTGAAATTCAGGTTTCACAGGTGCCTTGGGAATGGGTCTCTCAAAAAGTGAGGCTAACCTTTGGCGATAAAAAGTAGCCATAGGGTACTTAACCAATTAGCTTCACAGATGCAAGCTTAACAGGACTAAGGTGTGATGACTCAAGTACTCGGTTCACAAAACCTCCGCGGTGAAATTTACAACGTAAATTCGTTGGCTATTACAAGTTCAAATGAACCAGCCAAAAGAAGTAAAAACCAACTGAAATAAGATCAATAAAGCGCAAACTACGGAATTACAAACCGCACTCAACTCCAACTTTTACAGCATTAAAGCTCTCTGAACAAAAAGTCTCCGATTGCCCCCAAAGTCTTGCGAGAACTTCGGGAGGCTATTCTCCTCTAACCACCCTCTCAAAAAGCCACAAAAGGTCCCGCCAGAAGCTGGCTGACATGAAGTCTATTGAGGTCTCTATTTGGCCCGCAGCACCGCGCAGCGGGAGTAAAGGGCCTTCTTCCAGGATCATTACACCACAATAAATAACAACAGCACATTTCACGTTGCGCACTCAGCCAAACGGCAATAGGCCATCATTAATTTGCTGCAACACAAAGCGTGATTACATGCGGTCGGCTAATTAGAGGCTCGGTTGCAGCGGTGAGCCGAGTGTCATTTACTTATTAGGGGTGGGAAAATAAGCAAGTACTGGTTTACTAGTAAACGATTTTGGGGGTGATTTCAAAGTAAAATGGGGTTTTAACGTGATATTATTTGAATTTTATGGCTCTTGTGCATGAAAAGCATCAGATGATAAAGTGGGGCAACGTTTTAAAGCGGTGTGGTGTTTTTAGGGGTTGTTCGTAGTTTAATTTGTAATGGATCCTTTCAGGTCTTTTTGTAATGCTAATGCCATCCTTATGAATAATAAAAGATGCTCATTGCATATGGGAATTTTGAAAACCTATGAAGATAGCGGTAAATAAAATGAAACACTCCAATAATGTCGTTCATTTAACTCGGATAAATGTGCTTTTCTAATGCCTGGAATGCATCAATTAACATATATTTACATATGTTTGAATATTGGATATTCACTTCAGATGATGTACTGTATTATAAATTGCATGCATTTTTAAATCATAATGTACTACATCATTGCATTCATTTGTTTAATTGGTAAAATATTGATGTATTAATAGTGCATTAAGAGTCTTTAAAAAAAAATACTGTAAGCAGTGCTATGATTCACTGTGATGCACAAACAGAATATAGGGTCCTGGCATCCATCCCAAGGTTCATGCATCCATGCTGTGAATTCATAAAGTATCCGCCGTTGAGCTTTAGGATCTGATATAAAGAGTGGTATAATATTCATAGCTGGTTTAAAGCCGTGAGTTGTTTTGTTTTGAGGTGCTATGGAATATCATCGATAGAGGACAAGCAACAAACTCCAAATTAAGAGACGTTCCAATTCTTTTGAGGGTTCACTCTCGATTGGTCATCAACCAATCACAAGGCACATGAAGACTAACATTAATTCACGTTCTACGGACCCTTTACACAAGCGGATGTGTCGAATCGAATCACACGTCAGAAACTAAATTTAATATATAGTGTGTTTCTAGACGAGCCGTATCGAGAAACTACATATACCCGGATTTTGGCTGTATATACCATATGCACCATAATTTAGAGCAGATTTCTCCTAGTCTTAAAGGGGAAGTGTGTAATATTTAGACTGTTTTTCATTAAAAAAGAATAAATAAAATAATTGTAAATTTTAAAAACTTGCAAACTAATGTGTTCTCAATCACCGACAGTATGTTTTAAATATAACCATAGGTCTAGTTATCATAAAATTATATTACATGAGGAGTGGCACTCTGGAGGTGGCCATTTTTTTTTAAAGCTAAGAACAATGGTTAATGCAGCCCCAGCAGCACCTCCTACTGGCCGTAATAAAAAAACGGTCTAAATCTTACCCACAATCCCTTTAAGTGGTGTCTAATTTCTGTCACCAAATTGACAGCTGCACCGGAGACATGGTGAAGATAATACCCTCAATCAGCCAACAGGAGTAACCTGGTGTTTGTTCCCGTCTTCCAGGATGATCCCACCTACCAACAAGGACTTTCTGATCAACGACCTAGCGGCGGGGCGCGAGTACGACCTGTGCGTGCTGGCGGTGTACGACGACGGCGTGACGTCGCTGACGGCCACGCGCGTGGTGGGCTGCATCCAGTTCCACACGGCCAGCGACGTCAGCCCGTGCCGCTTCATGCACAGCCAGTTCCTGGGGGGCACCATGATCATCATAATCGGCGGCATCATCGTGGCATCCGTCCTGGTCTTCATCGTCATCCTCATGATCCGCTACAAGACCTACGTCACGCCAGAAGAGGCCAAAGCCAAGGCGGGCACCGGCATCCGCTCGCAGGCCAACGGCAGCCACCGCCGGCTACCGCGCCCGGCGTCCGGTCAGGCTTCGGACGAGGGCCAGCGCGACGGGCCCAAGGAGTGCATGGCGCTCGTTCTCAAGGTGGATGACGAAAAGAAAGAAGACACCAGGGCGCTAGTGGCCGCGGCGGCGCCCTCCGCCGTACCGGAAGCGGAGCCGCCTCTCCCAACCAAGCGAAGGAACAGCCTGCCGCCGGAGGACACGCAGATGGACACGCAGACGGACAGCAGCCTGACGGGCTCCACCATGTCGTTGTGCCTCATCGGCCCGGGCGCCGGCACCTCCGAGGCGCCGCGCTTCGTGGACAAAAAGGGCGTGCTGGCCACCGCGGGGCTTCTGATGCCAAATGAGCTGGCGCGAACTCGGCACAGGTTCTCCTTCGACGGGGGGGACTACTCCATTTTTCAGAGCCACAGTTACCCGCGGCGGGCCAGGACGAGGTGGCACCGCTCCACCAACCAGCTGGACGCAGAGTCGTCGCCCCTGGCCAGTCGCCGGGTGACGTTCAGCAGCACAGAGTGGATGCTGGAAAGCACCGTCTGAGGGGACACGCCCCCTCAACAGACAAACGAAAACCACATCGGCCCCTCATTCCACCTCGCCATCGCACACCCCAGAGAGGTTTGTCAAAAATCCGCGCCTCATTCCTTCTTTCCGTTTTCATTTGGCAATCGAAAATCAAAACAAATGTGAAAGGGACTGATTTCCTTTCTCGTTCGTTTTGGTAATCCAACACGCAGGTGTCTGTAAAGATTATGATGCATTTAAATTCATCCCGACGTTTCGGACGCCTGAGGCTCAAATTGTGTGAGCACTTTGAGTAAGGGGACAACAAGCTCGTCCATAAACAATGCGGATTAGCTTCAGGCTAGCCTTGAAGGTATGTTGTTATCTTTTTTTTATTTTTTATTTTTTTTAACTAGCGCGGTACAAATGGAATTTCCAATTTGTGTTTGAATTTTTAGTTGGAGAAAAAAACAATAACAAATGTCATTAAGATTTTTCTCCGTACGTCAAACTTTGTGCACTTGTCTGCATTGATTGCCGTTTCCAAAATGAAAAATATTTTAGCTGTTGAATATCCCTTTGGAATATCATTATCTGTCCCTTTTTACACAAACAATAAGATAGGGTAATCCATACGTTTTGGACGATAAGGCACACCCAATTAGGTGCAGTCTCAATTCACAGGCCTGTTTTTGGAACTTCTAGTAAGGGCTGCAGCTATAGGATATCCTACTCAAAATTCTGTCTAAAAATCAGGTATCGGAATAGAACCCTTAAAGTATACAATTTTGCTTGGTAATAAATACAGAAGACAAAAAAAAAACAATCTAAGATTGATCCACTTTTTTCTTTAGATAATCAATATTGTTTACTTAAATTGAAACAACGCTAGTTTCCTCTTTTGAAACATTAAGATTTTAGACAAACCTCACCCCATTTAGTTTATGCAACTAAACAATGTCAGAATCAGAGTAACCATTTAAAATGCCACATTTTGGTCAGCGTGGTTTGTTAAAAAGTGATCAGTAGGAACAGCAACTGCGTCTGGTGAGTCATTTCCATCTGTTGAACTGTTTTGAAAAGTAATCCGATAACTCGAGCCGGGCATGTGGGTCACGTGTGGTCCCCATTAACAGCGATAAATGAGGGATGACTGTAATATTACCATCAATAATTTGTTGTTTTAAACCTCTTTCACGACAACATATTGTTGATCTCGGTGACGCATTGCTGGTATCTACTTCAAAATAAAAGTATACCAGTCAGTGACATCCATCTTATTTTGGACTCTAAGGTTTATTTTTAAGCTTTTATTTTGAAGTCGACCTTGTAACCATAATTGGCATTGTGGTAGTTGCTGCTAGGTCAACTTTTTCCTGACACTCTACACTCAATAAACCAGTACCTGAGGGAGGACAAAAAAATAAAAATGCCTCAAGCATTTAATCGGACGTACTGGAATTATAGTACTTGAGGACTCCACTCACCCCTATTTGCAATATAGAGGGTTACAACGCATTATAAGGCATTTAATTGTTCAAAGAAACACATTTTAAATCGCCTTATAATGCATAAAATATGGTCTTAGCGTTTGTCCCCTTACTGTACTGAATGTGAAAAACTGTGAAATTAAAACCAAGGAACTAAGGTTTCACCCTTAAGTGTCATAAAGAGGAATTTTAATTCACTATAAGCAGCCTTTTTTTTTTTTAACAATTGCCAATAGAAAATGGTGAGAAGGAATGTTACATGGTTTGTTCGCCCATGTTTCTTTAACGCAGCAGTGCCTTAATTCTCACAAACGGAACAAAAAAAGTATGAATGGAGGATGCTGCTCGCCGCTGTCGACAATTAAAAAAAAAAAAAAAAAACACCTCTCCGTCATTTCTTTGACGATTTGTTCGTTTATAACCGTCCGTGTGAGCTTTGTATGTTTTTTCTTTCATTGTTCAAAAAAAACGGGGGAAAAAAGGCTTTCAAGTGAACAGCAACACAAAAAAAAACATTTGTGCACAGAAGACACGAAGATACGAGGACACGTATCAACACAGTAATAATTTAAACGGATCAACGACAAGAATAAAGCCGTCTTTTACACGTTTCTTAACAGTAACAGGATTCCACCTCGCTTCTCATGGACTGGATGGTGTGAAATAGCTCCAGATATGACTGTATATTATGAACCCTATCTGGCTGGTCTAGATCAAAAAGACGACAGATGACTACAAAGCGCAAAAGAAGACCTATATAAGTATATTCAAACATTTGATGTATGTGTACTAACTATGTAAAGAAAGAGTCATTATGTCACATGACTTTTTACAAAGCATTTTGGTGTTGGCTGCAAGTTTTTACATTAAAAACCTGTGTCATGACACCTCTCTATATGTCAAATATAGGGTCACGTGTCCATTTTTGGGACCAAAGTTTGTCAAATCTGAGTGAGCGATGGTTCATGTGTCAAACATGGTCTGATGGTTGAATATGGGTCCATGTGTCAAATATGGTTTGGTGTGTCGAAACAGTCATAGGTCAAACATGGGTATTTGTGTCAAAATTGCTCATGTGTCAAACACGAGTCAGCCAAGGGTATGTGTGTCAAACCAGGTGTGTGTGTGTGCGCCAAAAAAGCCTGTGTGTCAAATGTGAGTCCTGCATGATACAAGGGCCCGTTTGAGAACGCTTGGTCCATATTTAAATGATTGGGTCCATGAGTCAAAATGTGGATCTCTGGGTCAAACTTGACCTATGTCTATGTCTAATAGGTCCATGAGTCAAATGTGGGTCATAAATCAAACAAGCGTGTGTGTCTCAAAACAGGCTATGTCAAACGTGGCTATGTTTGTCCAAAATGTCCCTATGTCAAAGGTGAGACACAAGTCAAGCAAGAGTCTGTTAAACTAAACCGTGTGTCAAAATGTGAGCCATAAGACAGGGGCCCATTTGACTCAAATGTGAGTCATGCCCGTTTGAGAACGCTTGGTCCATATTTAAATGATTGGGTCCATGAGTCAAAAACTTGGATCTCTGGGTCAAACTTGACCTATGTCTATGTCTATCAGGCCCATGAGTCAAATGTGGGTCATAAATCAAATAAGTGTGTGTGTCTCAAAACAAGCTCTTATGTCAAACGTGGTTATGTTTGTCAAAAATGTCCCTATGTCAAAGTTGAGACACAAGCAAGAGTCTGTGTTAAACTAAACCGTGTGTCAAATGTGAGCCATGAGACAGGAACCCATTTGACAAAATTCAGGCATTTGGTCCATGTTTCAAATGTGGATTCATGTCAATAATGGGTCAATGAATCAAAAATGGCTCCAAATGTCAAACATGGGTCTATCGTGGGTCCAACAGATCCACCTGTCAAATCCGGGTCACAAGTCAAACAAGGATTTGTGCGTCAAAACAGGTTCATAGGTCAAACACGTTAAGTGCGTCTATAACCATGTGTCAAGCGTGAGTCAAACAAGGTTCTGTTTGGTAACCCCATGTGTCAAAGGTGAATCATTAGGCAAGAGCCCATTAGACAAACATTAGGTACATCAAACACTCGGTCCGTGTTTCAAATGTGGATTTATGTCAAAAATAAGTCCACAGGTCAAACTTGGGTCTGCCTGTCAAAAACACAACGTTTTGTGAAATTTCAGAATCTGCGCTTCAAACACGAACCCACGTCTCAAATATGAATCCCTGTGCGTCACAAGTTTTTTTTTTCTTTCACACTTCAAGTTGAGCGTATGAATATTTAATCTTGCGAGGACTATTTATAAGGAAGGCACTTGTGTGTGAAAAGCTGCAGAGTTGACCAGAGAGGCAAGGAGGAAGAGGAAGAAGAGCGGGAGGAGGAAAATGGGTTGTGGAAGACGGAGCATGAGAACCGAAGTGGAGGCGGCAGACAGGACTAACAAGATGCGGTGGGACTTTACTGCCTCTAGGGGGAGACAAAGCTCAGCAAGGATCCCACAGTAAGCATTTAATAGAAAGTACTGACTCCTAAAGAAAATATACCTAAAAATCACGTTTTTTAACATTTTTTTATAATATTCTCATAATCTCTCAAGAGGATTAATCATCAGCGAAATGTGCAGCCGTATATGTGATGCATTTTTAACAGATGAATGAAGGAAAATAGATATTATAATTCTAATAAGAATGGAACCACGATAAGCCTTCAAGAATCCCTCAAATTTAATGGGTTCTACCATGGCTCATATGTCTTTGCATAATCCTAACAAAAAAAAATCCTTCAAAATGAGCATTATTATATTTGTAAAGCTTCGATATTTGATACCGCTTTTGTATTGGATCCCATTAGCCTGTGTGCCGGTGGACCCAATCAAATGGCTGCTGAGCATATTGTTAGCTGAGGATTTGTGCATGCGTGTCAACACACGCCGTCGACTGTCATGTCGGAGAGATAATTTTGTTCGTCGTTATCTGCGGGCATTATTCATTCAAAGCAGCGTCAAAATGCGCTTAGCAAGGAGGAGGCTGCGGCTTCATCTTTGCGAGTCGTCAGCACTTTTTCTTGCTTCTGAGGCTGCGCAAAATGTGCCTTGACCTCCATGAGGTTTCAGAGAGCTCGTTAAATCTTTAATATGTGGGATGAGTCCAATCAAAGCCACTTAAGATTGGACATCTTTAGCAAAAGTTCTTTTGCTAGCATAATTTGTCCCTTGTTTAGTATTTTGTGCATTTTTTACATGCATTATTCTTTTTTACTTTTTTTTACGTTTTACTTTTTCTACTCGCGGTATTTTAGCCAGGGCGTGTCACTTTCCCGGAAGTGTGATAACAAATTGCTTGTGGCATTTCAAACTTTCACATGATGATATCATCTGGGTGAAATTTCAGCTCCCTAGTGTGTATTTGTAATGTTTTTACTCAAACATAAAATGCCTTTGATATAAAGATCAAATAATGGGCCATAATACTGCGCAAAATTTTATCTAGTTTCGGGTTTTGTTTGTTACTTTGTATGCTACTTTTTTTCTTGTTTGCTTTGCCTCTGATCGAGATTAAATTATCATTTTTGAGTACAATAAAGTCATTTGGTCCGTATTTGGTCTTCCACACCAATTCTGAATCGTGACAATCTAGGGTTTAAATTTTATTTATTGTGTAGTGTTTTGTCCAATTCTTTGTTCTTTAACATCAATGCGAAAGCATTGAAAGAAGACACCATGGAGCTGAAATTTCACCCAGGTAGTGACAAGATGCCAAATTCCAATATGGACCACTTACTTATCACGCTACCAGGGGTTTGCCATCCATTGCCTAAAATACTGCGGAATGATGTGGAAGAAAATGAAAATACTGCACAAGGGTTAAAGACCTGCATATCATATTCTAGGACAAACTGAAATGTAACCCCTGAGGACAATGACTGAGTGACTGCGACAAGCTACAACCCCAAAATGACCCGACAAGAACCGAAAGGAAACAGGAAACTAAACACACACCAAACTGACGAGTCAAAGATGAACACCTGGATAAGACGTAATTGGAGCAGGAAGCTGATTGGCAGATACAAGGGAACAGGTTGAAAAAAGTAGTGGCTTATTGTCCAAAAATATAGATTTGTCCAGACTTTTAAAAGTTTTTGGTCTCAACAGTACTTTTTTATTTATTTTTTTAAACATATTAGTGAATGAATGTTGATTCAAATTGGGATTGTTTGGCCTTGGTGTGGGTCATTCTTATCTTTTGTAGGAACACGCTACAGAAAGCCTCAATCTATTTTTCTTCATCCATCTCCAAACGAGACTTCAACGCACTTGTAGGTTCCGCTTCTGTTAAATGTCTCCTTTTAACCTTTCCCCCTCGCCTGTCAATACACATTTGAATTTTGTTCCACCTTCTCCGTTCAGCGCAGCCCACTCTTATCTGTTTGGAAAGAACATTTTAGCCTTTTGGCCCACTCACGCTTCTTCTCTTGTACTTTTAACACTTAGATTTTTTTTATCCCTTCCAGCAGCCTGGCAAGTTGATTGAAAAAAAGAAACAAAAAAAAAACAGCCAGACACCTCTCGCCCACATCTCCTGACCACTGTGTTACATTGTGCGGGGGAGGCAAGGAGTGACCCGTGGCGGCGCGCGCCAGAATATGCTTCCGATGGCGCCCGTTCATTAGCGTGGCCGGCGTTCAATTTGGAGGTTCACGGCTCTTAATGGCGTCATTTAGCCTTTTTCTGATACATTAAGCAAAAGTGCTCCGTTGTGGGAGCGGTCGAGCCGTGCAGGGAACAGAGTGCAGCGGTGCACCTACAACCGCGTGAGTTTTATTTAACAAGCGGGTGACTACATTTGTTACCCTTGATGGGGAGGAGGGGGGCAAGACAGGCTCGGGGGCAATAACGGCCTATTTTATGTTCGACAAGGTCCGATTTTTAGATTCTGATTTCGCAGTCTTAAAAATTACAGCTCTGTTTTTTACATCATTTTTAGTCATTTACAATAGGCTCCACTGGACTATAAGGCACAGGTTGCAACATCAGATATTGACGCAGAAAAATGGAAGATTTTTACTTTTTTAATTGAAAACCAGAAGCATCATTCTTTCAACACAGACTGAACATGATTGCATGTTTAGAAATAAGAGCAGCACCAACATATTTAACAAAAAACAGCCACGCTGGAATTGTTAGAATACTGTACCAACAAAAGAGTAACATGCTTGATTTTGTTTACTAGTGGAGAGTGCCCCTGGTGGTGAGTTAAATAGAAGTTCAAAGTCAAAATCAATAGTTTTATAGATGCATCTTCTATCTCAAAGCGTGAGAAAGATTTACGATTAGCAGATACCAACAACCGTGCCTAACAGAAATGACACCCAGTTTGGCAGTGCATTGTTAAAAATTACATTTAACTTTATATGAAAAACTAAATGGACTTTTTGACCTACAATTTAAAAATATATATATAATAAAATGTGTGAGTCTTTTTCTGAATTTGACTCCTTATAAATTACCTTTATTTTAAAAATGAAGACAAGTCTTTCTTGACTTATCTGTAGAATTCCAAATAAGATATGAAGGCAGTCAATCAGAATTAAAAATCATAAAAGATCATAAATATAACAAAATTTGTGACACTCCTGCACTGACAACTCAAGTTTGGCATTACTTGAAAAAATGTTAAAACGAAAACTATTTTGAATTATACAATAATTTCAATTTAAAAAGTCTTTCACGTATGGGTAATTGTGTTTTGTTTAAAAAAAAAACTTTATTTAACGTCATAAAAATAACATTTTAAAAATAAAGGAAGTCATTTCGAAAAAAAGAATATGAGTTTCTTCAGTAAAGAAACTTTTGTCGACAAAAAATACAGTATAAAATAAAAAATGAAGGCGGTCATTAAAAAAGTATTTTCTGGATTTTCTCCTGGAATTTGCTTAATAGAAAAAAGTTTGGATAGAAAAACGTTTTTTTAGACTTCATAAATCAATAAAAATTTTAAATCCAAAAGTTTTTTTTTACTTGTCATATTACTATTGATGTAACGGCAAATCTGCACATGTATAATTCAGAACCAACATTTGGTGAGCTCCTGCGTTCCCATTTATTTACATAACACAAAGTTTTGGAGGTAATCGTTGATCATTGTAAAAATTGCAAAAATAAAATCAAGTTTCTTTTCTCCCGTGATCCAGCCGTGCATCCCGATGTTAAAACGTTACCAGAGAAGTGCGGAGTTTCACAATTCGGAACTTTCTTGGGTGCTGTCCTCGCCCGCCGCTCTCCAGTCCCTCCTTGGTTTTTTTGCCGAGTCGGAGCGTTTGTGCGAATCCTGGTTTTTCCTCTTGCGTTTCCGCCCGTCCTGGTCTTTCCTCTCCCTTTTCTTACTTTTGTGTCGACTTTTGCTCCTGCTGCTGTCGTCGCTGCTGTCCGCCCTCTTCCTCTTTCCCTCCTCGTCTTCCTCTTTTTTCTTCTTTTTCTTCTTCTTCTTCTTTTTGGAGCGTTTGGATTTGGACGATTTACTTTTGTGGCCGGCCTTCCTCTTGGCTGCGCTGCTTTTGTCGCTGGAACTGGAACGCAGGGGGAGGAAAAAAAAATGGTTGGTGGGCATTTTGTAAGCGCTCATAATTTGGGGGCAAATTCTGGTATTTTATCTTATATATTTGTTGCGCGTAAAGTGCGTTTGAGATTTCCCACATTGTGAGCGGTCAGTGAACGCCTCGCCAGTGTAACTGAACGCGCAGGAAGCAGTTATTTATCGTTTTCCTCGCGACACGGCTCAACTTCATTTCGCCACAAATACCCCAAGTTGCGCAGCATCGGCGTTTCTCCGAATTTATGATTATGTGCAGATGCCAAAAGACCGCAATTAACAAACGAGTAAAATTGAATACCTTTGCGTGTTCTCTAACCGGCGCACACAACTCTAAGCCAAATTTTATTGAATCAGCTCCGTTTTAGTAAGATTCCGGTGTGTGAACAAGGGGGGACTCGGACAGTGGTTCGGTCTGCTTATTTCTTTTCTTAAATAATTCCGTGACAACCTCAGCTAACACGAGCAGCTGTTAGCTGCAAAAAGAGCTTGCTGCTAACAGCCACCTGACATCAGCCCTCTTGCTTGTCCAGTTACGGTAATTATTGTTAATTGGAATACGGTTGATGGAATAATTGTATATATGTGTATATGTTATCATATAAAAACACTTTGCTCGCACACCTCTTAACCTACTCACTCACACACACACGAACACACAAATATACACATGCACACACACTCACGCTACGGACATAAACAACTCCTTATATGGTATTATTTTGAAACTTGTAACCGCCTTCTTCGTAATCTTTGGAATAAAATAAGGAGGAGAGCCTCAGAGCACCGGAAGACCCTGGTGCTCTCCCTCTTTTGCAAAAGATCGTGTTTGACTCAAGAGTTTTGGCTTTTCTCCAGTCTCGCATTGATAACTCTGACAACGGACGATATATAAAATTATATATATATATATATATATATATATATATATATATACATACACACACACACACACATATATAGAACACACCACACAGTATGATGCTCCACATCCACGCAGCACACTGATAAACATCCGCTTTAATTAATTTCAATTGGCTCATTGTGAAGAGCCTGATAAGTGTTGTTAATGTGTGGAAAGGGGCTCTACTTGTCTTGCTAGCAAACTGCGCTTTATTAATACTGTGAAAAGAATCCCCGCTGGTGCAATTTCTAAATTCTTAAAACAAATATGAGCAGGCAGGAGGGATTGATGAGAGAAAAGAAATCTTCTAATATGGCGGTGGCGGTTATTTTTACCTGTCACTGTCAAACTCTTCGGGGTACAGCTCCTTGAAACCACTGTGTCCCCATCTGAGAAAAAAAAAAAAAAAGGCTCGCTCAGGTGTTAAAAAAAAAATGCCGGTTCCGGTTGATTACCTGTCGGGATCGTTGTCCTCAAACTCGTAGAGTTTCCGCGTCCAATATCGAGCCTCTCTATCGTCGTGCTCAGAGGGAAATCTGGATAAACGATCGCAGTGCATTTGGCCTCTGGAATAAAATCAAGAAGTTTAATAATTGTGGTTTTGGTGTGCAAGCGGTTGACAGCGAAGTGGCGCTTTTATACCGGATTGTCTTGGTGGCGCTCATGTGACTGTTGTTGGACATTTGGACCTCCCAACCCCGCAACTTCCACATTTCCGACTCCTCCTGGATCTGCAGTAAGTGAACAAAGCAATTTTATACGTATTCCATAAGTGTGCTTTGCGATGTGGTAGAGCATCACACACATAAGTCTCTTTCCTTGCAGCTGAGTACTATTTGTCTAATAATTCGGGACAGGACGAGATCTCATACAACGCCGCTAGCATAATTCAGCCACTAGCTAGCAGCACTCGAGTTCCCCCAAGAAAAGTTGGATGACTTTTCAGAAGCAGTTTAAACCTTGTGCAGTATTTTGTCCAATCGTTTTCCTTATCCACTCTATTTCAGGTCAAAGGAAAAGCATTTAAAGACGGCACTAGGGAGCTGAAATTTCACTCAGATGTTGAAGTTCAATATGGCACAAGCACTTAGTTATCACACTACTAGGAGTGTGCAATTGCTTGGATAAAATACTGCAAGAATTATGCGGAATAAAGTCACTCAAAAATGATAAATACTGCACAAGGGTTAAAGACAAAATTGATTGCATCCTTTGATGCAAAAGTGATCAGTAGCAACCGTGTTATTATGTCAGTTTCTGTTGCTGCTGGTCACGTTTGAATATAGCGGGCTGAGTTAAATGTGTCTTACTGACAACAGGGTTTGTTTGTTTTATATTACATTGTTTTTCTTTCCAAAATCTCGTCTAATTCTCATACTTAACATCGTGGTACATCTCGTCTCGTGGGATTTGACTGTGTTTATTTTTTCTAATACAGAGCACTAACCGCAATGCAATCAAACATGCTGCCTGCACAAAAGCTTCATAAATCTTGTGTGCTTTTGGCTCCTACCTTGTTGTGAGCATCAGTGTGGCGTATTACATTTCGCAGCAGTGTCTTCCCCAGAGTCTGCTTGGACATGATGATAAACTGACACGGCACAAAAGGTACGTTTTAATAACACACGCCGGTTAAATGAGCCTCAATAAAAGAACGAGCTCTAGTTAGATGTTAATTAATCGTGGTTAGCGATTTACGTAGCTAAGACTGTAGACTAAACACGCCACTAACAACAAATCGTGTTACTTACGTTCGATTTGCGGAACCTGTTTAGAAAAGTAGCATAAATTACTATCTTGTGCCAAGTGTGAACTTTTAGATGACAAAGAAAAAAAAGGCTTCGATTAAATTCACATCGCTCGCCGATTTTGTTGCTATTTCCGTGTACGTCGTTACGTACGTTTACGTTAAAGCAAAAACGTGTCATCTATTGGCTGTACAAACTGTCAGTCGTCATATAAGCCAATGAACACAAAGTAGGGGTAAGAGTCTGTTTAAGGTCCTCCGGAAAATTAAAGCGACCGTATCTGCTCAATTTCAGCTCAACCGTGATTGGTCAAAACACGTATGTGGGCGTTGTATTTTGTCTTTCAACCGGATTTGATAATTCATTTGAAATGAGCGCATATCAATCATAAATATTTGTTGTACCTGTCTATAATACATAAGAATCTCCCAAACTTCTTGAAAAAAGTGAACATTTTAAAACTTTATCAGCAACATGAGGTCCGAGCTGCTGCTATACTTCTTTCAATGTAATAAATGTAAAAAAAAATGGGATGGAAATAAATTAGAGACCATAAAATAACACGGAATTCTGCATAAAGCGATACGTTTTTTTTTATTAAAGATTCCCTCAACCATGTGTTACTTTTTCACACTTTATGTTAATTTCTAACTGAATTTGGCCCTGATCCTAATATGGTATAATCATAATCAAGTCACATAAGAAAAAAAAGAACCAAACCACTTGTGTTAGCCATCTGCTCGACATCTGTGCCTTTGTTCTTTCATTTTTCTTTTTCCAAAATATCCTTAATTCTGTTTTAAAGGATGCCAGTCATTCCCTTCCAAGATCAAGAGAACTACTTTAATGTTAGAGAGCCACAAAAATACATCAAAGTATAAACTAGTTTTATAGTGCATTCAAAAGTCAGGATGCCTCATCTGATGCCATCATGAATCTTTCATCCGTAAAATTAAGTTAATATCTGTATAATTAAAAAAAAACGAAATTAAGATAGCTTTAGAAGCTTGGTGAAAAATAATGTGTATGCAATATATTTATCGGTCAATATTTATCATTTCTGGCTCTAGGTTATCTTTTTTTATTTCAACCTCAATTTAAAGGGATAGCTCACCTATTTAGGCATTTTCTGTAGTAAACCGTGATTTTTTTTTTTTTTAATTTAACTTGGTAACTAAAATATTTGTCACCTACAATTAGTATATTTAAAATACAACTTCCTGTCAAAATTGAGATCACATCTGCTCAATTCTTATTCAGAATCCCATGTTTAGATGAGTGCGGCCTTTATTGTAAAGCAATTTTGTGGGTTGACTTCCCCTTTAAGGGTGCACATGGTATTTAGGTTTAATTAGCGTTAAGATTATAAGGCTTCCTAAAAAGTTTGAAAACCCTTACTTTGGATAATCTGAAGCCAGCCATTTAATTGTAGGCTTCTATAAAAGAATAGTTGTTTTTATTCCCAGTAATTCTACCCTTAACTCACCCAGCTGTTTGGCTTGAGCACATATTGTGCTCCGAATATCCTCACCGCATAGATTTCCATGAATCTTTTGCGAAACGCTAAGCGGGACTTCAAATTCCCTCCTCCTCCTCGTCATGAAAGTGGAGAAGCAGCAGCAAGGAGAGGAGGAACGAAGATGAGAAAGGGGGAGGGGGTAAAACACACCCAGGCGGAAAAGAGTGACTGACTGAAAAGAAGGAATAACAGAGAAAGAGGAAAATAAGGGAGGACTACAGAATTTATGCAAATTAGGAGCTACATCAGTAGTCAGAGACACAAATGCATTGTGTGTTTTTGAAATGAAAAGGCAGGCAGAACACAGTGACTGGTGCTGCTGAGCACCAATCGCTCTTCTGTCTGTGATCCCCCCCCCCTGCAGCTTGGCACCATCCAGCCAGGCGAGGACGGGAGGAGGCTTTCCAGAGCTTTTTTTTTTTTTTTTTAAATCGGAATTTGTATGAATATGAGAGAATTTGAACCACGTCGCCGCCAAAGTCGCGGCTGTTCTGTTCCGTAGCGCGAGATTGATCCGGTTTGTGAAGCCCCCCCCCCCTCCCTGCGTGGCTGCTATGGTCCTGACTGAGAATCGGGGCATCACCCGGACGCCGGGCTCCGGCTGACCGCAGTGAGCAAATTCCAGCCATGGGGGCCAAGCAGATGAAATGGTGAGCGTTTTTTTTTGTTTTTTATCACTACCTAACATGCGGCTATAAATGTTAGCATCATGAAGCAGACGAGAAGCAGATGCTCTTTGTCATCAGTGACGTACTGACGAGGAATCGCATCATCCGTGTCACGGAACAAGACGACGGTGACAGCTGAAGCGGGCTGCTCATTGTCTGCCTGTTTACGATGTGTTATCGCTGTGGGTGTGTCTCAGGCAGGCCGGATGCTATTGCCTAGCAACCGCCCTCTCCTTTGACTCATTACCGCCTTCACTTCCATTTTGAGAGCGCATGTTGTCCAGCGATTATGTAGTTAGCTAGTTAGATGGATGGGTAGATAGGTAGGTTGCTTGATAGATGGATAAATAACTAGGTTATTTTTGAAAACGACATCGTGCACTTCCACCCGACTGCCGCACAACAATGAGGCTGATTTACATTATGAGATTCTCCATGCAGAGATTCTGAAGCAATGTAAACAGCAACTCGGCTGGCTGAAGATTCAAAGCCACTTTCAAGTGATGGTCACTGTTAATTTTAATTAATTGCACTGGGATAATTTACATAACTCTCAATTATATTTTCCCAAGCTCTCCTAGGAGAGAGAAAACTTTTCATGAACCCCCACTCGACACACTGACTATAAATAAGATCATCATACATAAAATAGTATACTTAAACATGTATCCTTTTTAAGATTAACAAAAGAAAAAAAGCAATACAAATCAACTTTCAACTGTTAATTATTTTTTACAGTGTTTATACAAGTTACAGCTTAGTCTAAAACAGAAAAAAATTAGCAAGTGCATCAAAGTGCCTGAAATAATTTTAAAAATAAAAGATAACTTCTTATTTTATTGCAATTAAACTTCACGTGACAAAAAATATGCCTTTTTCCCTGGCATCAACCTCCTGCCCCCCCCCAGGTGGACCAGGCCCACTATTTGAGAAGCGCTGCCCAACGTCAAGTTTTTAGGGCAGGCGTGGGCCAAGCTGTGGCCCGGGGACCAATAACACTGGTGTAATGCTTTATACTGTTCTCATTGTCAACTGACTCTACACTCTTTATAAATATAAACTTACGACAACACACACTTATCTACCGCCTCTGCCTCTAATTCCCCACAGCCACAGGCTGCGTTATTACCGTATCTCATGATAAACATGCCTCCAAATAAATTAGACCTGTAACGATCCCCTTAATGAATGAGCAGAATTCATTTACCACAGTAGGAAATATCTCATAGACTCGATATAATTTTCCCTTTAGGGACAGCATCTATTTGTCTGTTTCTTTTTTTTAGAGCCCTTCAGCTGCAGCCACTCTTGGCTGCCAGTCATTGACAAAAAAAAATCATTATAATCCCATAAACCACTGGTCCTCAACACCGGTTTGCGGCCCGGTACCGGTCCGTGGATCAACTGGTACCGGGCCACACCTGAAATAATGTTTTGGAACGGATTTAGTTTCAAAGTTTATTCATTTGTGCTTTGTTTGGCTTGATGTTTGTTTTTTAGCGCCACCTCTGGCCGCTGTTGATATTACATTTTGTAGTGAGAAACATGGTGTGGTTTTGAGAGCAGTCAGTCTGTGACGCACGCGTTGTTTTGTCGCTGTGAAATCTGGCCCATGGATGTCTGTAAATTGTTCTTTCTTTGTAAGGATGTTGATGTATGATCATATGGCCAAAATCCGTTTGTTTGTTGATCCAACAACTTGTGGTTGTGGATAACAAGCTAGCTAATATTAGTTCTAATCGTCATGTTATTTGGCGCTGCCCTGTATGCGTTTAGCTCGTTCGCAATTTCATTTGTGCCTGGTATTTTCCTGTAATTTGCGTACATTTTTGTATATTTTGAACCCCACTGCTATTAACAATAATAGAGCCAATAACTGTAAAAAAAATGTAAATAAAACACAATCAAATACCCATCCTGAACACAAAATAAAAAAATGAGTGCAGCCCCCCCATCAAACACGCTAATACTGATTTGACGCTAATCTCATGTAAATCCTAATCTGAATCCCAATTTCTCCTCTGCGGCGTTGCCCGCCAGTTTTAAAACAAGTTTGTTTATCGAGCGTCTGCAGCCGGCATTAGGAGGAGGAGTTTTGGAGGAGCCAGTTTAGGTGGTGATTGAAGGTATCTTGATGGTGTCATCATGTCATCAGCTCAGACGGAGATTAGGAGGAGGCTGCTTGCTCTGATCCCCTTTGGAGAAACACTCGGGCATAATCACTGCGGCTTCTGATAAGGCACTCACTCACTTGATGGCTTTTTTTTGGAAGGGGTGAACTATATAACCTTTCTCGAAGAAGTTGGATTAAAATGTCAGAAAGATTGGCGAAAAATGGCAACACACAGTGTAACGCTGTATTCTCTCACATGGGACACATGGGGGGATAATAATAATGATGGCGTATTATAGCCTAGGGTTAAACCCCTTAACTGGCTTTGTTTTCGTATTACACTTATATTACTGTGTTGTGTTTCAATTGCAGTGTAGCTGTAGAACAATAGACATGATGTTGACTTTAAGTGTATGTACTAAAACAGAAAAAAAATATGAGCTCTTAGACCTTTCTATTTTTTATTCACATATTACCTAAGAACCACTTTAGTATGGTCGTGTGTGTGTGTTTATCCTAGTTATTCACTTACATATAGTATCATCATTTACAAAGCTATTCATAATTTAACTTGATTGCATTTGATTATTTGCATTGCTTGTTGAAAACTGACCAATTGGGGCACAGCATTTAAAAGCACAAAACATCAGTCAAGCTGCTAAAAGTACATATGGAGCACAATGCCAATTTTAGGTGGGAAATAATGCGATTAGCTAAGTCCCCCCTCCAAAAAAAAAAAAAAAAATCTCTTCAGCTACAGTCCAAATCATGCAACATGTTTTTTGCCACTAATGCAATGCCTGTGGATGTCCTGTGGTTTTATCCTCCACTCCACTTAAGCCCACAGTTTTGTTCCCCCTCTGCTTAGCCTGGGGAGCAAGAGTTGACATTTTTTTTCCCATCCTCTTTCCTTCCCACAGAGTTGTTTTCCCCACACACACGGGGGGTAAAAGGAATCTCCCTGTGAGACATCATCCCACAGTTCATAATTTACAGCAGCTTCATCTTATTTCTGTCAACACAAAGGTAAATGAAGTTGACGGCTTGCCTCCCTCGCCCGCCCTCGAGCTGCTTTAGATGCTCCCCGAGCAAACAAAACACAGTGGACATGCAGTAAACCCATGACCACCGTCTACTGCCAAACACAAGAAGCGCCGTGACTCACGAGCTAGCAAAGTATGTGAAGAATTTCCTGCGTCATGCGCGCATGCCTGTCCGAACGATCGAGTTGCAGCATGTGTCAGTGATATTTTGGAGTCTGGAGGTCCATAATCCCTTCCGTAATGTTGCCTGATCTCCAGTCTCTTATCTGGGATGTGAAGTGGTTTAAGAAATTTCAGGGTTAAACTGTTGCTCATAAACAAAGGAACAGAAAGTTGTGAGACATGTGAGATGTTAACAATGCAAATTTGATCACTAACACATACACACACACACACACACACACACACACACACACATATATATATATATATATATATATATATATATATATATATATATATATATATATATATATATATATATATATATATATATATATATATATATATATATATTTTTTTTTTTTTTTTTTTTTGGGGATTGAACTTGAGTTGTCGAAGTTTTTCTTAACAATTGTATGGCAATTGATCACATTTTTCAGCTACCTTCCAAAAATAAAATCTAACATGATCAAATAAAAAATAAGTAGTAGTTCAAAGACTGTTTAGTACAATTATCTTTTTGCAAAATGGAACTGTTGAACAAAACTACCAATTCTGATTCATCGTTACAGCCATTTTTTTCTTAAAACTTTCTCAAACTTGTAACTTGAGCCGACTGTTTTGCTCTGAAATGGTACGCCCAAAACTATGGTGTATGAACTTGGCTTGGCAAAGTGCACAATTTTTTTTTTTATTTTGTAATTTTCCAATACGTCGTAGAGCAACTTTTTAAAGTACAACACCCCTCTTTGTCTGTCTTTGTGGCAGTGACTATCCTTTAAAAAAATGAATAAATAAATAAAATAATTAAAAAAAAAAAAAAAAAAAAAAAAAATATATATATATATATATATATATATATATATATATATATATATATATATATATATATATATATATATATTTACTATTATTATTTTTTTAAATTATTTTATTTATTTATTTATTTTTCAGCTGACCGCTGACAACGAGGCACTCCAAAGCAAACATTGGCGTTTGGGTGCTCTACTGTATTTAAAAATGGAAACATTAACAATAATCTACCCAGATGGGCTTGATTTATTATTTCCATGCCCCTCCGAGGGCTGGTAAAAACCTATATCAACATTTTATGCGCATGGCTCTATTTATGGCAGCTCATCTGGCAGGAGGCACAAACATTGACGGTGCTGCCTTGCGCGCGCCATCTGTTTCAGCCTCAGCTCAGCCAGCCCCGTACGGTCCCCCAAAGAGGAGTATGCTGTCACCCGCTCCGGCGACACGCCCGGGCAGGAAACCATCCGCGATCAACCTGAGGAGCAACGGGTCGGACCGGGCCAAGACAAATCGGAGCTGATCGACAAGAAGCACCTCGCAGGTCGGTTGGCTCCACAGGACATGTTATTATTAACAGTACTTCCATTAAAGCCGAGACCGTATCTACTGGCCTATATACAGTATTATCAGAAGCGTTGACCTACATTTAATACACAATTTCAGTTTTGCTATTTTGCTGGATGAAGTTGTATTTACTTAATCCCAACAGGCTCTTCATTTTGCAGCATTCTTCTTGGGTTCCCCCTTTCTAGTGCTGTGCAGATTTTTTTGTTTTTTGTTTTTTGCCCTATCTGATTCCATCCCCGGTGTTGGAATGTCACTTTAATCTGCTCAGGGCCTTTAGAATCAGAATCTTAGATTATATTAGCAAAGCAAGCGTTTCTTCAACTTCATTCAAGATTCGACAGTTTCGATGTCACATGCATAGTAACACTACACAATATTTTTTTTATTCCACTCACTTCCCGGAATAAAAACAGTAATACGGCAATGATAATGAGGCACTATAACTATAAGAATAAGATTCAAAATCTGAACATATTATGTAGTAGATGGAGTGGAAGCTGCGAGATAAGTATGAGGATGACCTTGCGAAGTATTATGGAGTTAGAAAATATTATGTAATTTGCAGCTTTCCTGCAATGTGCAGTGTGCAGGAGTTGTAAGATGCATGTGTGTACATTTATGTATTATATAAATACTAAATGAGCAAATGTTTTTTCTAACGGAGCACAGCAAACTAGTTTGTAGTTTCAAATAGTTTCAAAGAAGAAAAAAAACATGTTTTGCAGCCAACTAACATTGATACAACCTGAATATTTAGAAAAATGCATAAATAACTAATGATGACTGAAAAAGTACACTTTTTGTGTTTTTAAATTACATTTTTGCGTTAATATCTAGTTAGCATTAGCTTAAAAATACATGTTTCTTCATTGGATTTACCCAGCGACAAAAAATGCGATACTAGCGAATGCTAACTGAAAATGATCACTTTGCATGTGTTCTGTCAAATTAGGTGGAATTTCTCGATAGCTTGCAGGAATGAAACGAAATGTTTTCAAAGGAGTAAAAAAGAAAAAAAAATCATGCTTGTTAGCTTGCATTTGTGTAAAAAAAAACAAAACAAAAACATGTTTCATAGCTTTGCTAAAACTATGAACTGAGTTGTCTGAGTAAATTAACAAATTCGAACAACTTTTAAAGTACTTTACGTGTTTTTTTGTCAAATTAGCTGGGAATTTTAGTTAACAAGTCATCAGGAACAAAATGCTTTCAAAAAAGAAAAATCAACTCGTTCTACCTAACTAGCATTTGCTCGGGAAAAGCGTTTCCGTAGATTTGCTAAGGTTATGAACCAAAAGACGTCAATTGCTACGTTAGCAAGTGCCGAAAATGAAGTTGGCAGAAAAAGATATATTCAAGGACACTTTGATTTTAGAGGAGGTGTCTCTCTGTGGGCTATGCCCCTCGCTTGGATATGAAGTACCCGAGGAAGAGAAGTCCTGGGAGGAGCAACTGGACGTCCATCAGGAGCAGTTGGAGAAGGAAATGCATGAGGCCAGGAGGATGGTATTCCGCCTGCAGGTAAATAATCAACTATTTTTTTTCCAAACGGGGCCATTTTATATTTTATAAAGTCCTCTGGGGGTCATACGAAATTTATTCCAAATCACAATGCGACGATTAAACTTTTTTTTCGACATTTTTGGATGTTTGTAGGGTTGCACTGGAGCACACCCAATGGGACTTGTTAGTCTGAAACAAAGCCCATAAAATAGGTACATAAATACACATACGGGTATATAAAGTTAATGGGTAAAAAAGCATGTCAATAAATGTGTTCTCACTTATGCGATACATAAAAACATACTAGACCCAGTTGACACCCGATTTCTATTTAAAAAAAATGATAACGAATTTTAATAATGAGAGTTAATGTGTGTTTGTGTGCAGGCTCTGCTCCTCAATGGTTCCCTCCCAGAGGATGACCAAGGTGGATCTGTAAATTTCGGCGAACAACAGCTGGTACGGTGCCCCCTTCTTCTCGCCTCCGCTAACCCGTCAAAACGCAACAGCAGCCGCCACATTCGCCGCTTTGTGTGAACTCTCGGCCCTTCTGTTGTGTTGATGTTCTGCTCTCGTCTGGAGAGCGCAAATTAATCTGACTGATCTCGCGGGCCCCCCTGTCAGCATCCCCCCCTCTGTAGTTCTGACATTATCTAATTAGGATGCTCTTACTGTTTCCCTCTGAAGGTTCTCACACGCAGCCGCCTGGACCAAAGCACGGAAGAGGCCCTTGATCTCAAAGTACGCCAAGTGAATGTAATCAACTTTCTGGATGCCCGTTTTCTGAAAATGTCTCTCTTCATTTGTCCAACTCTTAGCGGGAACTCCTGAGGCACAAACAGGAGGTGCGCCATATTCAGGCCATCAAGGTAAATGAACCTTTCAGTGTCGTTAAAGTGGAAGGGTCGTATTCAAGCAGCAGGCTGTGATGCTGAATTCCCATTTTTGGGGTGAAATCCGATTGGTTTGTTCATATAATGTGACGTCTTTGTGACCTGCGTGTGAACCATAAATGGCCCAAAATTGTCTCGCTTAACGTTAGTGTTTAGAAGTACCACTATGGACGGCCAAATTGAGTACCTGGTGATATTAATCAACACTAGCATGTTCCGCCCCGTCGCTTGTTGGTCTCGTTTAAGTCGGATTACCGTAACCTGGTCGTTCAAACTGAAGTCACGTGACAAAAGATCAGACATTGATCGGTTTCAAGACCACATACCCAAGAGGCCTGGGACGCAGTTGAAAAAAAAAACGATCTTTGTTGTTCAAACAGCCATTAAATAAATCAGATACAGGTCGCCGAGGGGCAAGAAAAATGAATTGGGTCACAGAGAAAACTACAATTGAAAAATTGATTGATGGAAATTGATTTTAAGGATGTGAGCATGTCTTTTATGTTCCTTGTTCGAATTTATGCTTCAGATTGTTCTAATACGTCTTGAGCGACCCGACGGGATATTCTATCTAAAACCAAGCAAGTTCTCTCTGCTGGCGGTTTGACTCATTACAACTCCTCAAAGAACTGAGAACCTATAACCCAATGAAAAAAAAATGACATAACACGCCTTGGCAATGATTGTTTTGATTATAATAGACGTCTTAAGTCGTTATTATGAATATAATGTTGTGGCATGGCGTGGAGGATTATGGAAGGTGTGGCCTCAAATGCAGGTAGGCACACAGGAGGGATATGCTCCAAAATAATAATAAATAAACTGAGTACCGAAAGACTATAAACTCGAGAAATCATCAAGAACGACGAGGGACTGGTAGCAACATTTACAACGACACTTTGACAATGACCCGACAAGAACTGAAAGGAAACAGGAAAGTAAATGCTTTCAAAACGAGCGAGACAGACAAGGAACACCTGGGCATGACACAATAGGAGCAGGGACCTGATTGGCAGACACCAGGTTTATGAGGACAGTGATGAAACACTGACACGAGGGGAACAATTGCATTAACTTAAACACATGGATAAACTACAACTCAAAAGACAATCGAAAAGTCATAAGTGTGCATTTGCTGTGTTATTTTGTATGTCTTTAAGTTTACAGAATTATACATGAATGGACTATCAATAGGCGCCTCCTAGTTGAAGTCAGAGGTTAGCCTGCTAACGTTGCCGTCGATACCGAGGAGAGAATCTCTTAAAGAACCAATCTTTCATAGTTTACGATCTCAATGCCATGAATTGCGCGTGATAGAGGTTAGATTTACATTCTGCAGTGAATTTCAAATTGCGAAAATTTCTCAGTGTCACTGACATATTCACATTTTCAGATCACGTTAAGATTAAATGTATATACACATATTTGAAAAGTGAAGATTTATGCGCTCCAGAGTGCTCTTGTTCATAAAACTTTGATCCGATGGCTATCTCTTCGAGGTTGTTCGTCTCTGAATATAATATATGTGGATTTTGAGTACATGAATACCGATCTTGCGATGTGACCCTTTCGCTCATTAGGATGCCCTGCAACAGCGGCTGTCCATGCAGGAGGATGCCGTGCTGCAGCTAAAACAGGAGCTACTGAGGAGCAACATGGCCAAAGATCAGCTGGAAGGCGAAAATGTAAGACCACTGAAGAGTTTTAGAATTATTTGACCCGGTGGGCTCACAATCACAATCTGAAGATGGCAATTGGTATCATGTATTTTGCAGGTGGCGCTCAAAGACAAACTGAACGAACGTAACAAATTGCTCGGCGAGTATGAGGTATTGTGTCCTAATGTTGGTGTCCAAACTTTTTTTTGTGTAAGATGGCAGGATGAGAGGACCGTTTCAAAAAGTTGAATCTTTCATTTATTAAAGACACTAAAATCACGAAAGTAGCGCTGCAGAATTAATCGAATTTTCATCATAATTACGATATTGGCTGCCGAGATTATTTAAGATGATCCTCTGCGATATTAACACTTAAAAAGACGGCTACGTGCATGCCATCCTACCAGTAGGGGGCAACGTTTCTCACGTTATTCCTAATATATACAGTGCTAGCTGTCTATTGAGACCCATTTTGAAAGATCAGAATGGCAAAAAGTTCGAATGAATTTGTTCTGAAATGACTGAAAATGACATTTTGACTGCTAATTGATTCAAATTTGCTTAAAATTAAATAATGTACTTGGTTCTAAGTAGGCTTCTTTTTTTTCATTTGTTTGCACTCAGCAAGTAAGTTAGCTGTTTTGCCCTGTGTGCCAAGTTTTTGACATATCTTGGGTGAATTTGTTTGAATTATTTTATACCTTATTTATTGTAATTTTTATTATTATTTCTATGTTTCAAGCCTTGAAGCCTTTTTTTATAAAGTGCTTGTTTAAAACAGGGCAATAAATATACGTTTGACCAAACATGATGAATAATCTGCATTAATAATCGTGATTTCAATATTGACCAGAATAATCGTGATTATTATTTTGGACATAACCGTGCAGCCCTACAAGCAAGCAATTAAAACGCAAAACAGCTATCTGTCAAATGTTATAAAGCAAATAGGTAAGGATTTATCGGACCTTGACACAAAGTTCATCAAATAATTTTTACTTTTAAAGTATTTATTCACCAGTGTTGGTAAGAAAAATTGTGTTTTTTTTTTAATTTCTAAATAATTGTACAAATTACAATGATTTGTATATTTTTCAAGAGTTCTACAGCAGATCCGGGCATTTTACGGCCTGCTGGTCAGATATGGCCGGCGGCCCGGCTCTTACGGGCCCGCGAGGAGTTACTTGGAATGAAATTTAAAAAAAAAAAAGCAACAGTGCTTTAAAATGTTGGCATCGTGCATATTGGGCCATAGCCCAGCCCTTACTGGGTAGTCAAAAGTGGTTTGGAATGAGTAAAATAAAACTTCCTTTCAACATTTTCCATTTATAGCGTGGACTTTAACAGCAGTGCTTTTACTTTGCGACCTACCGTTTGCATACACATATTTGTCCGAGTCTGTGGGATTAGCAACAAGTCATTGTAATGGTAACCCTTCAAAATGTTGCCAATGTCAAAAAAAAAAAAAAAAAGAAAGGTGGATGCTGAAGGAACTCCAGGGAGTAACTCAAGATTTTAAATAAAACAAACAAGAACAAGAAAAACAAAACAAAACACCGAAACATATTTAGATTTTTTTTTCCGCATTGCTTGGCAGTTGGGACAAAAATGAGTTACACTATTAGTGGCATACAAAGACCTTGTGGATTATTAATAAAAAGTTAAAAACGGAAAGCAGTCTTGTGTTAATGTTACTGGAAAATTATTAAAATTTTGCAATCCAGTTTCACTGGATGAATAGGGTTTTTTCTCGTAAAACAACCACAATCTCTCATTATCTAACAGTATCATACTCTCAGTAGCTTCTGTAAACAATGGCATTGACTTATTTTGCTTATTTTTTCAGAGGAAAAAAAATAATTGCCCACTCCTAAACCAATTTATATGTTGTTAGGTAGTCCTATGGGCCATGTTTAATGTTATTTTTAGTAAATGGTACAAGCCGCTGAAAAATGCGCAGCGGGTCGCAAATGTCCCCTGGGCCACAGTTTGGACACCGCTGCATTAATTTATCCTCAAGGTGTGTTTTGCATATGCATACAAATGGCTTTTCTTTTCTTTGGTTGCCATAGCAGCAAGTCGGAAGGAAGGAGAGGATACTGCAGCAGCAAAAGCACGACGAGACTCAGCACAAGGCACACGATGTTTGCCACAATCGGGTAAGTCCTTCAAAAGAACATGATGTAAATAGTGAGAGAGCCATGACCAAGTCTGCTTCATAGTTCTGAAGTTCTGGTTTTGCGATGTGGACTTGAAACAAGAGGGACAACTTTGAGCCCATTTTTTTGCTTGCATAATCATAGGGCCGCACTGCAGCTATCGAATAATTTGCCATTCTTATATCATCCGGTATTTGATCAAAATAAAACGTACATTTTGAATACAAAACACCAAACAGATTTTTGCGTGGTGACAGTGTAGAATTTAGTGCCACCTAACGGTGAACCAAGAGATTGCAATGATTTTTAAGACTACGGTGTTTCGGTGAAACATGGCAGCCACGAAATTTATAATGTAATTACAGATTACTAGACCTACGATTATACAAAGAAAATTATTGTTGATTTTATAGAACATATATTTTGCATATTATTCGACTTTATTGTGCGTTTCTGAAATGCATTAGTTTTGTTTGCCACCATATGTCGTTATATCTTCTCCAAGATCTGTTTGACACTTGTAATCATCCAAAATGTAATGTTAAGGCATTGGAAACCACATTTTCTTCTTATCGAATTGTTATATTGTCTTCCTTGTGACAGTCATTCAGGAGTGAAAGTGTTTACAGCAGCTCCCCTCCAACATTTCAGCACAGTGCCCCAGTAAGTCCTCATTTCCTTTTTCCAAAACATTCGCAGCATGTTTCCATAAATCGCAAAGTCATCATTTAATGTCGCAGGGTGAGGAGATGCAGCTGGTGAGGGAAGCCCTGCGCAGTTTGAGAGACAGTTTCTCCGGTCACGACCCCCAGCATCATACCCTGGACACCTTGGAACAGGGCGTGTCAAACCTCATGGAGCGTCTGCACTCTGACGCCCAGCGACGGCACAACAGGGGGGTACGCTTCGAAATACGCTACAAAGGCCCTTTGACCTTTTGTCGGTTTTGACACAGGTCAGTAATGCCTTGAGAATTTTCTGACAATTACGGGACTGTCTTCCAGGAGGAATTTAAATCGCCCGGCCGAAGAGCAAACTCTTCAGACAGAGACTCATGGCCACCAAGCTCAAGTGAGGCGCGCTACAAATTTTTCTTCAGTCTTCAGCAATTTTTTTTCTGTATGATCGCTTCGCTTTGTAGAAAACTATTCAGTGTTTTGTTTTTTTTTACTTGCAGAAATGGCACACTCTCACAGCAGTCCAGGATTGGATGGCACTGTGTCAACTAAAGTGCTCTACTTTACCGATCGCTCCCTCACACCTTTCCTCGTCAACATACCCAAAAGGTAAATTACATATATATTAGGGCTGACGGTTAAAAAAACGTCCATTCCATTTCATTTTTATGACAGCTCAATTCTTCTAACCCTGCAACCAAGAGAGAGAGTCACAGGCACTTTCACTTAGTTCGATTTTAAAAAGTTGCTTGTTTGGAAAAAAAAAAAAAAGACTTTGCAAAGGCAAGTTCTTAGGATTGTTTTTCTGAGATTATAAGAGAAAAACATTTATTGTTGAGTCAGGATTAGTAGTTTAGTTCAGCAGTTATATTTTACAGGACAAGAATCATATTCAATGATCAAAGAAAGCAAATAAAACAGTCTTTGCAACTATGTATTTTTTATTTGATTATTTTCGAAAATTCCAAGACAAAAAAATATTAAAAAATTTGATCATCTCTATTAATCATCATTGCAAGTTTAAAAAAAATGCTAATATATATATATATATATATATATATATATATATATATATATATATATATATATATATAATTTTTTTGTAACAATTTCATTCTGATTCTGCGAAGAATCATCATACTCTTCTGTCTGAAACAGTTCTATTATTAATCGCAAGGTCAATGTTTGAATATGTTAAAATAACAAACCCCCTTTAGTTTTTTGTTTTTCTATTGAGGCTTTTGGAGAAACAAAGATTTATCACTTGATGCTCTCCGAATAAGCTTCAGTGAAGCAAGCTTGACAGCTCATGGTTGTGGCTTTTTGACAGTCTTTTGATGCATTTTCCACCACGCACACTGACTGTATAATCTTAGGCGTGTATAAAATGTTTTGCTTTATTATAAACTTGAATTAATAATATCACATCCTGCGATTGACTGTCATCCAATGAGTCCAGAATGTACAGCAGAATGTTCACAAGAAGCTCGATAGAAAATGGATTGACTTTGCAAAATATGCTAAAAATCCTTTATATTAAGCATCATTTACAGTCAAAAAATCCTCGTCGGTTTCCGAACGCTGGGTCCATGAAGGAAGAGATAAGGATGTTTAGCGTCTGGCGCCGTGTCATTACAGGCTGGGCGAGGTGACGCTGCGAGATTTCAAGGCCGCCGTGGACCGTCAAGGAAGCTTTAGATACCACTTCAAAGCGCTCGACCCAGAGTTTGGCACCGTGAAAGAGGAGGTACGTGAGGAAAAAAAAAAACTGCAGCAAATAGGATGACCTGCTGCCAGTAAAAGCGTTGCCTGGTTCATGCCATTCAGTTGATAAAACATAACCGCCGTTTTTGGTTTCTTAATTTTATACAGGGCATCGTTAACCCTCCTGCTATGATGTGGGTCATATTGACCCATTTGTGAGTAAATGTTGAATGCAGTATAAGCCTTCCAGTTAGACTACATATAATCAACATATCCATTCAAATTGGCATTGGCATACTTTTTGAAATTATTTATATTTTTGCAGCTGTTTTGATAAATAAGCAAAATCTGGGTCAAAATAGCCCATAAATATTATTGACTTTTCTGGATGTCACATTTGTGAGCAGACGCACACACACACACACACACACACACACACACACAACTGTTTGTAAAACTTTTCCCGGGTCAAATTGACCCATGGCGTTATTACCATGTCAGAGAGAAAAAAAATCAACACAAATAAATATTGCAGTTGTTACTTTGTGAGTGGGTTGAGAATAAAAAACATTTTAAAAAAAATTAAAGTTTTGACACATACACACCTCCGGGTCATATTGACCCAGAGACATTATTGCTTGTTCTTGAGAAATGAACATAAATCAGTAGTTCAAACAAAATATTGGATTTGAATCATACACATTCCAGACACATTCGGGTGACTAATAAGCTCCGGGTCAAAGTGACCCAGGGATATTATTTGCTTTCACAAACAAACAAAGGATTCACATGAAATAAAACCACTTTGGAATTTCTTTTGCAGGTATTCCATGATGGTGCCGTGGTGCCTGGCTGGGAAGGGAAGATTGTAGCGTGGGTGGAGGAAGACCACGGGGAGAGGAGGTAAAGAAAGAAAGAAATAAAACATCCTCAGTTGTGTTCACCGGAGCAGAACTTGACTGAGAACTCTTGGGACCAATGGACTGAAATCAAGTGTGGGAAAGTTTCATGTCAAGGAATGCTTGTTAGACACTGTTTACACTTGGAACATGGACCTGAAATCAGTTAATTTGATGGAAATACTCCTTCATAAATAACAAAAAATATATTGTAGTATAAAAGACAGATGGATG
This sequence comes from Hippichthys cyanospilos, assembly GCF_059441005.1. Classification (NCBI taxonomy): domain Eukaryota; kingdom Metazoa; phylum Chordata; class Actinopteri; order Syngnathiformes; family Syngnathidae; genus Hippichthys; species Hippichthys cyanospilos. The sequence goes on from NC_142379.1 coordinate 3,801,694, forward strand.
TTCACTGCCATTTTCCGCAAGTTCCAGATTGCCAAATAGTGGATGTTTGCCACTCTTCACTTTCAGTGTTTTAATAAACGTTAATTATTGCATGCGTCATTGTGCTGTCAATTATTCCGAAGATGGACGGTATTGACGAGGCCCTCGGAGCCATTACACCTACGCTCCATTAATAAACAGAGCCAACTAATTGCTTAATAGAGAAGCACATTTGCGGCAGTGACTCAGCCCACGCAAGGCCAGAATAACATTCTGAGATTGTGGTAACCTGCCATGATTTAAAATGTGATTTTACTGAGTGACGGAAAATAATGTGTTTATATCTGACGTATGGCAAAACTGATAAGACTTGTTTTTATTTTTGTCTTGCAGCAATGTTTTTTTTTTAATTGTATGCGCATGTATGTGTTTTTTATATTGTATGTGTGGCGACACATACACAAAAAAAAACATAATAAAAAAAGGTTTGGTTTTAAATTTGAGCTCACTGAAGCTAAACACGATAAACTTAAAAGAATGATTAGCCATATTGGTTAGATTTTCAATCTATTTGTGTCCATGAATCGTATTAAGGCCCTGTTGTTTTAGGTTCATCCCCAAACACAAATTCCTCCTCCGACGCCACAGTATTACCGATTTTACTCGCAATTGTCACTTTACGAGGCACGTTGGCGTGGGGTGTGGGAAAGGTGGATCCAAAAAAAGTCAGGGGAGCCGGGAGATGTGCTATAAAAAAAAAAGGTTTAATAATACTGGAAGCAAAAATCCAACAAAGGCAAAAAATGAAGGTGAAGTACATCACTAGAGACGGAAACCTGACCAATGGGAAGCAGCGGCGGGGAGACAAAGGGACACACGGAAAAAGGACACACAGCTACGGACTACAGCAAAACCTGGCAGTTAACTGCAACTCAACTGGGACTTAAATAGACAGGACAATAATTATGGCAAATACAAAACAGCTGGATGGAACGAGAGGTGGGGGAAGCTGATTGGCTGAAACACAGCGCTGGAACACACGGGCAACAGGTGGAACTAATCACACTGATACGGACAGACGTGAGGAAAAACACAACATGAACCCAAGGGTGAAATCAACTAAAATGCCACAAAATAAACCCACAACAGGAAAAACCCAGACAGAACGTGACAGTAATTTAGCTTATGCTGCTAATCAGAAGCTAATACCTTTAGCTATTGCTCATAACGCTAATATTAATCTGCCTCTCATAACTTTACTTACCAGTGCAATTGACTTAGATTTTATTCTGAAAAGTCAAAATTCTGCATTTCCAGTATTTTATTTGGACTTTAACACTGCTCTTTTCCAGTCCAGAGATGTCACAAAATATCCGCTGTTACGGTTAGCCTTCGACTTTGCTTGTTAAATATAGCAACAGCGCTGTTTTCATTGACAATATTTGGCAAATCCAGAAGCAGGTAGTAGATGTCCTCCACCTCTAACAAGATGTCATCCTGTACAGAAAAGCAATGTTTTCATGGCATCATTAATATGTTTTGCTTTATCTTCTAGGGTGACCAGGTGTCCCGAATTTAGCCCTGAGACCCAACGGCATTGCCAGCCCCATTGTTTCATCATATTGATTTATGCGATAAACCAAAAAGGAATTTAAACTCTCGTCATTCGGGAACTAGAAGTACTTCCTGGTTCCGTGTTGAAGAATCATGGTAAATGAAATCAGACCATAGCTAGCTGAGATTTTTGACAGCACATTGCTGATGTGTGACAAAAAGGTATAATGTGCCAATTGATTTTCAGTTTTATGAACAAACACAAAAAAGCGCTTGCGTATAACAACTGATAAATTTGTGAAGAAGCAAACGGAAGCAGAGTACTACTGTACTGACGCAGTTGACTGGTTTGCATTCAATGCCCACTCACAAAGTAGGACATCTCAAACATATTTTTTGGACTATAAGGCGCACTTAAGAGTGTTTTAAGTTGATCATAAATCAAAAGCGCGTTTTATAATCAGGTGCCCCTTAAGTATGGATGTCCAATTAAAGTTGAATAATGTTTTGTTTTGTTTTTTTTTTTTCCCCAAAGCATTACAACCCTGTGCGCCTTATAAACCAATGTGCCTTATATATGGAAATTTCCAAAATATATAGTTTGGATCATGGTGAGTGCATTGGCCACATTAGCGCTGTTGAGCTGACATCCGTAGTACGTAGCACTAGCTAAAGCGACAACACAATCAATGGTGACAAGATTGAATAGTGGTTAGCTTTGTTATTAAAAGTTCCAAGTTACAATTACTGTATTTTCCGCACTATAAGGCGCACCTAAAAGCCTTAATTTTTTTTTAAAAAAGCTGATGGTGCGCCTTATAATCAGGTACGCCTTATATATGGATCAATATGCAGATTGGGATTGGTAGATGGGGAACGAAGTGATAAAGTAAGCTTTACCTGTTTCTTTTGTGTGTTTACAGTTGAACAAGGTTGCTCATATTGACATTGAGTTATTATGCTATTGAGAGTTTAGAGTTATTATTTGAGTTATTATTGTTATTACTTTAAGTATTACTATATTGTGATTGAAAAAGTTTGAAAATATGTCATTAATTGACGGTGCGCCTTATAATCCGGTGCGTCTTACAAATGGAAAAAGTTTGAAAATATGTCATTAATTGAGGGTGCGCCTTATAATCCGGTGCGCCTTATAGTGCAGAAAATACAGTAATTGCATGTTTCATTTTCAAGTAACTCGTCGTATCCCAGTTTTTGCTTTTGAAAATCCGGTCACCCTAGCCCAACTATGAGGCAGTTCTTTGTAAGGATCCGTATCAGGCCTAACCTTGGACATCTTGAGCTGCCACTCTGACATGGAGCTAATCTTGGGCAGCTCCACGGTTAGCTCCAGCTTGGAGGGAAATCCCTCGGCGCGGGGCTTCACCTCAAGTCGATACTCGGGCTTCTCGGGCCGCTCGAACGTGGTGGAAGAGATTACCTCGATCAAGCCCTTCTTGCGAACGGCGGGCCGACAGACGAGATCAGCCGGCGGCCCCGCGCCGTCGTCCTTGTCCAGCCGCAGAGAGTTGATCTGCCGTAGAAGGGAGTCCGGGCTCTGACCGGCTGTAAATAAAAACGTCTCGCTTGTTATCGACGACGGCGGCGGGAAGTGAAAGATGAGCTCCGACGCGAAAAGGCCCGCAAGCGGCTTGTCGGGGCGCTGACTTATTACCCTACCCGCATCTGACTGTTTGTCAGCGGTCAGTCGTTGCTGTTGGAGGCTGAGGCGGCGGCGCAGGTCCTCCGGGGCGTTTTTGGGGCAAAAGCTAACCACGTTATACTGCTGAGACAACTTGAGCCCGTGCTGCTGCTGGGCGAAACTCAGAGCCAACATGTAGATCTGGTCCATCCCGCCTTTGTCTTTTTTACAGTCCTGCAGGACTTCGGGGTTAAACGCTATGTCCAGTACAGAGTAAGCACCTGGAAAATGATACACAGGGTGAGGAAAGTGTTGTTTATTTCCTTTGTACAGCTTGCTCTAAATCTGAACAGAAGTACAAATTGTTTTAAGTATCAATTATGTACTAACTTTTACTTTTTACCATTATTTGTACGCCCTTACTCCTCGCTTTAGTAAAACCGTGAATCCAGGCTGAAATAATTAAGGGAATAGTACAATTATTAAGCCATTTTTAAAAATAAAAGGTTTATAGAATAGAATACCTTTATAGTTGGTATACAATGAAATTGCTCTGATTGGTGGATATAAATAAATATATTTTTGATTTAATATTTTCCAGACACACACATTTCCTTATGTACACTAAAAATGACATCACATTTACTTAGAGCTCAGGTAACAACCAATCACGGCTCAACTTGCAAATGTCACATGATCAAACCCAAAAAAACAGGTCTATGAATAGTGTGGTGCCATTTTCACTCCACAGCAAGTAAAAATGTGTTTTAAAATGTTAAAAAAAAAAGTCGATCAATGAATTAGACTTTATGTAATATTAAATATTTACTGTCTTAAGTACACACTTTTAAAACAACAAAAAAAACATTTAAATACAGTACACTGCATTTTCTATGTTATATACTACATAATAAAGTTGTGTGATAAATAAGGGGTGGTGACATATATAATATATAGCATAATATTCATTATCACTGTATTGGCCCCAAAAGTCAAGTCGATGGCCAGTCCTGCAATGTTCACAATTCATAATCATACATAAAAAACACAATACAATAACACTGTTAAATATATATGACTTCACTTGTTCAAATATTCATATATTATTTTAATGCCATTCTAATGGTGTGTGTGCAGGACATGCAAACATTAGAAGTCCTTTCTTCTTCACAGCTTTGTTTTTATAAAGCTCTGACCGTCATCTGTGTGTGTCTCCAGGCTTCCAGCATACACGGGTAATGGTTTGCTGGGATCCTGGGATGCTGGTACGCGCTTCCAGCTGCATATGTTAATGTACAGTGAATCTCCGTGTGGTTCCTGATGGGGGGGCACACAAACCATGACAAACTGTAAAGAAAACAAAGCTAAAACTATAGGTAGTATCCAAACTAAAGCCCATTGTGAAGTGTGAAAAACAGAAACCAAATATTTTGCAGCCAAAGGTTATTATTATTATTATTATTTTTTGCAGATTTTTCACATAATGGGGGTTTGTGGCGCTATGGAGTTGAAATATTTGTAGAAATAAAAAGAGAACCAAGATTTCGGCCTCTAATTTTTTAAAGACATTTTTCTTCTCCATGTACAATGAACAACAAACAGCACAAAAATCGTAACTTATACTTAGTGGTCGCATTCTTTTCGCCCGTACTAAAAGAAGAACGTTCTCTGATGGTAGGCTGCATTAGAAATGTAGGGAAAAAAATCTAAATAGCTCATCGTGTTTCTACAGAAAAAAGCAAGTGGCCCTTACATGTCTACTTTTGTGTTTGCGGTCCTCAGAAGAAAAGGTTTGACACCCCTACTTTGGACATGGTTTTATCATGAACAAAAAATGGAGATGACAGTCCCCAACTACGAGAACTAGATCTAGAACTAGAAAAAAAAAAAAGTTTTTGACTGGCACTACACATTCAAACAAGTCATTTGTCATGAAAATATTACTAGCGGTGCCATTGTGTAGTTTTTGCCTACGTGTGACGTCATGAAAACTCATAGGACCCCTCTAATGAGCTCCACCTGCGAAGTCCATGCGGGTCAAACTCACGTGAGAAGTTGTGGCAACTTACCGATAATTCGGTACGTATGCACGAGTCGAGCTGAGGTGGAGCGTTGTATTCCATGCCGGATTTCACCTGTTTCTGGACGAAGCTCCGGTACGCTTCTGGGTCATTTTGGCAAAGGTCGTCCAACATGGACCACAGCTGGTTGACCTGCTGAAGAACATCTCCCGGGCCGCCGGCGGACGACATTTTCAACCCAAACGCTAATTTTAAGGGTAAGTCGCACAAAAACACCAACTGTCTATTAGCGCACGCTTTCTTAAACCTCAATATTGTAAAGCCGTTACGTCATCAACTGCCGTCAACTCCCGAAGCTCACGTTTTCGCAAACTTATTAAAATTGGCAAGCAAGAAACAAATAGTAGCTGCTTGCTATGTCACCCCAGTAAAAGCCGTGGTTTAATTATAATTGAAATAACTCAAAATATCCCTGTGTACTGGTATCTAGTGGAAGCGATATGTGTAGTCCAGCTGTTTTGTTTGTTGCTATGGAAACTGGCCGAGCGTAGGTGTTGCAAGAGCGCCACTGCTGGCCAAGGGGAGAACTGCGACTCAATAATCCTCTGACACGTTAGGTGTTTCATAAGAAACGTTTATATTTGTTACAAAAAGAGAAAAAACACTGTAGAACAGCTTTATAAATGGTGAAAAGTATAAACAACATATAAAACAGGTGTTATGAAGCGTGACATGTAGTTCAATATCCTGTACATGTGATTGTATGTTTACATCAAATTAGCAATATTAATAGGTGAAATGCTTGGTTATTGCTGATGTTGTGACAAGGTTCCTCCTCAGTTATTCTGTAATGATAAGGAATTGTAATCAGTAAACACAATGGAGGCATGTCAACTCACACATGAGGCAACTTAAATCGCTTCACACAACCATAAAGCGCATGAAGTCATTCAATCCCAAAGACAGTTTTCCTTTGTTATTTATTTATTTGCTTATTTATTTATCTCTAAGAGTCCAGACATGTGTGATAACCAAGTGGTTGTGACATGTCGAACTTTTGACCTGCTGTCACCATCTGGGTGAAATTTCAGCTTCTTCGTGTCTTCCCTCAATACTTTTCCTCTGTGAAATGTTATGGTTGACGCTTATAAAAAAAAAGAAAAATCTATAATAAAAACAACAATATGAATGCATTTACCTCCATCATCTTGTAGATCCAGCCAAGGAATTTGCCCACCTTGGTGTAAACTCCGGGATGGTTGGGCTCGGCGCAGCCATCCCCCCAGCTGACCACTCCTATTAACCTCCACACATTGTCATCCTGGCATACTAGCGGCCCACCACTATCCCCCTGCGAGAGGGCGTCATAAACAAATGTCACCCATCCCCGAGTGATCCGGTTTCAAAAACATCAGAATGAGATGGCCGTAACTGCACCTGACATGCATCCACTTTTCCCCCAGGGTATCCGGCGCAGAGCATTCGCGCTGTGATTTCTCCGTTGTACATGCAGGAGCTGTTGCACCTGTTGTTGCCTATTATGGGGACGGGGGCCGTTTTCAGGGTTTCGGATGGCTCACCTGAGAGAAACGTGCATTTGTAGCTTTGTAGCAGATGTTGGCTTTGGAGCGGCGACTCACTTACTGCTGCCAGGTTGTGTGTATCCCCAGCCGGAGACCCAGCAGTGCGTACCTCCAGGGGGGTCGTAGTCGTACTGAGGCAGACACACTGGGCGAACTATATCTAGTTTTGGAATGGGGACAGATTGAGGAAAGTCCAACTTTGTACTCTGGATCTGTATTGTTTTCATATTCTTATTACCTGTGATGCTAATCAACGTCAACACTATTAGCTTAGTGCAAAGCCCTCCCCAGGGAAGAGAAAACACCCAATCATTAGCCATTAAAATTTTGTAAGTACACCTGACTTTGTATTCTTTTTAACATTAAGAAGAAAAACGAAAAAAGTAATCTATTTAACTTCAACAAATGTTACTTTTTACAGGATTTATACAGGTGATGTTGAAACTGAAAAAAAATAGTGCATCAAAGTGCTTGAAATTAGTGTTATTCCTTACTAACTGGAAACATATTTTTTACCAACTAAATCATTTGAGGCTGTAAAATATGAAATACTATATGTAAATTGACTGGAACACGAACTCAACAGCACTAATATCTTAAACATTTTAACCTAAATCACATTAATGAAGTAATCACTAATGACTACAACAAGCACACAGCATACCAGCGGCCCACCACCAGGTATTTATAATAAAGGAAACAAATGTAATCTTAATCCTATAACAGATATTTTCACATGACCTCTTCATTTTATGCATTACTTTTTGTGTAACTACTGCTATCCGGAGTTCTGAGAGAGCTAAAAAAAAAAGGGGAGGTCCTTAGCTGTGATCACCTAAACAATAAAAAATTAAATATTAGTCTTGGCTGTCTGTGCCGCTTGCTGCTCCCTTAATTGCCCAGCAGGGATAAATAAAATAAAATCTTCTCAATCTGAATTGGTTTATGCTTTAAAGGAGACATATTGTGGTAAAATGACTTTTTAATGGCTCGCATATGAATTAGTTTGGTCTCTGGAGTTCCTGCCCGCCCATCGATTGCCAAAGAAAACAACTAAGTGAATCTTTAGTTATCTGTGGAAATATGAAATTGGTGGAGTTTTGTCAGGCAGGGCCTACGTCTAAAACTGTTATAACAGCAAATCTGTGAGTGAGCCATTCTCATGGCAGGCACAAGGTAAGCAGAGCTGCCTTGAACTGTTTTAGATTGGGGGGGTGCGCCAATGTGTCTTTGCATTTCAACCTGAAAAATTGAGCTGCGTCTGCAGTTTCATCAGGGCGATGTCGTAGTCGTGGTTCATGTCATAGTTCTCGTGGTACACTATTTTCTCCACGGCGTGCCCCGTGCGCTCCGTCATTTCGTCCAACTTGCGCGTTACCATGCCCGTGTAGACCACCCAACTGTCCACCTGCGGAAGCCTCTCGCTGACATTTCTGAGACACAAAAGGTGATTGTGAAGCATGAAAAGAAGATCTGTGTGATTGTGTGTGGGGCAGCTGTTTTACAGAAATGGTAACCTCGGAGCTGTCGGCCGGCAAAGGTCAGCCCGTTCTTACTTGTGCACACAGTGAGCAGCTGTGACAATCCATTGGCTGTTGATGATGGAGCCTCCGCAGGTGTGGATGTTGCTGTTGTAGAGGCCGACTTGCCAGGGCCACCTCCCGAGCGAGGCTTCCAGTCCACCGATGATTCTGGACAGCTTGGCTCTTGTGCCACACTCTTGAAAGCCAAAGCAAAAGCAGACAAGAAAGCAATGTGGAAAATGCTCCTCATGAAGTTGATTTTCCGTTGTGCGGTGGCCTCACCGAAACATTGCAAGGCGATAACCTTGTCAGTGATGCAGCGCCGCCTAGATGAAGCCAAACTGGGTATGTTTGACATAACTAAATATAATATGGGTAAAATTGTCCACTGAATGTTACCTGAACTGCCAAAGGTTTTCCAGATTTCCATGTTCTGGAGCTATCTGTAGAAAGCCCTCGGTGTAGTTGGGCCCAATATCAGTCAGATTCACGCCTTTGTGCTTGGTCAGTCTGGAATTACATTTTAGGCAAATGCATACTGCAAATTAAGTAACTAGACGTTTTTTGCAATTTCTGGAGAAACTGCATGTGAAATCTAAAATACTGGACCTCAAAAAAACACAAACCTGGAATGATTTTGCATGATAATAACACTTGTGCAGTAATTTGAGCTTTTTTTGGGGGGTCATGCAAAATTGAACTTGAAATGGGTGAAATTTCAGCTCCCTGGTGTCTTCTTTAACTGCCTTCCATTTAATGTGAAAGAACTGGACAAAGTACTGCACAAGGGTTGACTGTAATGTGGTTTTTTCAAATGTGTCATTGGCAATGGAATGTTAATGGGGTGTGGAAATTTGTTCAATGCTGAAATTTTTTACACGTGAATGCCTTAAGGCTTCAGGCAATTTGACGACGATTTGCCGAATATTCGGGTTGTGCTGCTTCGGTTAACTGAAGACCATGTTTTTTGATTATACAGAAAAAAAAAGCAAAGATGATTCAAGCTTAGAAGCAATCTCATCTTTTACACTTGTATGGCAGTTAATGCTGCATCCTTAAATTTCCAGTTTGACCCTTAAAGAGATTATTTCTATTTCCAGTGCTCCTGCGGGGGGAAAAACAATTTCAAATGTTAAAGTTTCTCAGCGCTTCGGAAGGGGATGTCTCACCTCAGAGGCGCCGTGGCAGGACAATACTTTCAGGATTTATGGATGTAAGTGATGTGAAACTCAATACTGCTAGGAAATTGCCAAGTCCAAATGTGATGTAGTGCTTAATCTCTTCCTATGATCTTTCTACTCAATCAGTTGAAATGTGAGATTGTAATGAAGTCTTCAGGCAGTTTCAGATTCGAACAGTAAAAACCGGTAGACAGTCCGTGCGCGACTGTGCAGTAGTGAGAGAGCCGGACAAACCTCAGATAACCCAGTTGCCTGCAGACCAGTGTTCCCAGTGTGGAGTTCCATCCCTCATAGCACACCGGCAGCCAGGTGGGCAGCTTTCCCAGCTGGATCTCCAGCAGAGAGTTCTCGGGGCTGATCCTGTAAAACACTGAACCTGATTGATTGAAAATCCCTTCAGTGGTAGGCTCCCGGCCAACATTTAATTAACCGTCTGCCAGTGAGAACTGATTGTGGGGAAACAAAGCACAACCAAGACAAAAAAAAAAAAAAGTTCCTATGCTAATGTAGTCAAATAAGCACAGATAATTACACTGTCTTTTCATGCCAGTCAATGGGCAAGTCTCAAGGGTAAAAAGAAAACAAAGAATTGGCTTTTGAATGGTAATTTTTTTTGGGCTCAAATTTTCTTCACAGTGGAACTATGCCCTCCACGACAACATCTACAATAAGCAACTTCACAATCCCTTTCTTTCGTCTTTAACAGTTGAGCGGTATCTGGCTTCCAATTAGTCGCGAATAAAGAGAGCTGACACAGACCTTTCCTGTGGTCGGTGATGGGAACGTCCTCTGTTACATTGCAGAAAGACGTCTCCTTTGTGTCCCCCAGTCCCATTGCACTGTGAGAGGACGATTGCCTTGGGAAAAACTTGACTTGGGTGGGAAAACATGACGGAGTTAATTAATTAGAGCGTCAGTCCAAGAACCGTCATTGAGTCTATGAAACAAAATACATATTGGACGGCCTTTATTATAGCTACGACCCCCGAACGTGTAAACACAGATCAGGCGACTAATTACACACCCGCTCATTTGGTGCCATTTATACAAACAGTGTCAATGTTGCGAGTAAATAGACTGTGACTGTGATTTATTCAGCAATACTATTAGTAACACTGTCAGAAATAATCACCCCTGTGTACTATTATGTTGCAATCAATAATCGAGCAGGATAAAGAGACTGATGCGTGTTGATCAATTTAGGACCATTTTTGGCTGAGCGACATCTAGACCTGACAAAGATGACACCGTGTTTATTTATCATACACTGAATGCTCACCTAGGAACCACACGCCGACAGCCAATCCTCCCAAGAGTCCAAGTGCCCACACGGCTGCCAGCAGCCTCACCAGCCTGTGAGCTAGAGCGACAAATTGATACATTCTGGCTGCTTTCGATATGGATGCTCACTAGGCACACTCTCCGCTCGCATGCCATCACCAGCTGGCATTTCATAAACTTTTGTACTGCATCACTCTTGCAAACGCGCGGATCACCTACTTAACATTACAAGCAATTTAGAAACAAAAAATAACCCATCAAGTAATTAGGCTGTGTAAAAAATTGTCATTGCTTTTTGTGAACGTTTTTTGTTCCTGCACAGTCATTTCTAGTATAAGCTGTATCAACTTTTACATGAAAATACCGTGCAGCACAAATCTATGTCGTACAAAAACGAGGAACTGAAATGTGAAGTGAATATTTGTGATACTTTCACGTGTAGGTTTGAATATACTTGCATAGACATACAAATGTACTCTTAGGCTAAATGTGAGACTTTTATTGATTTGTGCATGTGCACACACCCGTGGCAATCTGTTGGGAGAAAAATGGCAATTGGAAACCATGCAATTTAAACATAATAAAACTATAAAACAGATTTTCTTTTAACAGTGGTATAATGTAAGCCACATGCTAAAGAAAAGTTGGCTGCACAAGTCAATATACCCTGTAACATTATGTGGGGAAAATGCTGTTTTTACATTGGAAGTACGTTCAAACATACACGGAAGCACGATCAGAGGTACACGCAAGCCCGTTCAAAGGTCTGAGGTATTTAAATGGTCAAATGTATTTGCAAATACACTGGATTAAGTTTCTCATTTAAATGTTAACCCAACATTGGCAGTTTCACACATTTGTAGTTTAGCAATATGCTGCAAAACAAAAACAAAGAGCTCCAAAACACCCGACAACCTAGTCAAAGTAAAGATAAATTTTGGTACGTGGATCTTATGAGCAGCAAAGTCATCTCCACTGCTTCAGATGACTTCCTCTGTGTTTACTTTACGCCATTACTGAATCACAGCCAAAGTGTCTTTATAGTTTGAAAGTGCGGGCCTGATTAGGTTTTAGGTGTTCCAGGTGGTTAGACGGCAATCAGGCGTTATGTCTGGCACTTACCATTTGTCGCATTACGAAAGCTTTTCAAACAGCTCCGCAGTCCCTGGCTTCGTTCCACGACTGTTGCCTTCTCGACGGAAAAGCGATGACCGAGTGCCAGCGTATTCTCAATGACTGATAATGTGTCTCCATCAGGACTCTGTCAGATTGAGGAACATCACAGACATGACCAACTTCCACTGGTTCTTTTTTGTATTGGGCTTAGTTAAACGCATGGTCCGTTTAGGCATGCTTTTCCATTGTTAGCAGCATGTTGACGTTGCGTTTAAAGCTGCCTTCATGGAAGGTACTTATCTTCTATCTAAGTAATTGCCGCAATGATCTGCTCTCTTGTGAAAACAGGAGAGCACTAAAAAAAATCTTGTGACCTCTGATCCCTAGAATAAACATAATTGTTCAATTTTCGGAACAAATATAGTATACAAAGCGCCGGTGAGTTTCTTTCCTTACCATTTTGTTTGCAAGCTCATCTGGAGACTGTGATGGAGCTACAGAGGGCGGACGGTCAGGCGAGTGTCCAGTGCTGGATCGTTGAACAGAATGCAACTGTGGATTTTCCCTTCACAAAGAGACAATGAGGTCAGCAGAGGTGCACTGAATGAGGCTGTTGTTTGTCAGTCCAAGGGGAGGGTCATGAGGCCTCGGAGACTAAAGTGAACCTGGTCTTTAACATGTTTTACCTTTGCCAGATGGTCTATTTATTTACCCGGAACTTGCAATGATCTGACAGTTTGTGGTTATTGAGAAAAGGTCATGATTGGAGTTTGTTGAAAAGGCTTCTTCCCACGTCCGTGTTCAATCATCGGGAATCCGAATCCACCGTCTTTCAGCACTCGCGAACAAAATGAAGTGTCCTCCCATCTGCCCGCTGACAGATGAGACTTTCGCTTTGTTTTCAATAAGCAGCCAAGCTCGGTTTTGTTTCATACCAAATCTGAGTGCTTCAGAAGTGGATCGTTGAGAATAATTAGCAGATGAGATGCACAAGACTCCGGCACTTGGGAAGGATGTGGGAGATCAAAGCTTGTTTGTTTTTTTTTCGGGGTCTTGCGGTTTCATTGGAAAGAAATGAAGGAATGATTCATTTGAGGGTTATTAGTCTGCCGTGTTTGTCATTAGCTAGAAGGTCCAGGTAAGGTCAAGACCAGAAAGAACATTCTATTTCATTCCTGGATTAGACAATTCAGGAAAAGGACAAGACCAGGCCTGCTGTGCACATAGTTGGGTATTTTGCAAACAGTGAAGACTTTTCTGTGGCTTGCTCCGTCATCCACATGTCTCCTGTGTTTTTCCATTGAAAACAATTGTTTCTAAAAAGTCAGGCTTTATATAATAGTTCTAAGACATTGTTAACTTGATTCTAAATGTCTCCTTTTACACCTTTTCAAAAAAAAAATCGCAGTGAGTATAGGAATCGTTGCAAAAACATGAAATGGCATTCCAGCGGTTCATGACAAATCTATCTACAGATTCTAGTGGCATTTAGCACAACAGGCCAGTGTTGGGCCGACTGTCAACAAGGTTGGTTCCGTTGTACAATTTTTTGTGAATTAACGATCTAGTAATGTGGAAATATATTGATATGGGCTATATGCGTGTTAATATAGATTACACTGATTACTACGCATTGTAGGCTTTTGGTGATCATTTTCACTTCTCTGGCACATTTTTTTGTATGAGTATCATGGTCTATGGGATATCCAGTCCCACTGGTATTTCTTGGTGGAAATGAAAGTGGGGTATTGTCAAGCTCCAGTAGGGCTTGTTGTTGAGCTAATGGTTTAAATCAGGTGTGTTGAAAACTGGAAAACACGCAGGACACCGGCCCTCAAGGCCCGGAATCGCCCAGCCCTGATTTTGATGGCGCTTCGAAGAGCCAGGTCTCATGTTCATTTTATGTCGTTTTGGCTTGACAGAGACATGGAAAAGAGGTAGTCTAAGAAAACAATGCAAGCAGTGATAGTGATCAAAGTTCAAGTATGGTCGCTTGAGGCCAGTACCATCAAAAACCAAGGGATGATTAATGGCAACGCAGAGTTGGGCCTTGTCAGAACAGACCATCTTCTCCTAAATTCAGAAAGACCATCAGCGCCTTCAGACTGAATAATATCATTTCACAATAGAAGTGGCTGATAGCTGAAGGCTCCTGCCTCCCCATTCAGCCTTTGAACACTGAGAGAATCACAAGTAGGCTTGAATTCTGAAGGTAGTATCTGAAAGAACCCACCAGGCTTTATCAGCCCACTAGAACACTATGGCACTTCAACATTTTACAGCTTTGGTATGGGAAAGGGTTTTCAATTCTCCAAGGCTATACGCATAAGGGATTTGAAACAGGCAAGAAATGTTTGCCGTCACGTCTTTTATAAATTTACCATGACCATTTCGCTCCCCGTCGGCCGATGCGCAAAAAATCAAAATCTGCCTTTCAGCCACCTTGGCAGTGTGTGCTCAGACTAGATAGAGGAATCAAATAACAGACATATTTTCACGCATGTTTCGAAAGTATGGACATTCAATTATTATTTTTCGTTTTAACTCTCGGGGTAAAGAAGGGTCATAACATGGCTGACATTGAATAAGTTAACAAGGCGTCTAGGAGGCCGGCCCCCTAGAGAGACCCCTTTCAGGGTCTGTATCATATTTTCAACTTTCCACAGTTACACATTTGCATGTAATTGATTAAATCTTACCTCTGGTGAATTAGTGACTTTTCAGAAGTATGTGTTTATTTTTGTGGTAGCGACATTCATGTGAAACATCTCATTCACAGAAATCGTGCCACTCAATTGTGTGGCTGCAGCATAGCCTTTATGACATAGTTCTAAAGCCGAGCGGCTACGACACAAAGATGACAAAGGTATATGACAAAGGCAAAAAAGGTAACATCGCATTGGGCTGTGTCAAACAATGTGCGCAACTCATTTTATGAGGTCAAGGAACTCAAAAGTTGATGTAAACGGCACTGAAGTTAGTCGCGGAAGAGAAAACGCCTCATCAAAGCAGTTTATGACCTCTCCATTGGGAGCAATTGTGGGAATTGCTCCAAATTTTATTTCTCTTGTATTGGCGAAGGTTCACCATGCAGTCCTCCATGAAATGATGATAATCACAAACAGCCGCTAGTTGTTTTCTACAGTAAAACTGTGTAACTAATAAATGAAACGTTGCTGTTTACTTGGCTAACTCCTGTGCAAAATGTCTAATACCCAACGCCAACGTTAAACTGGAAGTAGAAATATGCACGGCTGCTCGGATGATATGGGCGTATTTTTCTGCTAAATGGGTGGTGTGAGGCCAGTCTTTGTCTTTTAAAATATTTATGCTGCGTGCCAATGACGAGAATTCTCGTCAATTATGTTATTTTATCAAAGAGTAGCTGACACCCTTCACTAGGGCTTATTTTATTATTAACTACTGGATGGCAGTGTTGCTCACATAGGGGATGAAAGCCATACATACTACACATACATAACATAATTGTAATTCTAAGTAAGGAATGGAAATCAAGCTTTCATATGATACCAGCCATGGTTACATAGAAGTAGCACACAATAATCTGTCGGCCTTAAAAGATGAAAACGCTGAAAAATCGGTTGGCACTGTAGGGGTTGCCTTTTCCAATAATGCTTGGCACTGAAAGAATTAATAATTACCGTATTTTCCGGACTATAAGTTGCACCGGTATATGCGCCGCAGCAGCAAAATATGAGCAAAATTTTTTTTTTTTGTCGCGGATAAACCGCACTTGACTATAAGCCACAGGTAATGAAATGCGATATTTCTGCAAAAAAGGTGGCAGATAAAAGTTTATTTATTTATTTTTTGTAATTGTCAACAACAACATCCTCTCTTTAACAGACTGAACATGCATCAATACTTCAATAGCATCTTTTTTTAATCTCCCTTTGTTTTATAGATTAGTTTAGGGAACATAAAAACACATTGCATATAATTCATATATACAATCATAAATACATAAATAAAATCATATTTACCGTGTACTGTATATAAAATTTACATGTCACAAATGTTCCCAATGTTTACCCAGGTTTATAGTCCAAAAAATACGGTATATTTACGAAAAATGTACATTGCAAATGTTAAGTTTTACAGCAAGTACTAAACGTGTCAAGTAGACCTTGGGGCAAAAAAATTCTTCAAAGTATGTAGTTTCTTTTTGTCCAGATCTGCACATCATGGTTTTTTTCTCAGTTGGCTTTATGATGCGGATTGTGATTTATGAGGTGGAATGACCATCAGTTCACAGCTGTCTATTATCAAGCCTTAATAGGTTGAATTACATGACCTCTGCATTTGTTTGAGACTTTTAAAAACAACCTGGTTGTTTCCTTCCTGTTTTGGCCACCAGTCAATATTTTCTGAAGTGAGCATAACACTATCTGGGCTAGGAAGTGACCAGACATTTGGCCTTGTGGAATTTAGTTTCCCAAGTAAATCCTTCCAACGGTGACTGAAACAATAGCAGCCAACACACATTGTCTGTTCTCACTGCGAGCTGAATCCATCCATCCGTTTTATTCGTGCACCTCAGTCGGAGAGGAGGCTGGCTGGGTCCCATTTTGGAGGCACATCTATCCCCTCGCTCAGACGCAAGCGTTTTCCCCGCTCGGCCTGCGGAGATCTGCCGCGCTCTCATCTCAAACAGTTTACGGCTCGTTCCTTTTTCCACATCCAGACTTTTGAACATCAGTGGAAATCTCCGGGCCCCCGCTCGCAAATCCCCCACGCCGGGTTTCTGACACAACAGGAAATAGGAAAGCGGCTTGAAAGGCAGCTCGGATGATGCGCTCGCCTGCCGTTGTCAAGTCCGCCGAGTAACTGCCGATTGTAACGTGTGTTGTATTTCCTGACGCCGTTGACCGTGACCCCTCGGTAAAGGTGACCTTTGGAAGTTGGCCTGATCACAGACGCAAGCAAAAATGCGCACGTGCTTTTGATTTTTTTTTTTTTTTTTTTCATGGTAGTATAAACTGGATTTTGAATAAACCAGCAGGCTGCAGATGGCACACTATCAGAAGAAGCAATTATTTTTTTTCCAAGGTTTCGAGATGCATCGATTTCTATTAAAACTGTATGGAGGTTTATTTTTTATTTTCATCAGCATATGGGAGAATATTAGCGAGGGAGCCCCTTGTAGAAGGAGCACGAAGGTCGTTTTTTGAATCGAAGTAATCAAAGGCAAATGGCCTTCAGCCCGCAGTGCAATCCAGTGTTGTCGGATCTCCGCTGTGGTCAGCATGCACTTTTTCCCCCCTTGATGAATGTATTCAGGTAGATGGCTACTTTATTGATTCTGAAGCAAACTCTGGAAAGCTCTTCTCCAGTCATTGCGCTTAAATTTGTTTTTAAGTCAGAAATCGGAATTTCCTTCAATTTCCCTGATCAACTAATGAAAATTAACTATTAATCACTGGTTAAATCCTTATATAAGTTGTACCGTGGTGAAGCTTAGCTTCTCAAAGCCGACGTCGTGTTGTGCTTCCTTAGATAAAGCAAAGTGATTGAGACAGATTAAACAGCTTCACGTGCCGCACTCCATTTTGACGAGACAATTAATCAACAAGCAATTTCCCACAAATCAGCAGCACTCCGCAATAATTGGATTGTTCCGCCCATCCCCGTCGTCAAAACCCAAAGAAGAAGCTTAAACATAAATTGCCAATTGATTATTATAGAATATGGGCAGGAAATATATTAGAAATTCACTTGGTCCTGGCAACTCTGGACTGATCTCACTTTTTCTGTGTGATAGGGTCCGCGTCTTTGTTAAATGCGAAAGGTGTACCTATATAACTAAAATACTAACATAGGATAGTTACAACCCTTAAACTAAAAATACAGCACAAAACAAAATAGAATGAAGGAAAAAAAAAAGTGTTTCCATAACTGAGATTGAGGAAAGCCAGCACCAATCTTCTAGTGATGACCGATTGGGAGCTGCACACACCTCTCACCACGCATAGCTGAAAACGGGTCAGATGGAAAGATATTAGTGTCAAACAAGTTCTCAAAAAGAAATAATTATTATTAAGTGTTTGTGCACAGAAAACTATTAAAGTGTCCTCTTTTGGGTTAACAGTAGAGATTTGTTCATAAAAATAAATCATTAACTTGACAGGTAATGAGAGGTGGCGAGTGACAAATTGGGTCGAACCATTGTAGAACGAGGACAATGTTTTTTTTTAAATAAATTGAATAACCAACTAAAAAGAAATTGTTTTATGAACTTGTATTTTCCTGAAACATTTAATTACTTCAAAAATTACTTTTGAAGGGTTTTCGCATGTTTTATGTAAAATGTCGAGTACCCCCTGGAGTTCCTTCAAGTGCCCCCAGGGGTACCCATATACCCCCACTATAGAACCCCTGCTCTCGTGATGTGTTGGCGGATTTGCTTTGATTCGGAATGTGAATGTTTTTTTTTTTAAATGTGAATGAACATTAGCGGCTTATTTTGGTGCAAAAAATAGACCTATTGTCCTAAATTCGCCCGAGGTTGGTTTTCTTTCTCGTGTGTCATGACGTTGGTTTAGGATGGGTCAGTATCAGTTACTCCTTTGGTTACACTGCCACCTTGCGGTATTTTCAAGGACATTCTCCTTCATTTGAATGACCTTGCAGCTTCATCTGAAAAGAGCGAAACTGCTGTTTTGTGTTAGTTATTGACGTCACAGGCTAAGCACGATTACTCTCCGGCGAAAAAAAAAAACATCTCACTGTGCAGCTCCATGAGCTATTGAGTGTGGACAATTGTGTCCTGGGCATATTAGGATGACATGACAGCACAGCGGTGGACAAGTGGAAGCGGCGGCGATGCCCTCGTCACAACACTGCTAAACAATAAACTGCTGTGTCTGTATTGAACGTGGCAGGTTGCATAAATTGCTGTCATGTATGAGTTTGTAGAGGCCTAATGATGGCTGAAGCTGGTAGGAATGGGGCCTTCACCCACACCAGATGGTGGTTATAATGTGTGTGCAGTTTTTTTTTTTTTTGCCCACCACGCTCGCTCTAATTAAACAGAGAAGATTACGTTAGCGCAGGATTCAACTCAATCTGCTCCTGTGCCCAGCGTTTGCCCTTGGACGCGTGGCAGAGGTGATCGTGAGGTTCTATCGTTTAGATTTGTGTTTGTCGATATAAAAGGACAAGAGTGTTTAACATCCGTTTTAGGATCGATTATCGGCGCTCGGGATTTTGTTGAAAATCAGCAGCAGTCTTTTATTTATTTCTTCTAGTGGCTTATAAATCACTTTAAAACTCGAGGGAAATGTTTACTTACATTGTGTGTTCCTTTTATTTTGAAAATGTGTTCCTTTTATTTGGAAATTCCGTCTTGCTGTATAAAACCTAAAAAGAGCATTTGTTTGGTTCGTGAAAGTTGTAAAGACACCCTGATGACTGGAGAAGAGGTTTTTGTTAGGATTTTACAACAGATTTTACAAAAGTTAAATTATTAGTTCACCTTTTGGTACCAATACTATCGGCTCCCAAATATTGGTTAACAACCTCCTTGATTACTGATAATACGTAGCGTAGCCCTGGAAAAAAAAATCACATCTGTCCATCTATAGTCGACATCTTGGCAGTGAGAGCACAATTCTATTCTCGTGCCCTGAAATTGCCATCACAGTGCCTAACTACTGTCACGTGACCAAAACCGAAAAACACTGTCGTTTTCAAGCTACAGAATTGACCAAATGGCCGCCTCCGGACATGGATGAAATGAGATGTTGTTACTACTTAATTTGCTTCCTACCACAAACAGAAAATCAGAATGTTGGGTTTTTTTTTCCTACTAGTTGGGGCACACGTTGACACGTGACAACCTTTTTTTTTTCTTCTTCCAAATTTCAATTCTTTATACATATCCTTGCATCGCAGTGCTTCAAAATTAGTGTTAAGACCCACAAAAAGGTCTTGCAAAAAGATATACGAGTATTATGCCAGTTAAATAATATAGCAGAAAGGGACATTAGTTTATTTTTTTCATATAACTTTGTTTCCCTGCTTTTGCACCCCATTATATACAATTAAAGTAGACTGAAATACGTCCATCATAAGAGTATTATATTCTGAAAATTTTTAGCTATGACCAAGCAATACTATATCCTCAGCAACCTTGTTTGATTAATGCATACACTGAATATTTGTTTGTTGTTTTCAGCATGTGGGAATTTACTACCACCTACTGGACAAAATTGCCTTTTTTATTTAGTTTTTAAACTAGTTAAAATTAGCATTCTATTCCAATTGTGTAACATGTGAATGGCGTGGCAAAAATTAAAATTCCTCAGTAACTTTAGATGGTCAAGGTCATATTAAACTGGAATCTCCTTTTTTTTTTTATGACCCTCCCGGGCAAAATACACATGATAGTGATTGTCGGAGCAAAGGTGTGCACTTTTGTGTGCACACGGCAGTTGTGTTGTGATTTTTGTGCGAGAGTGCATGTTTGCTCTTATTTCACAGTTTAACTTTATGAGAACACCGTGCGATGGGAAAGGTGACGAAAGGACATCGTGGCACAGTCTTAAAAGTATTCGGCAAACATGAGGGGAAGTGAATGAGAGGATATCCAGAAATCTCTGCCAGCATTTGTAATTAAGAGGTCTGACTGAGCTTTGCCACTCTCACCGTGCCGCACATGGAGCTTTGGGAGTCCCGCGACACTAATTTTGAGCTCCTTCCGCATCTGGATTAAGACGCAGGCCAGCTGCGGCTGCGGCACGGTGCCATCAGGGGTCAGCACGGAGCCTGGAGTGACTCCAGCTGTTTTCACGTGGCCCACGTGACACAAATAAGCCACTGGGAAGGTTTGGGCAGGGGCCAGGAACGTGTTGGGAGGGTGGCAGGAATCTGCGGGATTGTCTGCCAGAATGATGGCGAAAGCTAAGAGTCACACTTAAAATCCTTTAATGATACCAACGGTGCACCAAATGTCTCTCTTATATGCAATTCAAATGTCTCCCTGTGTAAAAAAAAGTCTATTTTAAATGTCTTCAAATGATTGCATATTAGCAACCAGTTAGCCAACGAAATTAGTGAGGATAAGCGGCTAATAAATGAGTGAGCCTTATAGTCTGATGCACCTTTTAACTTGCTTATGATAACCCAGTGCACCTTATAAACAGATGCACTTTATAACCCAGTGAGCCTTAAAGGGACGGTGTGTAAGATTTTGACTTTTTTTCCATTACAGACATTACGGTATATGATAACTAGATCTACGCGTATATTCAAAATGTACTCTTGGTCATTAAGAAATCATATAATATATATTATAATCATTTATTCATTTTTAAAGAAAAACGGTCTAAATCTTAAACATTGTCCCCTTTTAAAACGGTGCACCTTACAAGCCAGTGTATATTACAACGCAGTACGCCATCGAATACCCCAATACGAATACCCCTGGGGGTATTTGAAAGAACTCGAGATTTCAAATAAAACAGAAAATAATTACTGGTCATTAATTCTTTCAGGAAAATATATGTTCGTAAAACAAATTTAATCGTCAGTAGGTTATTCAATGTCATTATTTTTCAAACCCAGATTCTCCCCCATACTCGAATGGTTCGATCCAACTCGTGCCACCGCTCGTTACCTGTCAAGTTAATGATTTATTTTTACAATGCCAAAAGAGAACACTGAAATTGAATATTTTTCTTTGGACAAATATTAGAGGTTCTAAAGTTTAATAAATCAGACACTGATGGCATGTTTTTAAGTTTGTTTTTTTTAAACCCCTAAATTCTTTGCACTGATAAAGGGGTACTTGGCTGATAAGATATTTCACAGGGGGTACATCACTGAACAGAGGTTCAGAAACACTGTTCTAGAGTTTATGAGAGCACCAAACTTTTTATTTATTTTTTTAGGCAGGGGTGGTCCCCATTGCAATCATTATTTTGTGACCTCCCACTTTACAGTAAATGACATTATCTGGCCTGTATTTGACTGTAGGTCTCAGATTTCTTTAGTTCTCCGAGGTGATCAAGCAGTAGACAGAAGAGGCAGAATGCATAGAATAGTAAATTGTTTTAATCCGTTTTTTTTTTCTTTTTTCTTTTTCTTTGACCATGCCACCGAACACTGACGCGTACAGAGTTGTGCCTGAATCCACACTGAGAGAACACTTTCACACACGGGTGTTTAAAAGCGGCAATGAGGAGGGATTTTACTGCACACATGGCAAGAAGAACAACCCTGATTGGACACCAGCTCGAACTTTGACCTGGCCCTGAGGTAGACAGACATCGACATATCTAAAACGATGCGAATCACAGCCTTCTAGGACACACCAAATAAAAGGACAACTGCATTATCACAAGATACAAAGATTTAAAAAAAAAAAAAGAACAAAAGTGCTCTATTTCTTTTGGTCCACTGACTAAACTGGTTATAGTGCATGTTCATGTATAGAATAGATACAGTGAATGTGTGTCATGGCATCAAGTTGCCAGGATGTGCTATACACTGCGTTTTTTTTTTTTTTTTCTTTTTTTCCTCATCGCCCTTGCCGGCAACTTGCGTCAGCGTCACAATCACAGTACGGTGCTTCCAGTTGCAACCTTCCGAGACCTAGATCTCATTTCGGATTTTGGGGAGCGGGAAACCAAAAAAAAAAAAAAAAAACCAACAGCACAGACCCACGTACTCAAGCATGTCATTACTTAGAAAAAGAGGCACAAGGGAGAGGGACGTTTTTTTTTTTTTCCTTTTTTTTTCTCTCAGGGGCGTATAAAACGCACACGTTAAAGATGCTTCTTAAATGATACCAAATGTAAACAAGACAGCAAATTACTGTGATACAAAAATACAACATGTTTAACTCTATAAGGCCTGTGTTAGGCTCACACAGGGAAACAACAACGCAGGACGACCTGTACGTGACACAGAACACCACAACGGACATCAACTGTCAAGTGTCTGATTTTTCTTTTAAAAATAATTTAAAAAAAACTGCTTTTCATGTTCTATTTTTATCAGTTCTGTGACTTATAAGACATCTAATTATAGACGATTAAAAAAAAACACATCAAAGCCATGTTCAGGCTCTTTACATTTTTTTTCTTTACAGTTTGACCATTGAAATCGTGACGGGTAAGGGTTAGGAAATAAAAAAAAAAAAAAACCCACAGACAGATCAACACTTTTGCCAACAAACGGCGAAAATGGCGGACAAATAGAGCTGTCTACCTGAAACCATCAGCACATATTTGGTAACGAACAACATATAAATAGCAAAAAATAAAGTACGCTGAATGAAATAGAAGCCTGCTACCTCGGAGTCCATGACGCCGTCCGCCACAAAACGAGACGATTGAAGAGCTCACGTGTCGTGAGGCCAAAAAAACCTGACATCCATTCAAGTGAAACAAGCACAGGAACTTAAAAAAAAAAAAAAAAAAGTAGCGGGAGAGAGCTGAAAATGGCGCGGCCAACCAAGCCTTCGTGAAATTGTTTTATTTTTTTTAATACCCAAGGATTTTTACAGCACAATCAACTCACGTCAAAAGCCCAGACACGCTTAATATCAAAATGAGGGACGCGCAGCAATTATTATTTGATCTACCTTAGTAGAGGTGTCTTTTTAATATTGCAACAACTAAAAACCAGCCAGTATTTTTTACCATCAATGTTTTTTTTTTGGTTATTTGGATGCCAAAGCTAAAGGAAATTGGACATCAAATATCATTTGATGTCCACGCTTGGGAGAAGGGATGCTCAATACCAGTGCAAGTACTCAACTCTTGAATAGATAGCAATACCAAGTACCGATACGACTAGATAAATCAATTTTTCCCAACAGAAAAACTCAATGGCAATTTTAAATTTTTTCACTTTGTAAATTCTACTTTGGGATCGTAAAACTGTTGCAAAAGAGTAGACATTACGATTATTGGCTTCCATCGCAAGTACCGATACCTTTAAATAAGGTCAGGCATCAGCCCAATATCGATACTTGGTATCGGTACTCGTCCATCCCTGCGAGCGAGAAACTGATCATTGCCGGGCCAAGTATGCTTGTTTACAAAATCGGAAGGCCAATAAGATAACAATTTATAACTGGGACGACGACAGGAAACGTTTAACTTTTCAACGAAACTTATAAGATACCAACCGGGGAAGAGAGAGAGACAAATGTGGCAATGCAAGGGCACATTGTAAATCTGTTACCGAGCATTTCTTTTTGAAATAAATTGGAATTTCAAGTGTAAACCCCGGTCAACTTCCAGGCGCCGGTAATCCGAGTCCCACCATGGCTCTCCGTGAGACTACAGCCAAAGGATGGAAATGGGAAGGGATAACAGTACAGCTACTGTATAGTTTAATAATTTACAATTTAAGTAAATGTGTACTGCAGTAATGTTTGTCTAAATATGTAAAGCATAAATACTTTGCAAATTTAAAAAATTCAGGTACCCGCATACGCATGCCTGAAAAATCTGGAGTGGGGGGGGTGTGATGTCACTTTGCGGTTTTTCACTTTTTGCAGTGGGTTTTCGGTCCCCATTTACAGCAAAATTACTACTTACTAATTACTACTAGGGATTACTATTGAGTAATTTGATGTCTGGCCGTTAAAAGTAGAGAATAAGTTATTGGCACTGCCAGCCCAGTAAAAATGGACCTTAAGAGTTGGGTGGTATTTATTTATTCAATTAATTTTGACCGCAATGTTTTCCATTTTACTTCAAATATCGTTTATTGGCCTACTTGACTCCTAATAATCAGTATGTCCCGTACCTGAAATAACTTATCACTAGTGTACACTTGTTCATTTGGATGGAAAAAATTGTCAGTCACAGCATTTTGGAAAGGGAAAAAAAAAATGGGAGAAAGAAATGGCCAAATTTTTGACCAGTAGACACATTCCACTCTTAATGATCATCACAATTCTCTGACTGCGTCTTCAGACCGTGACTTGAATTCTTGAAAAACGTCCTTGTCGAGAAACATAGACTCCCATTTTTTTTATTTTTTTTTATTTTACAAGATTGTTATGGTGTAAACGTGTCCTCAGTCACCACTTTTGCGTGGAATTCCGTGAGGTATGGTTAAGGAAACGAAATCCTCTCACAAAGACTCTTTGGGTCTCATTTGAAGCTGTCCACTTTCTGCGTCTTTGTCCGCGCCTTTGAACTTTTTCACAGTTTAACACGTTTTGTTGAGAATAGTTTGAAAGACGAGGCGCGGTCTCTGAACGCTTTTTTATCGTTAAATGGCACAAATCATGTCATAAAGTACGTTATCGTGCACGTTCTCCCAGAATGATAACTTTCCGCTATGCATTTTTAAACGTTTAACCTGGCAAGAGTCACAAGTATTGACTCAGTGAGGTTTTTTTCCCACCCACTACTCCCCCCCCCCCCCGGTCCAAGACCTGCTCAGACATAACAGACGTACAGATAAGTCTTTTCTATCCTCCAGTCGGCCGGCACCTCCTCGGGTTTGTGGCCCTTCATGTGCTTCTGCATGGCGGCCAGGCTGGGGCAGAAGTCCTGGCAGATGGTGCACTGGTACGGGGATGCGCCGTTGTGGGTGCGCAGGTGCTTGATCATAGCCGAGTAGTCTCTGGAACGTTGGTGACACAGCTTACACTCAAATGGCTTCTCACCTGAAAAAACAAAACAAAACTGTTAGCTATGGTAATATTAGTTTTTTGCAGAGGATAAAGAATCTATGCATCTATATCTCTAACTGTATTGTTATCTATCGCGTATATCTATCGATCTAAACGCTTCTGAAACCCAGCTTCTTAATAGAAAATTAAGACTCTGCCTAAAGAGGGTATAATAAATAATACATGCCAATACAATATTTATAATTGTTGAGAAATGTCGCAGTCTTGTTGTTTGGATTATTTTCACGTTTTAAGATTTGGAAAGTTGGTTTGTTGGATTGCTGTTGAGGGAAAAATGTAAGGATATGTTAGGAATGTTTTTTGAAGACCTTTGTGCTGGATCGTGATTACGCCAAATGTTGATTGATTTAAAATTTGAAAAACCTTGGAAGGATCCATTACTTTGAGACAGATACCAGTATCAGGCTTAGTACAGTGGAGCCCCACCATATGAAATTAATCCGGATTTGGGGTCGTATGGCATGCAAAAGAAACCTAGCTAATGCGAATAAAATCCCAGGTAAAAACATCAAAATTGTATTAACATATTATAAATTGGTAACAAAATAGTATAGTAAGTGCTACTTTTAGATAATATACATGTCTTTAGCATACATAATATACAGGTCTTTAGCATATCGGTTATCCTATTGACACCGTGATGCCGACCAATGGCAGACCAGCATCTTAGTGACACATTGCAGCACAGGCGAAAAACGCCTGAAGAGGGAGGCAAAAAGAACAAACAGCCAACCCCACATGTCATATGACAGTTGATACTGTAACGCGGGAAAAATGCCGTAAGAGGGGATGAAAAAAAACTTAGTATTCCACTTCGTAATGTGAAAAAAATGTAAGCCAGGGACGCCGTAACCCAGGTGTCCACTGTAGTCCTAAGGCCTCTGGAACCTTTGATATATAGAATTACTTCTCCTCCTGAGACACAGCCTATTCATTTGCGTCCTCTCTAACGAACGTTTGCCTTTTGTCTGTATATTTCGACGTATTCAACTGAGTCCTCGTGTGCTCACTAGAAGACATCTTGATCTTTCCGACGGTGACTCATGCGTTCGGGTGGGATGCAATGAATTTGTCTGTCTTGCTGACACCAAATGGACACAACAGTAGACACAAATGAAGAAGCTGGGTCTCAAGATGATACAACACAGTGACAGAACCTTCCTTTCTGATACTTAAGATGATTAGTATCGGTAGCCCCTCTGAGTACCCGATACCCCCTCGCGGCTCTCACCTGTGTGCACGCGGTAGTGCGTCTCGAGCTGGTGTTTGAGGCTGAAGCGCTTCCCGCAGCTGTTGCATTCGTAAGGCTTCTCTCCCGTGTGGATGCGTTTGTGGCCCCTCAGGGTACCGTCGTCCCGGAAGCAGCTCCCGCAGAACTCGCACTCGAACGGGTGATCGCCTGAAAATCGAAACGCACGCACACCCACGAGTAAGTCGTGTCGTGTCAACACAATAGCCCGGCCGCCGACGCGGCACATTATCTCGCGAGGCTAGCTTTATCCTTGGCACGACACGCCGGCTCGCGTATGTCCGCATAGTCGGACCGGACACATGTGCCGTGGTACGTCGCCAACGTTGCGATCCGAGGGCACTCCTCTCGGCTAACGGCTAATAAAGGCCCGGCGGCCGCGCGCTGCTCTCGCCTCTGTACTGTAGTTAATCTATTTCTCTCCTCGGCTGATGATTTGACTCATCTCCAATGACCTATGTGGCTCATTATCTCAGTGACCACAGCAACAAGCAAGGCCCAGGATACATGGCCGTCCTCATTACAGGCCAATTCTCCCCCAATATATCCCCCCCCTCCCCTCCCCGCACGCTGACATTTACAAAATGTTACTTCCAAGCAGAATGGCATACAAACAAGATACGCTGTCACGGCCAAAACTCCCCTCACTTCTGTCTCTTCACATCAATTATGTATTTGCGCCGTCTAGACATCAAGCCGTCCTGACAGCTGAGAGTGTTATTTAAGGTAAGAGAAGAAAGGGGGACATCTCCTCGGCAAATATCGCCCGGGTTTCTCGCGGCGCTCAAACTGGCCCTGGCTAGAACACACAAGACAAGTCATTTCCATTTGCTTTTCCTTCAATATTTATTTGGGTTCCCTCTATCGCCCGGCGTCAAGCGCACTGGAACTGACAGCCGTGAATTTGCACAAGCGCCCGACGGCTGTCTAAGAACCCAAAAATATAAACACGATGAAATTGCCCAAAATAAGCACCGGCCGGAACGGTACAGTGCTGTCACAGCAGAGGTGAGTCATCTGATGCAGAAGCGGGCCGGGAGATGATGCGTGCTAATCAATTAACGGAAGAAATGGAGTCACGTACAAAGAAGAAATGCAACACATTCCTCCTTGACAAAAGTCGTTTTTGAGAGGAGGCGTATTTAGAGTTAATTGGACTTCAATGTCAGCGGTAACATTTGAAGTTCACGCAACACTTTATGGGCAAGAATACGCCTCAAAAAAATCCAACTGAATTTCAAGTTCAACCCCTTATTAGGCTTTTTGTGTTTCTTTGCGGAGCCTCCATACAAGTAAAAAAATGTAATGAAAACATCTTTTTTTTTTTTTCTTAACTACGCCAACAAAATGCATTAAGTTGTATAAAATTATATAATATAAAAAAATCTATGCGGTTTTCTAATAAATGGGGTACAAAATGACCCATGAGTGTCCGGTTTGAATATGAAACAATGACGTCTAAGTATAAAGGTTAAACTTTACGCCAATCTGATCAACCTTGACAGCTAAAAACCGAGACCAAAATCAAATCCGATTTGATGGGGTCCACACACATTGTATGACTGTTTGGAGGAGTGTTATTAAATCTTTTATTGGCACTGGTGTGATAAACGTGGCAAAACGGCTTTATTGTATAAAATATTGTACAAATATTTATGTCAATACTCTACAAATAATACACAAGTATTTGCAGTAAACAAGTTTCAAAATTAGACATACTGCCACCTTGTAATTAAATTAGTTATGTTTTGATATGCACCATAAATTTCAGACTACAAGACGCAACCATTTTTTCATGATTTGAGCCCTGCGGCTTATAGTCCAGTGCGCCCTATCTGCAGTTTTATTTTATTAGTCACCAGGGGACAATCCACTGGTAACGCTGTGAAAAGATAAAGTCTTCTGTCTGTGTTATGTTGCTAAACATGCAGGCATGTTCGGTATGTTGTAGATGAGATGTTGCTGTAAGCGGGCAGTTAATGGTTTTAACTGAAAAACAAACAAACAAAAAAAAACTTCCATACTCTCAAACGGCTTATTGCTGCTGTGGCTTATACACCAGTGTGGCTTGTAGTCTAAAATATACTAATATACTAATATATATATATATATATATATATATATATATGCATGTGGAGTATAATTCTCCACTTTTCAGAGTCATGGAGTAAAACATGTTAGTTATCAGAGGCTTTGGTCCCCCACTTCCTGCCCAGGCATCAGCTGAGGTGCCAGGGAGGAGGCGGCATTGTGAGTTCTCACCCGAGTGCGAGCGCAAGTGTCTTTTGAGGGTGGTGTGGCTGGGGAAGGGGCGCTCGCAGTGGCTGCAGATGTAGCTGTGCATGCCGGCGTGGACCTCCATGTGCTGCTGCAGGGCCTTCTGGGTCTGGAAGCGCTTTGCGCACAGCAGACAGAACACCGCCATGTCAGTCCCTGGAGAAAGCACAAAAGGAGAGACGGAGGCGCGCGGTTATTTCAGTACGGCGCGCAGACACGGGGCCTTAAGTGGGGAAACTGGGTCACTTCAACTTTGCGCGAGTCCTCGGAGGGAAAAGCTTCTTTCAAAGAGCAAGTGTCTCTACCTAAACCAACTCCCCTAAAAGCCCGCAGGCGCTTTCAGCTGTGAGCCTTTTATACGTTCTATTTCCAACCATGAAAGTCATTGTTTTCCTGAAGAATTTCCCACCCAAGCTCACGCATGCCAATCACACAATCAATGGCTCCTTCCTGCTACGTTAGATGTGTAATTATTCTCTTCATTCCCCATCAGGAGTCAGCCGCAGCCTGTGAAGTCCTCGGCGCTGAAAGAGCGGCTGATAGTGGCTCCGCCCTAAATGATGCCTACACCCTGCGCCCTGCGCAGAATGTTAAGTAGTGATATCAAGCCATTAAAGGCAGGACTGCAGAAAAAAGAAAAAAAAAAAAAACACAATCCAGTTTAATCCTGTGTGTGACCTGGCATCTCTTTGGGGCCGCTTTCCTGTTGCGCCGAGTGTGGCGACGAATACAGATGGGGAGCCGGCGGCGGGCTCGTTTAAGTCAAAACGGCTAGGAGATGCGCATCCTTTGGCTCGTCATACACTGCGCCGCCACTCCAAATCCACTCGCGCCAGAGCGAAAATCATACGTGCGGTAATACCGAGGAGCCGGCTAATCTGCGGCTTTACCGACCAAAAACGCGCCTCCGGAGACGCTCGGGCATTCGTCGGAGATTATGAGGGTCCTTATTTGTCTTGTCTGCTCAGGTTTCAGATCCCCTCGCCACGCTCGCAGCGCCCATCGCTCCTGACTGAGATTCAATCAGACATCTCCAGCCGAGGATCATTAGTAAACACGGGACTGTGCCAGCACTTCATTGGAATTCAAGTGGGGTTGCTGTGTCACATTTAAAATGCAGTCTGATGAGGTCCACTAAATCAAATCATTTGTTACTGTTATTGAAGTGCCTTGAGGCAACTGGCAATTAAATTGGAATTAACGCGGGGGGAAAGGGATGCGGGGCGCTCATACTAAAGAGGCGAAGAGTGTCAGCCGCCCGCTTTTTGGGTTCAATCAAGTTAACGGACAAGAGACAAAAGAAACAAATCAAAGCAGAAAACGTTCAGCGGCCATCGTTTTCGTAATCTTGCGCAAACAAACGCGCCTCTTTCCGGGACCTTTCGCAAACGATTGTGAAGAAGACGGATGACTTCTCATCCGTGTGTTTTTTTTCCTGCATGGAAATGCCCCGTAAAAACGACCGGCGGACGCTCCGTAATCATTAACGCCAAGAGGACGGGATGAAAGACATTCCCCGCTCTTAACAATCCGGGGGGGAGGCCGGCCACTGGATTGAGCTGCACCTGTTACGGGCTTTGGGGTTGCTGGCTGCACAAAGAGCACACAATGAGGTCCGGGCCCTCATTGACCCAGCCCATTAGTCATAGGCCCCGCATGCGCCTCCCACCCCCGTCGCCCCCCCACCCCCCTCACCCACCGTCTTTATGCGCTCGCCTAATGACCGGGGCCCTTTCTCACCCGCGTATCACAATATTTGAGTTGAAAGGCAACACGCCCGCCGCTCTCGATATACCACACACCTTAAACGCTGACCGTACGGGAAATCCTTTCACCGTTTAGCCGGATCTACTTGAAACGTTTGGTCAGCTCAGGTCTTCTTGCTCGATGCTTGTGTTTACCAGCAGGGGGCCTGCTTTCTTTTCCTATGTGTGGTCAGCCTGGACCAGTTGAATAACTCATAATCCACATATTTAAATATTTCAAAGCCACTTTAATTATCAGCTGTGTGCATGTTTCACTGAAAGCGCTTTCTTTGGTGCCATCTGCTCAGAGATTTTTTTTTTGTGCCCCCCAACCCCCCCCCCCCCCCCCCCCAAAAAAAAAATATGCACATGTACGTTTCTCAGTGCGCATGTAAAAGATCCACTATCCTAACACGGTGCCTCTTCAACTGGTGTACGCAAAGTCACTTAAGATTTCGACATGGTTTCAAGACGTATCAACAAATATATTTGGATGCTGTGCCAAGAACAGTACATTTTCAACTTAAGACAAAATTAATTGAAACATGAAGCAATTTATTATTAAATTGTGTTGTAGTGACTTTGTTTTGTAATGAGTATTCTACGGACGCATTTTGTCATTATTGATACCATTTTCGGGCGAGGCGTTTCGCTATTTCGCTGCAGGCACATCATCGTTGAGAACCACTGTCCTGAAACCCTACAACAAATAATTTGCAAAATATTCACATTCTGTGAGTTACTTTACTTTTTTACCCAGTGCATGGACTTTCATCAGAATTACCAATAGCACAGCAAATAACCGCTGAACCACATTTGTTGTAAGAAGTAATTTTGTGCATTTTTTAAATTAATGGTATTGTACATTGCAATTTAGTAATTATAAAAACACTCTGTCCCGCATTTCATTCCTAGGTCTTCTAACGTGTTGGTCCAGGGCAGTATAAAAAAGTATACACTTTTTAAAAAAAAAAGTACTTTACATTTTTCCAGTCAGCTTTAGCTAATAAGTGCAGAAAATAAGCCCTAAAGTTGACTGTCACTGCCCCCTGCGTTCTCACCCTTAACCAGACAATGGACTCAGGATTTGGGTTTTAAGGCCCAGTGTGACCCCGTGACCCACGGCGCTCAATAGGGTCAATAGCATATAAGCAACGGCATTCCTTTAAGGCCGCGCTACACTGACCATTGTGTCTTCAGGAATGGCAGGAATGATTTACTCAGGAGCTTCGTCGCGGCCAGAAAGCGGGCACTTTGACGCCGCGCAAAGTAGGTTAATAATTCAGAACGGGCCGAGGCGGGGATGCTATTTGGGCGCATCCGCCGACGTGCGCTCACGTGAGCAAACACAGGCCGTCTCGCCACGTTTGCCTCCCGGAGCGGGCTCGGGCTCTCACGCTGCCAAAAAGAGACAAAAGCACGTGTCCAGGCAACCAGATAGGATCACGCTGCGTGTTGGGGTGAAGTGTTGGAGCTAATCCCTTCATTCACAAATAAGCGCAGCCTGTTGCTTTTCACACCGCAAACAAAAGTTTTCCCACCCCGAGGATCTGGGAGTAAACCCTGCCGCAAATTGAACAAGAGATTGTATTCATTGACAGCCTGGACGCTGTATTTTGATTCATTTTTTTGTCCTCGTCACAAGGTTCGATTTTTGCCTTGATTCATTTTTAATGAAGCACAAAAGAGCAGAGAAATTTTTCATCCCGTAGTTCAATCGTTGGAGGACGATCCAGTAGATCAGTGCGCATTTTGCGCGTTTTTTATTGTTTTTTTAATCACAGTAACTCCAAATTATTTTTGATTATTTGAATTATTTTGATTGGGTGTAGTGATGGGTAAATGGAGCCTCATTAACCACTTTTGATATTGTTTGTTCCTGTAGATCAGTGCTTCTCAAATAGTGGGGCGGGCCCCCCTGGGGGGGCGCGAGGTGATCCCAGGGGGGAGCGTGTATGATCCCAGGAAAAGGGCTTTGTTTTTGTCATGTGGAATGTAATTGCAATAAAGTAATCATTTTTCATCCTTTTAGTTTTTACTCACTTTGGTGCACTTCTTTTTGTTCCCTTTTAGACTAAGCTATAACCTGCGTAAACGCGATAAAAATAATCAGGCACTCCTTTTAGAAAGCAAATATTCCAAGGACCCCCATTGCAAATTTGCACCGAAACAAACAAACAAAATAAAAAAGATCCAAGCGAAGCATAAGTGCGTGCCCTTTTTATTCACCAGCAGTTTCAATTAGACAACAAGTATATTTGTTACTTTTCAGCTTTACTGAAATTTAGAAAATAAAAATTGCAAACAGTCAATTTTTCCCAAACAGATTGCTGCCAATTATTTAATCAAAAACAGCATTATAAAATAAAACACCGCTTTAGGCTTCATCGCCTCATCGCCTCAAAAGGCATTTTGACAAATTTAAAAATTATTCTTAAAAATATATTAAACTGGTTGAATTGATTGCTTTAATTAAGACTCATGAATACTTTCATAATTTAATATAAATAAAATGATTTTTTTTTCTTAATATCCACTGCTCTAGATGGCACTCTTGATTTAAAGATTCAGTAAAAATGTAATGCACTTTTTTTATTTTATTTTTTGCAGGATCCAGTACTGTATAAACCCGGGTAAAGCGCTAAGCAACTAATCCATGTCTGCCATCTAGTGGTGAATGATGATATTACAACTTAAAGCTACAGTTCGCGCAAATTCAAAATTCGGAATGTCACCCATCTCCAATATTTTTTTTTCTGTACTATTCCACCCTGTATTCAGTATTGAATGTTTGTGTGAGTGAGTGTTTTCTAGAGAGAGCGAGAAGGAGAGAGAAACATGTCTGAAATTTGGCCGTTGTTTCTTCGTTACTCCACATTCCTCTCACATACCAAGCATGTTAGCTTCATGGAAAAAATGTATATGGTACATAGGCGTGGAAGTGTCAATGACTTTTTTATGTATGCGCCCAGTAATTGATTGGCAATTGGCCCAGGTTTCAGACGGCCTTATTTGAATCAGGCTCCAGTTCACCCATGACCCAAATGACGGCAAACAGTGCAGAAAACAAACTGTTCCTTTTTGCTGCGCACTTTTTTTTTTCAATAATTGCATTATGCGCAACTCGCTAGGTTCAAATTTCCATCCTGACAAACATCTCAGTTCCTTCCCAGGGGAAACGAATTCAAGTTTACAATATTACATCATGCGCACCGGTTAGTGTCGTCACATAGCAGGGAGCGGCTGTGTTCCCGGGCTGCGCTCCGCGAGGTGAAATCTCTCGGCTCAGCTGAGGCTACGCACCTCGCATGACCCCGTGAGCGCTCGAGTCACTGTACTGTATGTGCTCATGCATACAACCGAGGAGGCCGCGCCACACACACGCACACGCCGTACCTTAAACAACCCCGGGCTCTCATCAGTCGACTGCTAATCTAGCCGACGTACGAGCAACAGACTCAATAATTAATGCAACAAGAGCCTCGTTGCTCCCGTTTTACCCGTTCGCCGGAGCGGTTCACTCAGGTCACCGCTCGCCCACCGCCGCCGCCGCCGCCGCCGCAGCGCTTCCTGGAATGTTTACGCTACTCTCTCCATCTAAATAATTTTCACGTAATAGAAATCGAACGGGCCGCGGGGCGCTTTGTGTATCATCGCAGAGCAAATACGTTCGGGGCCGAAGAGAGCGCCGTTGAGGCCGCCGGACGGCGCGGATGAATTACAAGTGGTTACCGAGGGGAAGCGGCGGCGTGCAACCGAAAGGTCTCGCGCCTTACAAAGCGCCGGCTGTATATTGAATGAAGCTTCAGTGATGTTTAATTACGAGGGCCGGGGCGGAAGCGAATGTCTGTAACGCGTGGACACGGCGCCGCTGCTGTGAGTACACAAAGCCAGCGCTTACGTCGCCATAGGTGACAACACGGCTGCCCGGCGGCGCTTTCAAGTCCGTTTCGCCACAGATTATGATACGATCGCAAAAATCAAGACGGCCCCGGAGCCTTTTTATTTTTTCTCTTTCTTTCACCAGCCCAGACAGAACAAACGCCTTTGTTGTGCGAGCGATTCGGAGACGGATCCATTCTTTTATTTTGGGCTCTGACAAGTAGGTCAGGAGACTATGACAGTGCTGTGTTGAGGAGTAAACAGCAGCACATGATGTTGTTTTCCCACCTCGCAATGCTGGCGCGCCAGCAGAAATCCTTCCCGCCCTTTAGGAAGTCCTCATGTAGCCCTCCGCTGCCCCTGTCGCCTGTTCCTTTCCCACACTACCCCCGCTTTGATCGCAGCAACCCTCGGCCGTTCACCTCTGACATATCAAAACGCCACGAGACCTGTAAAAACCCGTAGTCTACCCGCAGTCCTCCTGAGTCATATTATTCCCAATCAGGAGTGTAGGGAGCAGCTGCTCATCTCTGACAAGTGTGAATCGATGGAGACCAAACTCGTTGGGGCCGCGCGGCTCCGTTTTTCACCCGTGATATTTAGCCTCACCTATGTCAAAACAGAAACGAAAAACAATCTGATCACGCGTCACGAAAGGCCGAGGTGATCTCGTGGCAAAATGAGAGACTAATGCCCCGCTGTACTTTGCTCTTGATACGCCGCCAAGCTTGAAACCGAGCTCTGGATGTTTACAAGTCGGGGGGTGACGAGGGGGGAAACTTCTGGGCACGGACGACACCCCTGGTTGGCATTAACTATTCATACTGTGTGTGCCACCTGGAGTTACAGTTACATGCCAGCACGCCCGAGAGGGCGATCGGCTTTCTCTGACAGTGGCAAGGAAATATAAGGACTCGGACACATGTAGGGACAATCTGAGAGGACGCTTGTTTTGTCGAAGGATGAGGATTCGTGCGACTTTGCACACAAATAATCACGTCAAATTGAGGCGTTTTAAGTTCAGGTTGGTCCCAGGTTTAGACCCCGTTTAAGGTAAACGATCAATAAATGTAACCTTTGAGAGTTGAAATGTTCAAATATGCATTCCTACAACGCAATGTCCCAAATATAAGACGCACCTGTGTATAAGACGCACCCTCAATTTTGGGGTCAAATTCTGGTATTTTTTGTGTTACCATGTATAAGATGCAGCAATGTAAAAACTCTGGCAAAGTAGAATAAATAGCATCTTCCTAAACTTGTTATATATTTGTAAGTTATATATTTGTTGCACGTAAAGTGTTTCTGATTTCCCACATTGTGAGTGGTCAGTGAACAAACAGGTGGCTTTTGTTGTGTAATTCATAGTCCACAAAGACAGCATAGAGCATAATTTTTGTAAAGACAATTTCAAAGTTGATTTCCCCAGGGAAGTAAATAATACAAACAGAACAGAATAAATCTCATCTTAATGCCTCTTTGTGAACACTGATGGATTCATACGTTGGTTCGGTTTGCTTGCTTCTTTTCATGAAAATAATGTGGTATATATATATATATATATATATATATATATATATATATATATATATATATAAACCATCTTATATGCAAGCAAGTGTTTCCGGCTTCCAGTGTTGTCTTATCTGTGGATTTTGGGTCAAAATGGCTGCTTGAAAGTTAAAGGTCGCTGACCCCTGAGCAAGGCTAAAAAAGGCAATGTACGTCTGTACAGAATGTACATGAAGATTAAAAAAAAAGAGTGGAATCACTTGGAAGGTGAACATTGTACCTCTTTAGAGACAAAAAAAAACAAAACAATACAGTAGTATGAACGTAGGCCTTATCTAACCATGCAGAGCATCTTCAAAATGACAATCTACTTGAAACGTAATCAACAACTCCTGCAAGTTGGACAAATCAAAAATACATTTTCAAAATCAATGGTTTGACTCGTAAGGCCATCCTTAATCGCACCCGATGGCGAATAGTGTTGATGCTAGCGCTAACACAAGCATCATCCCAAACCATCAAAGTAGATGATCCCGGGTTCTATTTTTTGATCTCATTACTAGCCAGCGGACCACGGAAATGACTGAAGCTTTTATTTCTAGGCTACGATTACGACACGCCGTTGCCTTAACGGAAACAAACAACGTTCAGCTGCCTCCGCGCGTTTCACATGATGTTTTGATGGGTATCAGGTTAGCTAGCACGCTAATAGCAAGTTACGTCACCCGGATTTGCTAGCTTCACAGATTCACAAAATGGCAAACAAGGAAGGAATAAGACAGCAGAAAGAAATTCAATTGTTCCCCCTTGTTGAGTTGATGTGCCTCCAAGGCTATTTGGCTTCAGATGGCGCTTTAGCGTGACTTTTAATTGCGGTGGATGCTGCATTTAGAAGCCTTTTTGGGGAAACACTTGATTCCCTCAAGAAATAACTCATAAAATGAGAATGAACCTTAGCTTTAGGCTGTTCTGAAGCCAGAGTAGCATCTATGTCATCTTGATTCTACCAAGCGCAGCAGTTCATTTTAGGTCACCACGGTACAGTAAACCTGTCCTCGTGTAAGGTACAAATGACATCATCTCCCGAGCGTTACATCATACCAGCACGGCAGATGCGATTCTTAACGTGGAAGTGACCGATTTTTCTGTTGAACAATCACTGTCAGTGGGATGTCCGGCGTACCGTGGCGTGTTAGCTCGCAGGACGATTTTCCAATTAAAATCTTTGTAAAAATGTATGATGGGAAACCATATGAGGAAATTGTGCTATTTTAGTGTCCAAACAGAATTAGGTTGACCGCGAGTGGCAAAATGGCTGCCGCATGAGTGACAAAGACGGGTGGATTTTTCTGCTCAATTCATATTCCACAAACAGTCAATCATAATACTAATGCAGTTATGTAGAACATATTACTGTGAAGTCAAAAATGGGTTGTTTCCTTAAACAAAAGTTCTAAGAATTTAAAGTGAGCAGCAAGTCTTTTTTCTTTAAAATTTGTTCCGTGCAACTCCACTTGTCTAAACTCATATTTTGATTCATATTGTGTTTGCAGGATAGGAGTTTTTTTTTTTGCATCTCAAGAGACGGCCGTTTTGCCACTTGCTGTCACCTGAAAATGACATCGCCGCTGCTCAGGGATCTCGGCCCAACTCGTCAGATGACCAAACCCAAAAAACAAGTAAGCAATGATTGGCCGTTACTAAGCCCCAAGCAAATGTAATGTCATTATTAGCTGATAGCAAGTAACAAAATGGCCGCCCACTGAGCTGGATATAACCTTCGACAAATGCAAAATTAACTCATTCAAACCCAAAGACGTATTTTTGCGTTTTTGTTTTGTTTTATTCCTTCCCCAAGGGTCTGGATATTCAATCTCATGTAGTTATTTATACGTAATTATTAAGTCATTATTACTTCAGGTAATTAAGTACTAAAAGAGTCTTTTAGAACGTAAAAATTCGTTTTTGGCATTGAATGATTTAATCATGCCACGGTGAGATTAGTCGGGCTCTATTGAACATATTTTTGACTTCTATGATATTATCTGTTGCAAAATATTGCTTTAAACTCATACAAATGCTGAAAATAAATGTTACATGATTCATATGTGATTATACGGAACCTTCACTGATATTTTACCATTTTTCCATGTTTCAACATTGCATTTTGAGATACTTTGAGCAATTATGGTCTCCAAGTCAGAATCTTGGTGTCAAATTATGATATTTTGACAACACTAGTCCCACTTCATATTTTTGCCGAAGATGAATAAATTGTGGATGTTTTTGGCCTGTGATGGTAAGATATCTATGGTTGTAAGAAATGGCGTGCGTGTGTGTGTGTGAGGGGGGTGGGGTGGGGGGTGTACTGTAATGCCAAGTGTTATTTTGTGAAGCTGTGGTTCGTGTGCAAGTGGCACGCAGTGGATGTGGATACTGAGAGATATTAGAGGCGGACATGTGAGAGGGCCGCCCACCTCCCCCTCGATAAATTATGGAGCATCATGACAGGAACAGTTGAAACCAGCCAGCATGACGAGCAAAAAAATCCAGTCGCAAAGTCATGGGGGTAACTCGAGCAAGTGCGTGTGTGTGACTAACCTGTGTGAGTTTGCCGGTGGGCATCCAGAGCCTCTTCCGAGGAGAAGGTGGCTCCACACTGATCACACACCAGAGCCTCAGCAGGGGCTGTGGACATAGTTTCAAAAGACAGCGTTGTGTTTAGCACAATCGGTCACATCTTCATCTTGGGAGGAAGAAGGAGCCTCTGGTTAAGGGACTTTTTTTTTTTTGCTGTACGCTTAGTACTTTTTAGCCCGGAATGGGACAAACAAAAGCATCAGACAGGATGGAACGGCCCTTCTTGCAGACAGAACGAGCCAAGCTGAAGAGTTTTATTTACCGTGGCCCTGTTATCAGCTTATGAACAGCGAGCAGACTGTCTGCCTGAGAGGCCACAGAAGGACTGGGTGTTCTCTCTCTACAGCAGACGCTTACCGCCTGCGGCACGGCCCTTTTATCGCGGAGAAAAACCAACAGGAAAAAAAAAAAAAAACACACTTCAGAGTCAACACCCTAAATCCCATCACGTGCAGTGGAACTACACTTCCCAGTTCACCTGTGTAACAAACAACCCTCGTCTGGTGAAACGAGAACAAAAAAGGCGCGGAGGGTTAGCGTTTGTTGGGCGCGCTCAAAACGCATCGACTGGCGAAAACATTGTAATGCATACATGGCGGAACCTCCAAGTTGAAGTACAATATATACTACTATTTTTGATACATAAAACTTCAATATAAGCAGGGATCATTACCTCTTATAAATATAATGAACAGGCTATATATATATATATATATATATATATATATATATATATATAAAACAAATATTGTCTAAGTATCCCTTTTCCTTTCTCACAATAGCAAAAAAAAGCAAAATAAATCACTTAAATTACTTTTTTTTTAACATCATTTAAATACAGGTTACAAGTTAGTCTAAAACAGAAAAAAGCGCATCACAATGCTGCAAATAAAGTGCCTGAAGGGCCTGAAATGATTTTTTTTTTTTTTTATTGCAAATACACTTGACATGGAAGTACTTAAATCCACTCTCTTCCACTTTTGTTCAACCTCAGTAGATTATTTTTACCTTATGAATTTTAAGGGAGGTTGAGGGGGGATTACTCGATTATTTAAAGAGATAATCAATAGGATATTTGATGAAAAAAAATCAAAGTGACACCCCTCTTCCATTTACCAATGACGTGAGAGAGCCCATTCAAAATGACTGTGTTAATACTGCAATTGTAAACATATTTAGAGGAACAATTTCTCAGAGGCAAAATTTCAACCCTGGCTAAAATTAGAACAACTTTGAATCAACCAATATCACGGAACCAATTGTGTTCCACTTTAGAGGTTCCGCTCTATGCCCGCAGACACACACGCACGCACGCACGCACACAGCTGTTTGGATGTGGGTTGGCTCTCACAGAGATGTAAATCGGTTGCAGATCCATACTGGCCCTGGGCTCATTCACTGATCTATTTTCTGCTCAGCTGGCTTTAAATGAAGTTAAAATGACTCATTAAAACACCCACAAGCTTCGGGAACTCACAACGCCGCAGACCTAAATGTGGTCCTCTTTCAACTCTGTACACACACACACACACACGCACGGTGCCACCATTGCCGAAACAAATCCCCCCCCCCCCCCTCCTAAAAAAAAAAAAAGCTCCAATCTGTTCATCTTTTATAGTTTGCGCGGAGCAAATAGGGTTACACACGAGCGGCGGCTGTAGATGCTAATGTTGTGTGACGCCGTCCAGCGCGCCGTGTTGTGTTCCGATTCGTGTGATAAAGGCAAAAGGCGGGGAGCGGGAAGGGGGGGGGGGGACATAGTGCATTGTCTTGTGCAGTCAAAGGCACGGAGTGTGCTCTCATCCATAAACCATCAAACCGTCTCTAGACGAGGCTGCAATCGTCCTCCATCAAAACACTTTGTCTGGCATACCAAAATAAGAGCCGGCGTCGAGCTGCATACCAAATGAGCCCATTAGAGCGGCGGAGCGCTCGCTCCTTAGCAACCGGCCGGATCTGACACTGCCTCTACCCAAATACGCCGCCACGCACTAAACCAGATCCGCATCCTTTTTTTTTTGTTTTGTTTTGTTTGCGTTTTCATGTCGCGTTACGGGGGCCGCGCAAGTCTCAGGTTAAAGGGGGCCGCGCGGAAATAAAAAAGGGACGACGACTCGGGGAAAAGTTGAAAGATCCCTCGCTCGGCTGTCAGCAGGATGTCAACATGCATGGAAACAATGTCTGCACACAGCTGAGCTTTGTGTTTTAGTTGCATTTTTCCTCTCTGATTACCCCCCTCCCTCCCTTCCTCCTCCCCCCCCTTTTTTTTTCATCCTCAATCCCTCCCTTCTGCTTCTCGCTCTCTATTTTGGATAAAGTAGCTGGGAGAGCAGTCAGGTCTGATTAAGTCTGCATTTGGGTACAGTGTGTTCCTGGACACACATCTGCGAGCGAGCCATCACACACGCTTCGGAACACTGGCAGAACACCCAGGCCTGCCGGCAGCGAGCTGATGATGTCATCACTCCCAAAAAAAAAAAAAAAAAAAAATAGGGGGCAGAGCTGGCGAGAGGCCCAAAAACACGGACGGGACTCTGTTGGGGGGGGAGTGATCCGGGCAGGACGAAGGGGAACAGGTGCAGCTGACTTTGGGATTTTTCATGACTTTTCAAGGTCAGTTAGTTTGAGAGCCGCGACAGCTCGTCGACAACTTATCGATTATCAAGTCATTTTTATCGAGAATCGATTCAAGGTTTCAAGATCTAGATGGGAGTTTTAAATTGTGCAAATACTCGGAATTGCAGGAAACCTTATCTGCTTTCGTAAGCAGACTTAGCTTTGTGCCAAATTAAAATAAAGGTTGTGTAAATATTTACTTTTTTTTGGGGTAGGGGGTAAATTATCAACATTCAAGCCCTTTTTCAGCTTCTGGAACAAACCAGTTACTTATAATTATTATTTTGACTTTTTCTGTACTTTTAATTTGACCAAATGTCCTGTTTTGAAATAAACAGATAGAAATTAAGACTATATAAAATTACGTTGCATCAGCGCTTCTCAATTATGTTTTGCCAACCCCCCCCCTACCCCCCACCCCCAGGAAAGAGAAAACGTTTCGCCCACTTGACATGCTGACTCTAAATAAGTTTATTATTTGTAAAAATTGTATTAGTATACCTAAACCTGCATCCTACAAAAGAAAAAAGCAAATTAACTTTCAACAACTATTAATTTTTACAGTGTTTATACGGGTTACAGCTTAGTCTAAAACAGACAAAAATAATCAAGTGCATCAAAGTGCCTGAAAAAAAATATATGCGCTACTCTTTGCTGGACTGGTGTTTATTTATTTATTATTTTCTAAGGTCGCAAAGTTTTTTTCAGACTGCCACCTGTACTGCTCATCACAAGTTGGAAATTTCTGCTTGGCCAACTGTCGCAACCTTAACCGAAACCTGACAAGATCAAAAGAGTCGGGACTCAAAATGTCGACTCAAAATGTGACCCTCAGTGGAATAGGAGCTTTTAGCAATTAGCTTTAGTACTAGCCTATTCTGTTTTTGTGTTTTCATTCCGAAACACGAGATGATGTCGCCAAATCATTGGTAAATAGGAGAGTAGTAATTGGTGACAAGGAAGTAAATTTCAACCGCAATAAATGGAAGTCATTCGTCCCATTTTTTAAAACGTTTTCCACCAATTAAAATTTTAAAAAATCGTATTAAAATATGCAGGTGGTTCACCGTTCCAACGCCAATGCTAGTTTCATTAGCCTGGCCATGGTGTTTTCCATTATATGTTAGCGTCATGCTAGCAGACCTCAAGTGAAAAGCAAAATGAAAATGACAAAAATGGTAACTTGAAGAACAATTCGTACCTGTGTGACACAGCATGTGCATACGTAGCCGCATGCTATCCTGGAAGTGTTTGCCGCAAAATTCACAGCCGTGGCCCTTCTCGTCGTCATGCAGCCTCCTGTGTGTGTGTGTGTGTGGGGGGGGGGGGGGGGGGGGGGCAGACACACAAAAGAGGGGCATTAGCACAAGTGTTTTGTTTAAGACGCTTTTTCACTCCCTCATCCGCATCCCATACGCCATTATGCTTCTTAACAAGAAAAGCCATATCTTTTTTTTTTTTTTTTTTTTTTCCTTTTTGAAATCCCGAGCCCGGTTGAATGCGACATCATTAGTGTGAGAGGCCCCTCAGAGTTTGCGAATCTCAGAACGAGTGAATGCAGCGAGAATACAGACAATAGGATATCTGGCTAATTTCAGAGCAGACGTACGCGTGCCTCCACCCGCCAGCCCTGCGAGGCACTGGCCGCCCGCACACACACACACACACACACACGTATACATATACGCACATTTCCTCATGCAGCCGCCATGAAAAAGGGAGAAAAGACGAGCCGCCAGCCAGAGCCATCATATCATATCACACACATCTGAGCATGCCAGGCATCTGTGCTCTCATCCTCACATCACCCCGGCCTTCAAAAGGAGGCCATTGTAAAACTAAAATACTCCAAAACAAAAACCACATTTAGAGGCGCGATTAATTTTTACTACCGCTAAAACTGTCCTCTGTAGTCCAAAAGATCGTGAACAGACTAATTGATGTGATATGGCATTAAAAAAAGCAGTTACTTTGGAATGCCTGGCAGTTAAAGGCATCGACAATGATCTGCCTGTTGTTTTTGGGCTCCAAATCCCCCCCCCCCCCCCTTTTTTTTTTTTTTTTACTCCCTCTTCCTGTCAATTCATAATCCAAAAGAACCAGAAACATTCACTTGAATCGAGCTAAAAGTTGAGAAAGGTTAATTTGAAGCGCTAAATTTTCAGCTTGATTTAAAGTTTCCTTACCACTTAATATATAATGGTATAATATTATTATAATAGAGAGAAATGATAAAGATCATTTGTAATTACTACAAAATGAAAATCGGAGAAAATGTGTGCCTCCTTGCCTTCCGGCATTGCAGTCTGAAGCCCAATAAAAACACACTTAATGGGCATAATCATTTATGGATTTTTGAAGGGAAGCTAAACAACATTTTGGAAATGAAAATACCTTGTTTGTGCCAGCATTTTTCAAAAAACTCTCATAATTCACCGAATTAACGGGCCATGGCAAAATCAATCAACAATCGGACCAATATGCCAAGTGTCCAAAAGATCCACATCACGAAATCAAAAAACGGTGGTAAAATAATGTAACATGCCACCTGATAAACTAAGACAAGAAAAAAAGTTTTACGTGAACCCTCATGTGATGACCAATCATGCTTCATGCTCTGTCTGTTATTCATTTATTGTTGTCATTAAGGGATCATTAATTAGGTTTGGTTTCCATATAACTCAAAATAAATCAATAAACAAATATTGTAGAGGACCTGGGATTGAAAATATGGATAGAATGTATAAAAATATCTTTGGGATTTGAGATTCAGGCCCAGTTCTAAACCCTACTTTATATCATTTGAAAAATAGATACATACATAAATAATTTAAATAAGTCCCTGGGACTGAGTGACTGGACTATGGTTTTGGGGATTTGGGATTCAGGACCAGCTATTTTTAGACCCTTCTTTACAGTCGTTTGAAATATAGTTAGCTACGTAAATTAAAGAAAAAATAATGCTAATAAATACCTGGGATTGAATTCCTGGACTATTTTTAAGACGTATAAATACATTTTTGGGATTGATAAAATTCATTTTATTCTTGCAAATATTGGAATTGACAGACTATTGTAAGTGGCCAGGCCCAATTTAAAATATTTCAAATGTATTTCAATTTTGAAAAAAGAAAAAAAAAAAAAAAATTATATATATATATATATATATATATATATATATATATATAATTTTTTTTTAATTTATAAACATCAATTTATATCTACACATATATTTTTTTAATTTATAAAAAAATTTATCTACATAAATATATATATTTTTTATTTACAAATACATTTATAGCTATATATATATATATATATATATATATATATATATAAT
Source organism: Hippichthys cyanospilos (assembly GCF_059441005.1). Classification (NCBI taxonomy): domain Eukaryota; kingdom Metazoa; phylum Chordata; class Actinopteri; order Syngnathiformes; family Syngnathidae; genus Hippichthys; species Hippichthys cyanospilos. Next base: position 3,846,516 of record NC_142379.1, read on the forward strand.
TATATATATTTTTTTATTTTTTTAATTTATAAACATAAATTTATATCTACATATATATCATTTTTTAATTTATAAATACATTTATATATACATATATATATTAACAATTAGAAAAGAAAAAAAACTATATTATGATTAATGCAAACCGTCTCATTTATTGGATGGGCAAAGTGTCCAAGGTTTCAACTGGCGTAGTGATGATCATTTTCATGTAAAAACGGCAATACATAAACGTCTCATCCACCGTTTCATCCATCGTCCCTGACCTTAAACTTGTGCAGAGACAAAAAAAAAAAAAAAAAAATCTCCCACTGCAGAAGAAGCAGCCCTCTAAGAGATCTCCAAATTGGAGTTTTTCTCCAGCTGAAAGCGCTCGCGGAGAAATTCTGTCAGCAAAGCACTAGCAAATGTCAATCGCCCAAGCAGGTGCATGCTCAGTGACCTGGTTCCGGACCTACTGCAACTTCACTACGTCCTCCAGCAGAAACATCCCCACACCGGGGCCCAAATGTCAGAGGACCTCGCGCCGCGTCTCGCTTTGACAATCGTCAAGGCGTGGATGGGCGAGCTAACTTTTGGCTAATACGGGAGCTGACAGGCTCGTCAATGCGGCGGCCGTCAAAATAAAGCCACGCGGGGAGCTCGAAGGGATCCGTCGTCCTGACCGTCAAACACGTCCGGGAGAAATTCTCAGATTTAAGAGACACGTGCAGCGGTGCGGAAATTTGATTACGAGCGGGCGCGCACCTGCCTTTTTTTTACGAGGAACTTATTGGCATCATTCCTTCCACCACGGAGCTTTTTTTTTTTCTTAATTTTATCCAGAGGAATGATCACGCAAAGTAACTGGCATTTTCTGTTAGTCCAGAGTTTTTCTGAAGATCACGAGACTCAATATGATTTTCAAAATTCAAAATCTCGTCACATGACTTATTTTGCTCTCATGTTTCATGAAATATGTAGATATGTAGACATCAATTCTTAAGTGGTTAAGTTGATCCAAAAATGTTCTTCACCCTAACACGCTCTCTATGTTCATACACAGCCTTATGATTAACATTTCATTTGTGCAATATGAATGGAGACACAAAATATAGCGATTCTTAGTCATCTCAAGGGGGCGGCCATTTTGTAACTTGCTGTCAGCTGAAAATGACATCGGTTACTCAGGCCTCAGGTAATTACCGCATCCTTTTTGAGTGACATTAGCTGAGTCGTGATTGGTCGTTACGTCGCCCTATGATGTCATCTTCAGCTGACAGCGAGCGGCAAAATACGCCATAACTCATACGACACAAACGTATTCATCAGATCGCCGTTCATGGATCGTTTTATTAAGAATACATTTTCGGGGTTTCCTTTTTTTGAATGCTTGCTAAATTATTTCTTCAGTGTAGGATCTAATCGAAGAAGTTGCCTTATTTTTACAACCTTGCCCCGCCCCCCAGTGGCTCATTTGCATAAGGACCACCCCCTCAAAGAAAAGCCGATCTGTGAAGCATGACAGGCTTTTCTTTGCAAATATTCATCATTTGTCGGCATTACCTGTGCTGCTCCATGGCCTGTCGGCTGTGTAGCTGCAGCCCGCACTCGCCGCAACACTGTGGCCCCTGAACGGGCCCCTCGTGCCTCATCCCCGCCGCGAACTGGCCCAGCCTGCTAAGGAGCTCCCGGTGCAGGAGGCCCTGGTGCAACAGGCCCCCATAGGCCCGCGGGTCCAGCGGCATCCCCAGGGAGGGGGCCAGCGACACGGACACCTGGGTCATGGCATCCCCCGCGTGGTTGGGCGCCACGGAGTAAATGGACGCCAGGTGCTTCTCGGCGATCCCCGGGAAACAGTCCAGAGAGCTCCCCACCACGGATTCCTCGGGACTGGCGTGCAGCTCTCGGGTGCTGGTGATGACGCTGCTTCTCAGCGGCGTCCCCGGGCCCTCGTCCCGGCCGGGGTCCGAGGCGCAGCTCCCGGACGAGCGGCCCTCGCAGCAGTCGGCCTCATCCACCTGCATGTTCTCGGACTTGATGCCCTCGATGGGTTCCAGGGTCGGGGCTTCGCCGCCGCCCTGCTGCAGCTGCTGGGAAATGTCCACGTTCACGTCCATCTTGGGGCTCAGTTCCGGAGGGGCGTTGGGGTCCGTCCCTGGTGGGCTCCTCTCGGTCATGTGGTACAACGTCAGGTGGTGCAGAGCGGCGGGGGTCGTACGCGGGGCTCCTTCCGGGACGGAATGCTTCTTGGACATCAGGTGCCGCCAGTGTCTGGCCCGGCCGTGGTCGACGTGGTCTCCGCCGACGTGGTTCCGCACCAGCGCGTCCTCGCTCTCCTCGGCCTGGATGGTCTCCAGCACCTTCAGGCACTGCTCCTCCAGAAACTCGATCTCCAGGATCTCCGCGGCGTACAGCAGGTCGTCCAGGTCCTCGGCCGTGGCCTGCAGCGAGGCGGTGTACGCGTACTCCAGGATCTGTTGGAAGGTCTTGGGTGACAGGAAGTCCAGGGCGTAGCGCAGGCTGCTGCGGTGGAAGAGGATCTCAAACATCTTGCTGGTGCACGCCAGGACGGTGCGGTGCGCCGGGAACTCGTGTCCATCCACCGTGATGATGACGTCGCACAGAGTGCCCGCCAGGCGCATCTGGTTGGCCCGCTGCAGCAGCGTGTCGGGGTGAGCCGGGTTGTGGAGCTGGAGCACGCCCATTTTTCGTCAGAACCCGCTCGGAACTTCTCTGCGGCCGCGCATCAGGCCTTGGCCCTCCTTCAACTGGGGGTCTGGGAACTCCGGCTGGGGATTGAAGTGAAGATGGTCATTTTAAAAGAAAATTCCGAAAACATCACCGATCTTCTGATAATCGGACCGTCGGTTTTCTTATCGCAGTTTGCGCCTGAGACGACCATAGCGGTACACTGTGAAAAATGATCTTTTACCGGCAGTTGTGGGACTTGCGCCTCAAACCAGATGTCTGTTGCAGTACCGAGATCAGCCTGAGAGAGGCAGGCAAGGACATCCAGATTGATGGACAATACAAAGAAGAAAAAGAAAAGCGAAAGGTCTGCTTTCCTTGTTCTGCAGTTTTAAAACAGTTTACATTGAGCCCAATGTAAGTTTTCGCAGCTTTCACAACACGGGATAATCAGTCAGGATAATCTTTTAAACACCATATAATTGAGCCTCGGACGGCAATGATCCCATGGGAGAAAAAGTCCATGATAATCAGTGTGCAAGTTACTTCAAAACTGTAATGCATTACTTATTACTGCCATTCCAAAGTAATTAGTTCCATATAATATTACTGTATTTGAAATGTAAGGTTTTACACTACTATTGCATTTTTACATTACTCTCACCATCATACCTGGAAATATGGATTTGACATTTTAAAAGTAGCTCATTACACATACCGAGGAAATACCCTAAACTAAACTTAAGTAAATTTAGATGCTCAAAATTATCCCAAAATAAATATTATTGCACCATTGGACTTGTATATGATGCACAGATCGCTGGAAATGTCAAATAAAAACGTACAAATAAACGACCTAAACAAAGTTCCCTGCATGCCAAGAATGCATCTGCGCAACCAAATGAACTGCATTCATGTTATTAAATGCTTCAATCAATATCTATTTAAAGGATTTGGGAGACATTTTTTGGGGGGGGGGCTGGTAACAAGAGAAATATTATTACTTTTTTCGTGTGTGTAATGCCTTACACTGCCACGTTGCAACAAAAAGTAATGCATTGCAGTAATCACCTTACTTTTGTAAAGCATTACTCCCAACACAGTCGCTAATCTGTATGTAAGGCTTTGTATTTGTCATGTGAACTGTAATTATAATAAAATAAGAATTTTCATCTTTTTTTTTCAGGCAGTTTGATGCACTTGTTTATTTTTTTCTGTTTTAGACTAAGCTGGAACCCATATAAACGCTGTAAAAAATAATTAACAGGTTGAAAGTTTACTATATTCCTTTTTTCTTTTGTCAGTGTTTAAAAAGATTACAGGTTTAGAATACAATTTTTATAGGAAATAATCTTATAGCCAGCCCATCGAGCGGTGGCCGAGTTTTTTTTATTCCTTGGGGGGCTTGTACTACTGGTCTATTACGGGGGTGTCAAAATCATTTTAGCTTGCGGTCTGCATAGATATAACTGAACTTCAGATTCATTATTCTCTTACTGTCCAAAATGGTACAAGCACAACATCGCTATTAATCATAAAACATTAGGAATATTATTAATTGTAAAACAAGTTTTTCATTTATCAAAAAAAAAAAAAAATCAGTTCACCTCTATACGTCATCTCGCGGGGCAGAAGGACACCAATTCGTGGGCCAGAATCGGCCCGTGGGCCGTATGTTTGACACCAGCCTATTGAGCTCCTTGGCTTGGACCCAACTCTTTATTTTTTAACACTTGTCAGTTTTATCACTCACAGACTTCTGATAATCGGACCTTTTCCGACTTTGAGGACAGAGGGAAAGAAAATGCTCCATGAGGCTCAATCATAGGCTGGTCAACCTCTGATCAGTCAGAAGATTTGAGGGTTTTTTTTGTTGTTTTTATTTTGAGGTTGTTAAGTCTCCAAAAAGCAGACAACAGGTCGATGCGCGGCTGCAACAGTTTGCTTGTTGCGGGGTGATTAGTCTGCAAGCCACCACGTCGCTGTAATAACGTCTGCATACTGAGAAGCGGGGACGGTGGCCATTTATCAAGCTGCGCACGCGCGCACTCGCTCGCGCGCGCGCACACGCCCCTCAACAGGTAGACAAAAGCCTGATTAGTCCATTAAGGCAGCGCACGTTCGTAATTAGAGGCGCCCCAGACAATTAAGCCGCCCGATCAATAAGTTATCAAACTATTAAGATGGATGAACGAGTGGAAACTGTGCGACGCCGTGCATGGACAATGCGCGCGCGCGTGAGTCTACAATGCCGAGATAAAACATGCTTTTTTTTTTTTTATTTATCCATCGTGTCACCTTGCCGATTTGTCCGCAAGCGTCGGAGCGCATCAGGTGCACACCAGCGATTCACATCAAAAAGGTGTAGAAAAAAAAAGAAAATAACTACGTGTAGTTCTAGCAAAAAAAAAAAAAAAAAATCAGCTGGAGGGAAACTTAAGGGGGGATATTATAATGCCACCCGATATCAAAGCACGTCGTTTTGATTTGATGTCTATATCCGCAGTAAAAGAGTCAAGTAGTTGTTGCAAAGTGGTGCTCTTACCCTTGTTGTCGTGTTCGCTTGTGCTGCTGTCCGCTGATTATCCAGGCAGCATCATGCTGCCACATTTCACAGTGCCCGCTCCCAAAAAACTCGCGGCCGCTTCCAAGTAGACGCGTCAAAAGGCGGGGTGAAGCGGCGGTTGCTTCCGCTACGAGCTGTCAAAATAAAGGTGCGGATTCTGCGCGGTTTTGCGAAGTTCGTTCTTTTTGTTAGTAAACTATTTGTTACTTAAATATTGCTGCCATCGGGTCGAACACTTCTAGGTCACGTTTTAGTCAATTTAGTTTTATTTTTTTCAGCGCAGTGATTCTCAGCTTTTTTTCAGGGACGTACCACTGTGAAATGTTTTCAGCCAAGTACCCTTTAATCAGTGCAAAACATTTTGAAAAATATGGCTTCAGTGTCTGATATTATTTGCATTGGTCCATTAAACAACTACCAACATCACATAAGAAATCTGTTATCAAAAAAAAAACTTTAATTATTAATAATTATTTGTCCATAAAGAAATAATCAAAATAAAATGTCAGCCTTGCTCTCAAAAAGAAATCATTATATTTTTTCACAGAAAAATATTAAAACAAAACATCCTCTTTTGGGATTACAGTAGATATCTGTTCACGGAAAAAAAGTCATTAACCTAATTATTAATATAATATATACTAATATAAGCTAGCGTGTGTCTGGCTGGTTACTAATGTCGCTTAATATCATTTCTACGCACTGATTATGTAATTGAGCGCTCGTCATGTTACATTGCACAAAAAAAAATTGAAAGCTGAATGGAAAAGAAAAATAAGTGGAAGATGCTTTGAGTACTACAGAAAAAATATTTAACTGAATGTTATCATATGAGGATGGTTCTAACAGTTCAATATGAAACGAGATTATGTTGGACATAAATTGCAGTACTGTACTGTGTTAAAATAATGATTTGTGTACATTTTTTTATTACTATTCTAGTATGTTTTTATATTGTGACTGAGTCCATTTTTGACATTTGATTTGCTATTTATGTCAGGAAAGCTCTGTAACACGAATATATACCAAATTAATATTTTTACAGTAAAGAATGACTTAGTTCTTTTCATTTTGGCCTTTTAGATGTTCATATTTGTAGCCCCTTTTTAGTTCAATCGGCCAAGCTCCGTGAATAGCGGTGAACTATTTTACAGCGAAAGTGTCATGAACTAACTTCCGGTAAAATTACGGCTTACTGCTGCTAACTTAGTAAATTGCCTTCTTTGCAGAGTGGCAGTGTCCGGCTTTGTCACGTACGAAATATAGTGAAACGGTTGTCAATTGAAATATTAATATATGAAAATATTGAAAACGTTCAGTTACGCCGTTTAAGAGGGGACAAAACGGGAGACAGTTGACAGCACGGCAGGCCCGTTCAGCGCCAGTTTGCGGCTTCGTGACTCATTAAAGAAACATCCAAGCTTGGCCAGGGCAATGTTTTTAAATGCGACTCTGGAGCTATTTACTTTTTTTGTTTGTTAAACTAACAAACATTATGCAACAAGTGTTTACCATCAGAGCAAGTACATGACGGAATTTCCCAGCCAGTACAACCTGTTTGAACAGTGCGCCTGCTAAACAGTCGTCCAGCCATGACCGAGCAAAAAGTGGAGCAAGCAGCCCTCTCAGCACGTGTCTATGCTTCCATCTGGCGGTCAACTTGTGACACTACATTTTTTCCTTTTCTTTTTTTCAATTCAACGGGATCAAACACAAAACAGGCCAGCGCAAAGTGAGACTGAGAAACAATGTTTTTATTTTGAAAATGGGTTAGCACTCGAGACTGTACACAGCAGATATTTGAACAAGTTTTCCCAACTCTGTAAGATCGAAAGGAGGAAGCAAGGTGGTCCCAGAAAAGGAGGAGGACAATTGAGTAGTTTTTACTCGACGGGACTGTATTTTCCCAAAGTAAGTCACCAAGGTGCAACAGCATCTGACAGAAATAGTGAGATTCTTTGTTTTCCAGTGCGTTGGTATGTGCTGCTGTTTTGGTTAGCAACATGCTTGAAATAATTACGAGTGCTCAGACCGTAAAAATGACATTCATCAGTTTATTTTTGTTCCTGGTACTAATTGAGACTTTTTTTTGAGGGAGGAATCCATTTCAAAAGGTTGAGGGACGATATGCTGTTTTGGTTAGCAACCAGTTCCCATTGGCTTGCAGTTTTTGCACGCACTTTTCAAACTATACACATTGCATTTATTTTTCTAATTTTGTAAATGCTTTTAAAGGTATGGTAGTTCAAATTATTTATGATTTTTTTCATAGTTGTTCAGTGGCGTCAGTTATATCTGTACATATGTAGGGTAAATTTATTAACACCCGCAAAAAAAATGGAAAAATGTTATGGTCTGTCTTTGTAGTCCGTGACATGACGATGACACTTTAAAAGACAAAGCCATTAATTGGTCTCTACCGCCACCTAATGTCTTGAGGTGAAACACAAGTCAACAACGAATTATATGTTTGCTGACGTAGTTTGACGGCCGCTCGACAGAATTTTGCAAAAAACACAGGAAAATCAATGTCATAAATCCCTTTGAAATGCATTTCAAAAATTGTATTTATAATGGTTTCATATGGTCCAAAATTTGGAAAATTATTATTTTGTACACAAAATCTCGCACGTCCAGCTGCAATCACATAGAAATGTCAGACTCGTTGCATTTTGAACATTAAGATGTTTTAATCATCCGCTGGAAATTTCAGCTCCCTAGTGTTTTTTCCCCCATTTGTTCTTTTATGATATCATAAAAAAAAATCAAAGGAATTTTCTTAACTTGGCTTAAAGCGTCTCAAAATTTGGGATATTTTGACGGAGGTTTAAGCGACTGCGAGATGCCATTTCTATTTAGGACCCTTCATACGTTTCCATATTTGAATTCATTTGAGCGACCGTTTTGCTCGGTAGGTGCTGCTGTTTTGGTTAGCAACATCGCCCGAACGAGCTCAAGCTTTTTTTTTTTTTTGTTCGTTTTGAAGAAATACAGTCCTTCCGCTCGGCGCGGAAAAGCGCCAGCGACCACCCCGCTTCCTGACGAGCGGTGTCTACAAAAGACGAGGAGAAGTGAAAATTAAGCACGTCACGGAACACTGGAAGGAGAAAAAAAACCGAAGCGGCGATAACAACACTCGTGAAGGGAGTCCCGAACAACGTGCCTGCTCGTTAGTAGTTATGTTTTCATGCCTCGTGTGTGTGACCCCCACACTTGAATAACACCACACCCGTTATTATTATCATGACCACGTTAGTCCAGTGAGCACACCTTTCTTCTTTAAACACTAATAGTAGTACATTTTAATATACAGTATCATATTTATACATATATATATATAAACAAAACGCTAGATCTCTCACGACAAAGCAGATTATCATAGAAACCGCTGACAGGACGTTCTACGGACACGCGCACACGCACGCACGCACGCACGCACGCACACAGGCACAGTGCACAAGCTTGCAGGCAAGGATGGAGGAAGTCTTGTTTTTTTTTTTTTTGTTTTTTTTTGCTTTGTGCGCGGAGTAAACGATCTAACTGAGACATTTTCGATTATGACATCAGCACTGACGGCCTGATCAAATTCAGTAAGATCTTTGTGTGTGTGTGTGTGTGTGTGTGTGTGTGTGGAAGGGGGGGGGGGGGGGGGGGCGAAACCATAAAGCTTTTAGCAACCATCTGCAGGCCAAACATGCACAAACAAGCTAACAAGACGGGCGCACGAATGGAAAGCTCCGGGAAAACAAAAGAACGTCGCATACACAAGACCAAAACGCAAAGAATATTCTTTTTTTTTTGTTTGTTTTGTTTTGTGTTTTTTTCTGGAAGTTCACATGATAAATGCTCGGGGGGAGTTTCCATATAGTCCTGTTAAATAAAATTAAAAAAATAAAAATCTGGTAACTGCAAGATCAACTCCTCAAGGGTGAAAGTGCGTTTGAACAAATATGTGTGTGTGTGTGTGTGTGTTTGATTGTGTGTACTTAAGGGCACTGAAAATGAAAATTCCCGCAGCTGCACAATGTTAAGATGTAGCTTTTTTTTTTTCCGCCATTTTTTTTCCCCCCTCTTTTTTCATGCTTTGCCCTGCGTGGCTTTTGTCTGTATGACACTGTTGTGTTGGGCGGGCGTCTCGGTCAGGGCGTTGGGCAGCTCCTCCTCCGGTTTGCTCTTCCCGTCGGAAAAAATGGTCCTGCAACGGATGGGGGTAAAAAGTCCAAGTTAGAGCTGTCAAAAGTTGACGCGGGTGAACACTGAACCTCGGAATGACGTCGTCGACGTACTGTATATGTAAGAAGAGCCAGCGCGCTGGCGCGGTCTGCTTACATATTCCTTCACCACCATTTACGACAGTCAGGGACAAGTCATGAGGCTACCAAGTCATCCCAGATCACACGGGCCTCCCTCAACCAGAAAGCCAGAGTGGCACGTTTTGTTTTTTTTTCATTTCAAAAGAGTGTCTGGTGCCGTTTTTACATCCGGCCCCTTTCAGACGACAAACTTTGTTTTCGAATGCGGTTTGATTCTCAGCCAGATGAACAGCTATATTTCCTCTTCGCTGAAAACTTTGAATGTGCTGCAGCGCCATCCAAATAGGGATTGGCGTCAAAGAAGTACAAGGCTTTAAACACTGTAAATCATAGGTGTCGCACTCCAGTCCTCGAGGGCCGGTATCCTCCAATTTTTCCAGTTTTCTCACACCAACACACCTTGGTTCAAATGATGAGCTTATTAGCAAGCTCTGCAGGATCTTGGAAATGATCCTGAATCAGGTGTGTTTGCGAGAGAGAAGGATTGAAAAGATGCAGGATACCGACCCTCGAGGACTGGAATCTGACACCTTTGCTGTAAATATTAGACGCAACCTTAAATTTGGGGTCAAATTCTGGTATTTTCTAGGTTACTGTTCATAGGAAGCACCAATACTTTGGCAACGATGTAAAAAATTGTAGCAAATCAGAAAAAGTCTCATTGTTTGTTTTTATTAATCAGCTTAGCCCTGATTGCCTTGTAGCACAATGCGCCATACTATTTATATAATAGTGGTATTTGTGTAAGGCTGTTTGTAAAAACTGCATTCAATGTCCCCCGGTCTCTGCAAATGTGCTTTTAAAGAGCCCCAGACATGCAAATGCGCCGTTTTGGCAAATTCTCTCTGAGCAGAGCAGATGAATGCGATGCCTCTGATGAGACAAATTGGCATCAGAAAGGCTTTTGACACATTTTAAGGCCACGTTTAACCACTGCCATAATATTGTAAATTCACTTGCTTGGCTCCATTAACCCTCCGCTTACTTCGCCGCCGCGTTGGACTTTGCCAGAAATTCCTGCCAAGCAGAGCGGTTGTGTAGCAAAATCACTGAGAAAGTTCTGGCAAAATCCAAGCGCCTCCATCAGCTTTGGGAAAACTGCAAATGAATAAGCATTTTTAAAAATACATTACTTCAAAATGATAGCGCTAATTTGGCTAGCCTGTCTAACCTCACTCTGGTCACTTTCCGTCGGTAGTGTTTTCCAACGTCCTCTTGGGCACAGTAGTGCCGGCAGATGGCTAATAGTGTGGATCCCGTCGACAACAGGTTTTCGGTCTCTTGTTCTTGGGCTAACGTTACTACTGTTGTACCGCTGACCTAAATGAGCTTGGAAGATCCAATATACATATATATCGGAGTGCTGTGCTGTGCCATGCACGTCTGATTCATCAAACATTGCAATGGCATTTGTAGCGGTATCTCTTGCGCGTTTGATTCAGCTACTTCAGAAGATAAGATTGCGTTAACATAATCTGTTTTATGTCTGTCTCTTCTGCCGGAACATGACTAATGACGACGCGCATCTGAAAAACAAAAAAACTCAAAGGTATGCAATGTTTTGCAAAAAGGCACTAAAAGCCACTTTAGCACAAAGTCCATGTTACAATTATTTTGCTCTTCTTTTGAAAAGAAATGTACTGTTCCTGTTTTGGCATTCAGTTAGAATCGCTGATACCTTTAGATAGAGCCTCCATTAAAATGTAATGTAAACCCCCTCATTATGCCTTTACATACACCCCATTTGCGTACCGCAATTTTCAGTTTTTACTGCCGCTTAATTGCGATATTCTAGTGTCGACAATTGTGACGTCTGAAAGAGGCTTTCTTTGTGCTCGTCAGAGCTCGCACACTGCCGGTGTCGGGCCGAAACTTCCAATGTGCAAATTTGGTCATCTACACAATGGCTCAGTCACCATATGGATCTGTTAGTTAAAAAAATGACCGACAAACACTAAGTGCCGTCTTATTGAAATGTTAGCAAGTCAATAAGAGGAAGAGAATTGCGCCCGACACTAGCAATATGTCGGATCGGAACCTCAGTCACCATCAGGACTATCGAGTTGACTTCACAGCAGCCTTGTCGCTACACGTGCGGTCAATGGCAACATGTGGTGGTGAATGAATGAACACACAAGTTACTCACACACACGCGCACACACAGATAAACCTCTAGAGGGAGCCGTACTCATCGTTGACAGGAGGAGCGGTCTTGGCCAGAATCTCTGACGCGTCCACTGAGGGGGGGAGGTCTGCTCCGTCTCCGTTGGGCAGAGAAGGGGCAGAGGGCGGGCTCTCTAAGCTAATGAGATCATCGGGGATGGCCGAGGGCGTCTCCGTGCCGTTACTCAGCTCTAATTCAAAGGTGGCGTTATTCAGGCCCATGTCGCGGGCCAGAAAGTCGTACATGTGCGGCGGTGATGTGCTAGCAGGCGGGGGAGACAAAGGGGTGGGGACGTCTCGGACCAGAGGGGACGACTCTTCAGCATCCGGCGCCTTTGGAGCGCTGTGGATGGCTGAAGGCGGGGGGTTGGGGTGAGGGTTGCGAGGGTAGGACGGCTGGGCGGCCTTGTCGGAGTCGGGCTCCGTGGGAACGAGCGGTGGGCCGGGAGCTGCTTTCTTGGCGTCCGGAGTAAGGGGGGGCTCCGTGGCCAGCGGGGACACGGGCGGACTAGCTTTAGCCTTTAGGGCGGCGAGCTTCGGAGAGTGCCTCCGTTTGGGTGGGATGGGCGTCCCGGGTTTCTGAGTCCGTTCAGGGGTTCCCGGTGGACTCTTCTTCTTCTCCTCTTCGTCCGCCCCCCACTCGGCTCCCCTCCGCTCGAGCAGCGGCGCCATCTTGGCCTCCACGGACGCCCGGCACACGGGGGGCGTCGGCGGCGCCGCGCTCATCTCCGGGCTGGGGGCCGGCGCCGCGATGGGTGTGGGCGAGGGGTCGTTGGCCGGAGTGGACAGGCTACACGTGAGCGTGGTGGTCTCGCTAGAGGGGCTGTCCTGGGCGGGGTCAATGGTGGCCGTGGCTGTGGCCGTGTCAGAGGAGAGATTGTCCAGTGCCAGGGCAGCAGTGAAAGCCGCCAGCCTGAGAGAGCAGGGAGAGAACAGAGACACACAAACTAGACACCAGGGTGACTGTGACACAGGAAGGGGGCGCCCCTCCGAGCGGCATGCAAGAGGATTAGTCAGCCTCACAAATAACACAAAGCAACTGAAATCAAGAAGGACGGTCGACAACAACAAGAACCAAAAAAAAAAAAAGCAACTCGTAAGGAGAAACAAAAAGTCATGCTGTGAGTGGACATCAAAGGAGGGGGCGGGGGCGGGCATCCCATACACACGCCAACATGGAGGACTACTGACTGGGAGGGCTGGAAACCCAGCAGAGAACTAGCGCGTAGAACCACCTGGACGCTTTAAACAGTGTCGCGTAGGCTTAATTGGAGAGGACAAAAGGCTTTCCTTTGCTTTGTCTTCTACTGGTTTTGCCTCGACAGACAATCGTATGATCTCACAGTCAACAAATACACCTGAAAAGCCACACACTCTCAGTGGACTCCACTCAAGAATGACCAGAACTTGTCTGAAACCAAGTGCATGAAAGCGGGTCAAATTTTGTCCTGGTGGAAGAGGAGGAAATGTGGATTCTTGGAAGTGGAGTGCAAAGTACAACAGCTGGTAAGAAATGTTTAAGAGCAGCAAAAGAAGAAAACAAACAAATAAAAACAGGATGTGCGGCTGCCAGCTGAACTTACTCTGGCTCTGTGAGGGGTGTGGTTTCGTTGGGTTCTGTTGGACCTGCAGCGTTGTGATTGGCCGTGCACTCGTCTTCCGTTCTAACTTCCACGATGGGTTCTTTGGACTCGTCTTTCCTGTGGACGGACACAGAGCAAAGTCCTCGTGGATATGCCTAATAATAAAAGTGCGTTCATGCATCGGCTCAAAGAATCTCAAAAACGCAAGCCACATTTGCATAAAAACAAATGGGGGGGGGGGGGGGGGGGGGTGTCTGTCCATGTTCTAACGTTTTGGTGATTTGCTGACTGTCCAAGCGTCATGCCTTTTGGCCACTAGATAGCACCATTTGAACACATCATCTACTGTACGAGAATGGAAAAAATCCTGTGGCACTTTGAGTCACAAGAATAAAACAAGGATGAGAATGAAGTCACGTTGGCAGGTTTGAATTCACCTCATCCCTCATCGGTTGTAAACTGCACATGCAACCGGCAAGAATATTCGGCCTCACAAGCGTGTTCTCGTTCAACCGCGTTCATCGCGATTTGGAATTGTGCGGCAACGTACATGAACGCGGCCTTTCCCTCCTCCAGATCTTTGCTTTTGGTGCCGGAAGTCGACTTGCCGCACAGGCACATGATGAGGCCGCACTTGTTGACAAAGTAGCACGTGACGTCCACCGCCAGGAGCAGCAGAACGAACGCCACCACCAGGATGCCCGCCCACAGCATGACGCCCATGGGGAACGCCGCGTCTTCGTCCACATCTGACACAGACAACGGTAAGGACAACACAATAGGGGACGTGCGATGCTTAGTCCGTTAACAGATCAATAAATCTCCAAAATGTTTCAAAGAAGAAACTACTCACCTGCTTTTGATGCAGTGAATTTTATGAATGAGCTGGCGCAAAACAGCCCTCAATCACATCATGTATTCAGCGTATTCATTTATTTGGTGTTAGATATTTTCAAATATTTATCTTAGGGATTCAGTTTATGCTCACGTTAATGGAAAACCGATTCCCAACTGCTGCCGTTAGAGAATATTCGGTATGCAACAGGAAAATATACAATTTAACATCATTGGTCCCAAAAATATGTATTTGCTTATTACTAATAAAATAGGCACGCAGAGCATAATTATGGCTCGTTCATTTTATGGCAAAAGCAACATAATTATCCTGTGCTGCCTTTCATGAAGCAAAGTTAGCGATGCGACACACATGACAATCACAGTATTTCAGAAAATGTGTCTACTGCAACGGTTAATCGATAACAGATCATCACTTTTATCAATCAGTATTTTGATACTCGATTAATAGTTCAGAGACCTAAAATTGTACAAATTCTCAGATTTTTACCCACTTGACAATATCAGAAATATCTACTGACTGATTATCATTGTGTTGAATTGAAACATTTACACGTCTACTTTCGATTTGGAAAACTATCAACATTTTTGTCTAATTTTTGACACGTTACAGACCTAACCAAAAACCGAACCATTAAAAAAAACGTTAGTGCATTCCCTGCACTATTGGTAGCATCTTTTAATATATGGATGGAAATGAAAATATATTTTTTCAAATCTGATCCGTTGATTACTAAAATAATTTGCAGTAGCAGCCCTGAAACTTTGTGTGTGTTGTTTATATCCAATGTTGTGCAGTGAGGCTGTGTATAGCGGCTGGGCAACAAAGGCATACGAAATTTATTGTGCCTTTTTCAAAAGTTAAATGCTAATAATTTGTCAGAATTTAATTTGACGACTAGATATTTTTTATTTCCACTTGCCGTTGACTGAAAATGACATAAGGCTAAGATAACAACCAATCACAGCTCAGTGACCGTCACATGACCACATCTAGAGTTGAGCACATGCGATGACATTTTCAGTCGACTCAATGTGGAAAATTTTGTTCCTTGAAGTATTAATTATACGAAAAAATAATTTTGTTTTTAAATTAATTAAAAAAAAAACTTTTTACCGCTAAAAATGGCCAATTCAATTATCCTTTCAAATGAAACACTGTATTTTTTCAACATAAATGACGCGCTTAAGACAGGCGTGCAGCTCCGTGTGGAAAAAAAAAAAAAAAAAGCACCCTTCGGTTAACATAGTAGAAAACACGGTTAGGTATTTCTAAACACTTTGACATGCAGGAGAAATGTCACATTAAAGCACGAGTCATTGTAATACAGAGTGTACGCTATTCAAATATAATTAGCTCTTGACTGTTAGCTGTTTTTGTTGGCGTAAAGGTTAAATCGGTCTTTACATAATATACAAACACGCACACTTCAGTGAGCCATACAGTTGAGCAGTCACTATTTAGAGTCAGGATTTAGAGCCAGAAAAGTCGTTGCGAAACGGACCCTGCTTCTAGTTTGTTGCCGCCGTTGCTTTTGTCCAACGCGCCTCAACTGTCAACGTGCGCCGGATTTCACTGCCTTTGGTTCGGTTGTGTCGCGAGGACCACGCACGCACAAAAACACACACATGCATCCGTCACAGTCCGCTTTTTGAAAAGTGTGCGCGGAGACGGCCGGGCTGCTCCCGCGATTTTTACGTGAAGCCGCCGTGGAAACTACGAGAGCAGCAATGCGGTGATGACTGACAGGATGAGCGAGACGGCACAGCACGTCGCGGACGGAGAGCCCTGAGTGGCTGCCGTGACAATGTCCGGAATCGGGCCGGTGATCAGGAACGTTGGCGGGCGGGGGGGGGGGAGAAAAAAAAGGAAGATGAGGGGGGTACAAGAGAAGGGGATGGGGGGAAACAGAGGAAGAGAGAAAGTGAAAATATGTCGTCTGAAAACACAAAAGGTGAAAACATCAAAGAAAAGATGGGGGTGGAAAAAACAGCAACACACTGAAGTGAGAAGCGGGAAGATGGCGTCTGATGAAAGGACAAGATGGCGTCGGGGGGGCGCGGACAAGCTTCAGTTAGAAGCACCGGGTTAGTCAGCTGTTATATAGCGCACACTACCCCGCCCTGCTGGACCGAAGAAGATGCAATTATTCGGGGGGGAGGTCTTTCAAGTAGTCCGGCCCACTTGCGCAGGAGCAAACTCAAGCTCATTTAGCGACGGCTGTCAAAACCTCCAGTCGGTGAAATTCCACCGGAAAAGCATTTTTTTTCCTTTTTCCACGGCCCCTGTAGATTTATTGAGTTGTCATTTTCTACTTGGAGGGCAAATATAGAAGGTGAGCTTTGAGTGGTGCTCCCCGGTGTGCCGGTGTTTAGTTGCAGTGTTAGAGTGCGATAGAGATGCGAGGAAGGACGGAAGGAAGCCTACCTGGCATGACGGCGGGCTGGACGGACGTCCGCATGGACATGCTAGCCCGCTGAGACTTGCCCTTCTGGTTCTCGGCTATCACGGAGATGTCGTAGGTCGTGTCCCACTCCAGGCCTCTCAGGATCACGTAGTCGCTGATGCTGGGCATGCGGATTTCGGGTTTCCACTGCAGCGAATCCATCTGAAGGCGAAACAAGTTTCGGTTTTCGAATAAGGCTCCAAAGCTTGCATTATGGTTTCGAACAAGAGGTAAATGTTTCAAGTAACGCTCCAACATTTTGAAAACGGTCCCGGAAAGATGCTGTATATGTCGGCCTTGCCTCCATACTCACCGGTTTGAAGCGGATGAGGTAATGGATGATGGGCAAGCCGCCGTCATCCTGCTTGATCCAGCTGACTTTCAGGGAGTTGCCTATTGGCTGAAGCGCCCCCTCCAGTTTTGGAGGACTTGGATTTCCTAAAGCCAGGAAGCGACAGTGACGTTATCAACATTTCGCAGATATAGTGGCCAGCGGGAGAGGGGAAGCATTGGGTTTTCAGAAGTTGAGACGAAGATGGAAAGATTGACAAAGCGTTTTTCATTTTGGCTTTCTTGTCGTGATGCTATTCAGGTCATTGGTCCTTCCTTGGTCTCTTTGCCTCCAGATGGTGGAGTCACACTCATTATTAAATGACACACGGGCGCCTGCTCATCAGATTCAGTTTGAGTGGCACTCAAACAGAATCCGGATGACTGACTGATAGAAGCCCCTTCACACACGCACACAACCGTTCCAAGCCTCCAGAGCTTTTTACTTATTGACTGCAATGTTTACAGCACAACAAATTAGCTGCAAATAACACGTTTATGCTGCTCGGTCTCAGCATGTGTGGAGATTTCGATAAGGAAGGTTGAATTCGGCACTCATGAGAAAAAAAAGTTAATCATCGATGTTAAAAGACCACGAGTAGACGAAGGCGCACCGTGGTTAGACTTTATATTCTGACTCGGTCCAAGCCGAGGCAACAATACGGAGAGGCAATGAGTTTGTTAGTAAGCGCTCTCGGCATGAATACTAAAAGCTGCTGATTGAGAAGCAGAGCAAACTGCGGAATGGGAGCTGTGTTTTTGTCGGGAGAGCATTAACTATAGTTGAACGCTTCAAAAAGTGTTTTTTTTTTTCACTTAGGGAAAAAAAAAAAAAAAAAAAACTATAGTTAAAAAGGCATACAAACCTGACAGTTTTCTGTTCCGGCTCACAAAATGGTACATCGGGAAGCATTTAGCTCACAGTCCAATAAAATTAATTAAGATTAAGAGTGCAATTTCTGGAGAAATTGTGTGTGAAGGTTGAAAGGCTGAATAAAAAACATTGAAGGTGTAGAATGACGTGTGGAAGGCCTTCATACACAAATAAATGATCGTCTCTATGATGTGTCTGTAAGGATTTGGATTCATTTGAGTTGCGTTTTATATGTGTTATATTTCAGAGTTTTCCATCTCAATACTGTACTTGCATTTACATATAGTGAACAGAGGTTGTTATGACATTGCCAGTACATTAAATTTAAATTTTAAGATGGCAACTGTCTGGAACTTATTAATTCACTTACCATTCTTTGCGATTGTATAAACAGTTTTGGATTTAGAACAACATGTAAGTAGTGTTTGACTTTGGACGTTCCGCCGCAACTGTCTCCAGCCGAGAGCAATCGCGATGTGTCCCGCAGGTAGCTGACTCTCAATAACAATTCAAGCGATGCTGATAAACATCGCCAAGGTAACCGGCTCCGGCTCTCATTAATCCCGCCAAGACGGACGCCTACTCGAATGATTAATGGCGTTTAGCTCCAACTTTGCGACGTGTCCGCTTAGAAGCAATTAATGCGGCGTTTAATGGCGGCGTTTGCCGATTAAAGCAATCAGTCTCAACGTCAAGTTTACCTTCTGCAGAGCGGGGCGGGGGAGGGGCGGTCGTCACGGCGCCATGCAAGCAGAATAACAGTAACATGAAATGCACATGTATGAATGGTTGGAAGGGAGGGGAAAAGGACAACGGGCGTGAAGAACCGAGCATAGGACAGGTGACTAGCATGCTAAAACTTTGGAACAGGACATTAGAGGATACGGTGGGGCTCTAGTGCTTGAAAAGGGCAGCAGACGTCTTCAACTAGCGCATACTGATGAGTCATCGTTGAGAGGAACAATCAAAACAGTGAATGGCACAAAGCATGAACCTAGAGGAGCCGTGTTTGCCTTTTGAAATGGAATGTTTGCTTTAATTCATCACTCTGACGTGTAGGAATTCACGCGCTGCTAATTGGGCCCTCAATATTACTGGTATTCTGAGAGCGGTAGCCTTCGGGGTGGGAGTCAAATAATGTCATTTTAGGTCAGTGGTTTTTCAGATGAGATTTTAACATGGTTTCTGCTGCAAAATGTATTGCAATCTATGTCGTGACAGGAACAGTGTATTATTCTTTGCAAATTAAGAGCAAACTTATTGGAACATGAGGCATCAAACAATTGTGTTATCGTGACTCCTTTCAAAGTTTTCTTATGGATGCAAATTGTCATAAGTGATACGGTTTTTCATTAGACAAGCCAGGAATAAAACAGATCACGTTACACGAGCTATCTTCTGGATTTGCTGAACAAAATACGCCTGCAGAGTCTACCACAAATATAGTTCCAAAGTTGAAAAAAAAAAAAATCAAACACGGATGGCAGAACACTGCTCTAAGTCTTTTTTTCCTTTTTTTGTTGGTTTGATTTAAATCCAAACATGTTTTGCGCTGGTTAGGGGGTACAGCATTGAAAATTGGTTAAGAACCACTGTTCTGGGTCAAAACAGCCCCCTTTTACAGAGATCTCACAAAACGGATGCATAGCAAGATCTGGCTTTTGTCCATGTTAGCTTTTTACACAGAAACCACCAAAGGCAAAATTTTGTTCCGAAGCAGGTAATTAGCTGACGTTAGCGCCTAATGAGACTTATAAAAATTCATATGTGGTGTGAGTTGTCATCCTGTAACACACACGTGTCATCTCACATGCTTTATCCAAAAATGGAAAACAAAAAACAAAAAACGGACAAATGCCATGTTTGCGGGCGCTGTAAAAGGGGGCCTTAAAACAATGTCTACCAAAACCTACGCTTAGCTAAATTATACCGATTGGTTAAAACTAATTTGCACAAGCTAGTCTAATCATCCTGACTACAGCACAAACCTGTGTCTCCTGAGAATAAATCAAGAACGTCATCTTAAGGCAAAGAAAAACACAGAAATTAATCATCTGCACAAATCACTTCCCATTTGACTTATTGAGGTGGTCAAGGTCAAGAATTGCTTGAGTTGCCTTTATTCACCTCAGTTGAAAATGTGAAGGAAAAAAATAATGTCAATTTTGAAACTGCACAAGTGTCTGAAACAAAACGATTCATAATTAATCCACAACTTGTGTTTTGGTTAGTGTCTTCTCTTGCCACCGGAAGGCGCTCATCGCTAAATAACGGCATCAATTCTGACAGGATGTTTCTTCTTGTTTCGTAATTGATATGGACCAAGTCACATTCATTGTGTGAGCCTAATGAAATGCAAATGTTCATTCCAAACGGAGCGTAGTTGTGTCTACAAAGCGGTGATGAAAAGGGGCCGACGGGAGCCGAGAGTTTATTAGGGCAACAATAACCGTGATGACCTTTAGCTGTGATGTATTGGAGTGAAGGTGGGATTTTTCCAAAGCCGTTCACAAATGAGGGTGAGAGGGAACGATTGCTTTGGCTTTTGCTCGTTTCGCATTTCTGTCATTTCTTTGCTGCCATTACTCACGACGGTTTTGACAGACGTGTTCTGATCTTTGTCCGAGTCTTAATCGAGATCATAGGCAAAACCGGATGGCCCGAGTTGATGTTTTGTCATGAGAGGAACTTACGGACTGTCTCCGTCTTGAAGGTCTCCACGGGACAACTTTCGCCTTCCCCCTTCCCGTTGATGGCAGACATCTTGATTTCGTAGGTGGTGTCTGGTCTCAGGCCTGTGATGGTCACGTCGCCAATGGCGCCTAACGGTGTCAAAGTTCATGGTTAGTAGGGTAGAGAGTGCATTTTCTTCTCAGAATAGACTAATGTACAGTGTGTACCAAACTGTGTGCAAAGTGCACCGAATGAGGGCCCACGTAGCTAATTGAGTGAAGGCTGATGGGTCTTTTTGACGTGTTACTCCTTCCACATTTCTCGACCGATTCTCACCATTACAAATTCAACACATTCCAATCATCCCTGTTTAGTGTGCTTCCATTTTCCTAATTCAGAAACTTTTCCAAAATAAAAAAAAACGCAAAAGTTCTACCTTTCCGTACCAACGAGGCACAACTTCCACCGTGTTTACTATTAATTTCAACAGCACAGTCAGCAGTACATACAATCCATTATTTATAGAATTCCCATTTAAAATTCAAAGCATTCTGCTCATTCAGTTCACCCGGGGAAGGATTTTCATGCTAAAATTTTGCACATACCATTCAGATTTTTTCACCCCAAATTAATTCCCATATTAGGACATAATCTACATTATTCACTCCTCCTGCACCATTAATCAAACTATCCATCCATCCATTTCCTAAGAAAATGAATCCTCATGAACCACTTGTGGTACTTTTTCAGTGCTCTAGATGGCGCTCTTTGTTTAAACATAAAGGCCAGTACAATGGAAATGCATTCAATTTCCATCTGTGAACCAAGTGTCATCTAGAGCAGTGTGTGGAGGGGACTTATATCACTAAAGCACAAAAATTAACGAGGCAGTTCAATCGCATGAGACAATAATCATTACGATCATAAAAATAAATACTGTTCGTAGATTATTTCAAAAAATTCAACTAAAATTCAACTGCCCGAACTCCAGCGATCTAATTGAAGACCAATTGGCTCAATGGCTCAAAATCTATGAATGCTCGCTTTAGTTTTCTGCGTTGAAAATCTATCCTCGCTGACGACAGTGGCATAAATATAATTCCGCACGCTTTCGGGCCCAAACAGGAAGCGGAATTGACGAGAACATTGAAGCTGTTGAGCGGCTGTAAACACTAGAAACTAGTGTTTGTTTGCAGTGTTTGTGTGTGTGTTTTTTTAAATCAGCCTTTCAACTTTCCCTCACGATTCCTGCAAAAATTGCAGTCTTTAGTCTGTGGAAGAGACTGTTTTCCAGGGTCTGGAATAAGGACCCCTTAACAACCATTGCTACTCTTGTGATGGCATCATAAAATAAACAAAGCAAAAACACATTTTTTATCTGATGCCTATTGAGTTCAAATCTAGCATCTTATTACATTTCCGTTAATACAAGAGACAAGCAGGAACAAACGGAAATACCAAAGGGAAACACGAGCAACCTGCTAATTCGGTACGCGGCCAGATGGCGGGAAACAAACAAACAAAAAAAAAAGTCCACTTCTTCCTACCATCTTTGAGCTCGTAGATTCTTTGCAACCAGCTGCCTCTGCCTTGCATCCTCCACGCCGCTTTATATTTGAGCACGGGGACGCCTCCGGTGGACTCGGGCTCCTCGAACTGAACCAGCGCGGTGGTGGAGAAAGCTGACACTTCATTGATGAATGGAGACGATGGCACTTCTGTGCGTAAAATGGAAGACGGGAAGCGAGGTGAGGGGAAAAAAAAAACAACAGGCGGGATTGGATTTTTTTTTTTTTCGAAGACTGACCGGCTTGAATGAGGACAAACTCTTTGGCCTCTGTGCCCATCTCGTTGGAAGCTGTGCAGTTGTAACTCCCAAAGTCATTCTCGGACGCCGGCGTCACCTACGGAGATGAAGTGACAATCGTCCATGGACAATAACACTGTGCTAGGTATTATTTGTAGTGGTTTTTGCCGAAGTACAAGACAGATTTTTCCTCGTAAATCATACTTAAACTCTTTTATATTGTACTTTGGGAGGAAAGTCTTTTTGAATCTTGACAACTGATTTATTATTGCCTTTAGATCACCTGTTTTTGATATTTTTAAAACATTACCTTTGTGGACTCTGCCTGCCCTGGCACACCTCTCGTTTTATATAACATAGCTTGTGCATAATTTGCTTAAAGGCTACAATCAAGTAACTATTGCAAGCATACATATGTTGTATGTTATGATTTAGCTCATTTTCGTCAGTTTTTAAAATGATGAAGGGATCTAATTTGATTTATTGTCTGGTCCTGGTAAAATATGTTCTATCGGTTCTATTCTCGCAAGTTTTCGAGAGTTCAATGTGGTTAAAAATGTAAGTCCGCGCTAACCGAAAATGAACGTGTTCTAAATTGGACATGCAATGTGAAACAGCGTTGCTAACAACCCTGCCAAATGTTATTAAATGAATCGGTGTGTAAATTAGGTTTCAAAATATTGAAAAATTAATGCTGTGGGTGTGTCCGCTAAATACTGTATGCGCTGATAAAAGAAGCTATGCCATCTAAGCAATTTTTATGCCTACACACTCTTCATCTTCTAGCCATGAAAATATATCCGCTCAAAGCCTTCTGGCGGCTGAAATCTACAGTATCACACCGCCATAAGAGGCGCTAGCCACCAGCAGGCTTGCAAGCCAACGGCCTTCTGATCCTTCTGACCCCTTCAATTTTTTCCACCTGCAGCATAAGGGGGACAGGTATCCCCTATGTTGAACAGCTCACTGTATTTTCATTTGTTGCTGTGGATTTCCCGCCGGTGAATTATTCACTATTCAGAGCCGAAAAAAAACCCCTCATGAAATGTTGATGACGCAAAAAGGCGCCATCGAAGAGCGCTCCCGTTTTACCTGAAGGTAGCTGGCCGAGGGCGATCTGAAGATCTTAACGTTGCTGGTGTTGGCGTTGGGCAGCGTCAGTCCGTCCCGCAGCCAGGTGATGGTGACCTGGCTGGGGTGAGCCTGCACCTCGCAACTGATGTTGACGGCGTTGCCCTCCCAGGTGTACACCGCCACTTCGCCGTGGATCTTAGGGGCGTCTTGGGAGAAATACGTCCAATTGTTACACTCCTAATCTCGGGGGGTGAAACGATGCTTGAAATGAAAAAATGCATCCGCGTGCTTTTAAAAGACAGGAATAGAGCGGTGTATTGTCGCACTAATATTAGACACTTGGAATGGTGGAATAATGACAAAAACCGCAGATGAAAATGATTTGGACTATCGCGAACATTTCCAGTCACTGCGTTTGCAAATGGGCCGGTTTGATTGAACGGGCTAATGACATTACATTCAGCGTGTTTGTAAGTCGGCCTCGAACCGAAGCCATCTTTGATGCAAAATGCATAAATTGTCACTCGGGGTTCTCTCATCATGAAGCCGATACCTGTGTTCAAAGCATGCTTTTGCATCGGTATCAAAGCCATTCGGATAGGAATGAGGTGTGGTTTTTTTTTTTCGCTTTTTAATCGCACGATGCAGCCCGCGTTGATGAATTATGAAGAGGCTTTTAAAGCATTTTCAGCATTTCTGATCCCTCAAACTGCTTCTTCATAGCCACAGTTGGCTTATAAAGCCACATTTTACGCAGAATTCAGCAAAGGTGCTCTCAGATCGCGGTGTAAAAGCACACGGCAAATTTCCTGCTTCGTTGGGATCTGTGCGGAGAGCACACGTTGATAAATACCAGTTCTACCGTTTTGCAATACGGATAGATGCTAGTCGGGTATAAAACTTGTTACATGGAAACGTAACATGGAAGAAAGGCGGGAAAATGCCATCTTTCTGAGGCATAAGGACCGCATGTTAGTGCATGGGACTTTACATTTCGTGAAGCCAACACATTGACATTTTCATCATTTTTTTTTCCCCCTCTTCCTTTTGCAAGAGGATGGGGTTGAAAAATGTCAGACGGTAATAGAAACAAGAAGCGGCCACACAGCAAGCTGTCAGATGAAGAGCTCCGGGCGACAGGCTGCATATCTCAAGCCCCTCCGCCAGGTTACTATCGCTTTAGACAGCACGCTGCTGATTTTGCAAATTTCTGTCATGCGCCGACATAAAATGGGATTACTGTTATGTTGCTAA
This sequence comes from Hippichthys cyanospilos, assembly GCF_059441005.1. Lineage (NCBI taxonomy): Eukaryota > Metazoa > Chordata > Actinopteri > Syngnathiformes > Syngnathidae > Hippichthys > Hippichthys cyanospilos. Next base: position 3,871,125 of record NC_142379.1, read on the forward strand.
CACCCAAAAACTTCAAGTGGGAATGTAACGTCTTTATGATAGTGGAAGGAATATATTTAGTTTCTGGACCGCTTTTTTTTTTTTTTTTTTTAACTGCCATTAATCAATCAAACACTACATTAATATTCAGCATGACTTGATTTGTTTATTTATTAATTGCTAGGTGATGATGACATATTACACAAAATGTCACCATTGTAGGAAATGAACTAAACGCTTACTCAATTAAAGTATTGAAAAGTTGTCGGCATTTTTGTATACGTTTAAAGGGTGTTTTTTGCTTCCTCGGAATGAACCCTTAGGGCACTTAAAAGAATACTTTACTTTGTTCGGCATTTTCAGTTGTAAAGAAGTAAATATTTTGTTTAGATTAATTTGATAACCATTATTTTCATGAACTATTAATACCTTTAATACCAACTCATGTTTCCAATCACTATTGACCCAAAATGACAATATGTGCTCGGGTAACGACCAATCACGGGTCTTCTGTGTTCTGTCTGGATATGTATGGATTTTTGAGATACGCGAGCAGAGTGGTGATTGGTTGCTTCCTGAGCCCTAAGAATGTGATGTCATTTTCATTTGGCGCCAAGTAGCAAAATGTGCCTTTAAAGGTATTAATTGTTTGGTAAATAAAGTAAAGAAAAGAGAAAGACGCTGACGTTAATTGTGTTGAACCATCAAGTATATGGGGGGGGGGGGGGGGGTCATTATTTCTTCTTCTTATTATTATTATTTCTATTCTTTTATACATTTCTTCAATTATATACTAAAATTCTTGTTTTGGGCTCAGGCCAATGCAAAGAAATTGTTGCTTTGCCACCATTATATCGCCAATGAACTGCGTTAAAATGAGTTTTCCGACAATTTTTGGTCAAAGATGCATTTTGCAGGTTTCTTATCATATATCGGCAATTCTTTTCAGATGAATATATTTTCCTGAAATCAGGGGCTTGCTCGACAACAAATACTTACATCGGACCTCCAGATATGCAGCTTGGTCATCTTCTCCGATGGCGCTGCGTGCAGAACACAGGTACTGCCCGGCGTCTGTGTACTTAACGTACTTTAGAGTTAGGGAGGAGACGCGAGCGTCACTCCGCACCACCACGTTGCCATCCTCGCTCTGAACAGAAGCAAACAAAAGCCCGGTTGGGAAAGTCACGTGTTATTTATACGGCCCATAACGTGGAGGAGAAATACGCCGAGGAGCCCGAGACATTTGATTACAGAGAAAAGGCAACAGATGTGAAAACACAGGAGCACCGTTGATAGTAGCAGGGAGCTGATCAATAATTCATGTCAGGAGGAACCGTGACGAGCTCTCCACTCAGAGTGCTTAGCAACTTGTGGCAGCTTCATTTCACCTTAAACCAGATTCTTCTGTGGCTTTCAATCAGGGTCATTTTATTCATTTTTCCTTTTTTTTTTTGCTGGTCATGATCACCACGGCATTGATTTTGCCGCCAAAGCTTTCCAAAAATGATTGTCGAATCCAGCACAGGAGAGCGAATGTTGCATCCCGAGCCAGGGAAACGACTAAAGGCAGCTGGCTAATGAGTTATGGAAATGAGTCCCACACTCCAGAAATGCTACCTGCTTTCATGGACGACTGACTTGTAGCACGTACCAACCTTCAGGGTCAACAACTGCCAAAAGCCACCCTCACAAGATAGGATTACCACCGTTTTGTGGCATTGATAACTAGCAATCCCAATTATAACACAAATGCTTGTGACAACTGTTTCTCTGCAGTTAAGATAGCAAATAATTACCTCCCGCCGGTCCTGATGATTGTCTTTTACAACTTTGCCTGCACGCTTTCGTTTTATCAAGCTGCAAATGACAGATGATATGAATTGTCTTTGAGGCGATACTTTCTGTCTAATCGCCGCGGTTGGCGCATTTCAAGCCGTCAATCCCTTTTGTTGGGATTAAATTAATAGAATTTTGACGCGGAGTTTCTGTTTTTATTCTTTTTTGCGGGATTGTTTGTTTTAAGAGGTGCAAAATGCCTTCAGCGGTTCGTTTCCATTTGAGTTTTTTTGGAATGGCTCAGGTCCAAGCTGCAGGCTAACCAATGCCACGGATGCTTTTACACATGCTGATTGAGGAGGCAGCCTGGGCGGCCATGTAAAGAGAGAGCCGGCTAGTTTGTATTCGGATTGAATAGGCTACGCATGTCTGCAGCATTCATTATGCATGGCGGGTTGAGGGACTGGAGCAACACTTATATAACACAACGGCCTTTTATTCTGACCCGGTGCAGAAAACATTCTCGGTCCGACTCTGCAGCTTGGCAACGCACGAGACTAAATTTGGCAGTCATTTAGTAAATATTGATTCTTTGTTTTGAGGGAGAATGTTTTTTCAATGTCTTAATTTGACATGTCTGTTCAAGCGCTCCATACAATAAGAAGACAAATCAGCAATGTATCTCCTGATATAGTGAAAGGGGGCGGTTCTACTCAACTACCCAGAGGCCCAGTCTTCTGTTTGGGGTAACGCTTGTTACCCCACGCTTGGCTGACGTTTATCTGAATGTTTGGACTCTTTTTCAGCCAATCACTGGGCAGCTTTTATAACAAATGCTTTTTTATAGTATACTTTCGCAAGTAACGCTACCTAAAGAAACTACTGTCATCAATATTTATCGATAAGAAATCTCATGATTGATCTCATAGCTACAGTACAATGATCTGCATTATTCTTATCAATACGTGTCCAAACAGGAGTTTAGGAAATTCAGGGAGTAATGTTAGGGTTAAAAAGACTAGATAGACAACATTTCATTTTAAGTACTTGATTTATCAACAAAAAATGTCTCAAAACATGTTTTTAGTTTTGCTGGCTGTATTAAAGCAAGCTTGTAAGGGCTCGAAGAAACTATTTGTCGAGACAACATGCGTGCCACTTGCCAGCAGGGGGCGGAGACTTGACACAGCCTCACTGACAGCCTTGCATTGTCTCCCATTGAATGTGCAGCATTTTCTTGGACATAATCTGATGAATCAGAGTCTGTCTCTCATTTTTCCAGAGGCAATACTGGTGAAATCTCCGACTATTCATCAGTATTAACTGAAATTTGCCAGATCGACTCAGATTCGTCAGACTTCCTCTGACCAAGAAAATTACACATTGAATAGGAGATACATGGCAGGCAGACCACGCTGTCAACAAGGCCATGTCACATATTCGCCCTATGAATCAATCAATCACGGCTGTCTTTTAGGTTTTTTCTAGTGTGTTTTAAAAGTTCTTACTTGCACATGAAAAATTATTTAGTGATCACGTTAATTGTAGACTCGATACATGTATTTTGTTTACAGCTGAAATTTGCTTAATAAGTAAACGATCTCTGAATAAAAAAATGAAACAAGTGCCACATTTGTTGGGCTGAACATGGAAGCAATGACACTTGACGGAAACTGCAATATTAGGCAAACATATCTAACTAGTGGCGTCCCTTTTAGAAAATAATGGGGATCTTTATCTGAGGCGTTTTGCTCATTTACTGGAGCAATCAGTGTGATGTAACTACTCAGATTCCAAAACAACCCCGAGACTATGAACACCTCCAATTCACAAGGAAATGCTACAGCAAGTTTTCTTTGCTTTTAACAGCGTAGCAGGCCGAGACACTCCGGAAACGTCGGAGCGTGAAATCGGGAGAGCGCTACGGGACACGTTAACTTCACGTGTCACCAAACCTTAACTGGCCCAGCGTATGGAAGAAGGAAACACGCTTCCTTTTGCAGCTTGTCCGCCGAGCCCGACGCATTCGGCGCTAACATGCTCGGCACGCACGGCACTGTTGCGTGCCCATAACTCTTCTCCCCACTGCCTGCCTTCTATTATGGGATATCTACAAACACACACACACACACACACTCAGTGTAAGTGCAGTAGACCACCATACGGTTCTGTGGCTGATGCCTTTCATTTTCCCCACCCCTTAATGTAAACCAGTCACAGCCTTGTGGATATAACATGGTTAAATTCGCATCTTTCAAGCGCTCCTTGGTAGGAAGATAGGAAACCTCCATAGGTTCGCAAATTCAACAGGCACACGGGCCGGGTGTTTGCACAAACCTTGTAATTATTGCCGCGGCAGACGACAAACGTTCCCTCTTTTCATTCAAGTATTCTTTGGGCGTTTAATGATCATTACTGAATGAATGTCATTCCGCAGAAAACAAGACTAAGACAAAGCCGTTACAGGCCTCTGAGCATAATTTGATTTGCCCTCCCCGACCACGTTTTTTAACGAATAAAAAACACAAAAATCGACAGTGCCCAAACAGCCTTTTGCTTATCCTGGCTCTGAGTAAAAATATAAATATTTGATGTTGATGCGAGCACAGAAGTGAGTTCATAACCACTACTTTGGTTGAATATTAAAAAGCAATGAGAGAATTTTGTCATGATATTCAAACGGAATTAGGTTGGTGATTAAAGCAGAATGAGAAAATTCAGTTCTAATATTCAACCAAAGTAGTAATAAATTGGAGCTTGATTCTGTGTTTACCACATAAATAAATATGTCCTGTACTTCTATTTATCACAGGCAGAAGACATTAAGCCGAGCAAGTTGCTGGCAGATTTCTCTTTTGGCATTTTCATTTCTTTCACAAACAGTCGCTGGCTGTGATGCATCGAGGCAGACAGAACGCGATGGCGAAGATATTGGCACAGCACCGGGGGAGATATGACCATGTGCCAGTTCGATTTTTCTTCGTAAACTAAACTCACTGCCCATTTCACAGACGTTGCAAAAGGTGGCGCAGCGCCACTGATAGGAGAAATGAGATGTCTTCATGTTTTAAAGATGAAAAAAAGGATAATGTAAGAGATAAAGTAGGGTCCTTATCAGGAATAAAAATGAGAAAAACAGCACATGAATTGAGTCTTTTTAATGGCTCTCTTGTGTACGGTAACTAAAAACGGTGTGTAGTTATAACATGTACTCTAATTTGTTGTATTTTTTTTTTTTTATTTAATATACACAGTAAAATTATACTGGGAGTCTCAGATTTATGTTGGTCCCCTGGAAATGGTCAAGGCTTCAAAATAAAAGCATGCAGGAAAGTAAAATATTTCACTTCACTTTTGCTAGCCACAATTTACCCTACCTAGCAGTCACTTTCAATAAAAACACACGGTTTGAGTGCATATATATATATATATATATATATATATATATATATATATATATATATATATATATATATATATATATATATATATATATATAAAATAAAGCTAAATACGTCAATCATTTATCCACATCATTAGTCATTTCTCTCTCTCTCTCTCTCTCGCTCTCTCTCTCTATATATATATATATATATATATATATATATATATATATATATATATATATATATATATATATATAATGAAAGTATAGTTATGTATAGTTCTTACATAAGTTATTTTGGGGGGTATGAAAAATATTAACTGGATTTACATTAACATGGGAAATAATAATTCAGTTTCAGTCAGACTTTCAGCACAGAATTAATAATGAAAAATGAGGGTCCACTGTACACATAATAAACTGAAATGGCCTCATACACAGCAAAAAAATACACCGCCCCCATTGTGCTCCTGCTCTTCTTCTCCACTTTTATTTGAAGGATTTTCATCTGCATCCATCCATAATCGCATTGGACTCCCCTGACATGGGAGATGGATGAGTGTAGGGAAAGAAAAAAAAAAAAATCATGCATTTAGAATACCTTGTGCTGCTCAGGACGAGTCCATGATGCCTGTAGAGAACAGAAAGAATAACAAACAACAAAAAAAGAAGCAGAGTAATTCTTAGAGGGCAATCCTCATGCAGGTTAAAAAAAAAAAAAGCGCTTTGGTGCCGCATGTAAGTATTAACAGCTGTGTGCGTTTGTTTGTTTTTCCTTTCCATCTTTAATGCCTGAGTTTGAAAGTTGGATTCAGTTAAAACAGTCAACATTGCAGTTATATGCTTGATGTCGACTATTGTGTGACAGCAAAGGCTGGCGTTTTCAAAATTTTCCGTAATCCCTTAGTGTGTCCTCTTTGGAGCGACACTGCGTCTAAGCTCTATTAAGAAGCACGTCTACTGGTGTCACGATAGCCGGAACGCTTTCAAAGTTTATCATCATGCAGCCTTTAAAAAGTGGGCTTGAAATGATCGATTTGCCATCTATTTTCTTCTTTCTTTCTTCATCAGACCCAATGATAGTACTAAGATGAAGTAAGACATGCTACATTCGCTTTTTAGACTATTCACAGCCCAATATTTTCATTCAAAAGGCTCCGTTTAATTGAATGGATCATTTCCGGTCTCTTAAACTAGCCCTTGGGAGCCGTTTTGTGTTTTTCTACAACCATTACTTGAGTTAATCCTGGCAGCTATGGATTGTGTTCAACATCCGAATGCTGCTGTATACATCGGGGAATCTTAAGAGGATTGAAACAATGTTTACACTACACATTAACGCTACATTATGCCAACAAGACTGTTATGTTGGCGTTCATTTGCCTGCCATTCAGTCATGTATTCTGTAAACATTTCAGATTTAGCTGCATTATACTGAAACCTTCATGATTTCCTTATGAATTTGCAAGTGTTTATTATTTTGGCAATAAAGTACCAATATTTCTGCAAAGAGCGCCAAGGGGAAGTACTGTATTTAATTATAGAAACAGGCTTTAAGAATAGTAAACAATTGCATCATTTATGAGGACATACAGCACACGGCCAGGAGTTGGAAATTCAAAATAAATGACTTAGAAAACAAAAGCATAGTGCAACCACCTGGATCGCTAATTATCAATGCCGTCAAAAGAGCTTGTTAAAATTCCACACTTGATTTCATCAGAGCAAAGTGTTTTGGTTTGCAACATGGATCAAATTGGCTCAGCCTAACTCTTGTGTGAACAATTACGTTCACCAAATGAGGTCTTTGTAGTCCCCACGAGGAAAAATTTAAGGTATCTTTGTCCAAACAAAGCTGGTCACATCTACTACAGTCATGGCCACTATTTGCAGAAATACAGTGCTGAAATTATGAATTGACAAGTGTGACAAAATTCAACACGTGTGAACCCATATTTTGCAACACCCTCGGACGAAATGCTTTTGTGCTACCCAGGACAACATGCTATGTCCATTTGAAACAACAAAGACACAGCTCAGCAAGCCAAGAAGCTTTACAGAAGGCATGCTCGGAGGAGAACGTGTTAGAGCATGAAGATGAGGTGCGATGGCTCGCGTAACAAGTAGAATGGCAAACAGCTCTTTCATCAGGTGAAACTTTGGAAATTAGTCAACGCAATCTGCTGAAATAATTGTCAGGGAAAAAAAACAAAAAAAAAAAAAACAGCATCAATGAACTCGCAGCTCGAGTCCAGCCTTCATTAGCGGTGCTTTATAAATGCAGTCCACTGATGGAGGGTAAGTGGACTCTTTAATTAAGTCCTTTAACCCAAAACTAATATATCTGGGCTGCCACACAAATATATGTGTATGTCTAATGAAGTGCTAAATGTTGTGGGTCAGCGGGACTTCTCATCCTATGCGTAAATAAACGGCAATGAATAATCGATAGCCGGCACTGCAAAAGTCTTGGAATACTGCTAGCTTTCGGGTTTTAACCACTTTTTTCACCACCATTATTCTGACGTATTAAATTAGTAAATAGGAGGACAGATAGAGGCGTTTACAATGACATTAATTAGGGTTCCATTCCATTTAGCTTTAAGAGAGGCAGGTCCCTGCTAGTTCTCCAGTAGAAGGGAAGGTTGTAGTAAATACCTGCCACTTTAGTCTTGTAAACAGAGTTTGTTATCTAATATAGAGACGAAACCAGAATCGTTTAGCATCACTATAACGATAGTGTGAAGCTGCCACTGTGGAGTAAACGTTTTTGGCTGGCAAATACCTAAAAACAGTATTTGCAAACATATTTGCAATTATGTTTGAATGCGTTTAAATGAATGGTCAAGCAATTAAAAAAAAAAAGAACTAATTCATTTATTCACTAGGTCCGTAGTTTTTTTCTTCTTAAACATCATATAGAAGACGCATGGAACTGTTCATTGTGTCAGAAATGATTAGGGCTGCACCATTAATTGAGTTTTAATCGCGATCGATATTGGCTGCCACGAATAATTAAGCTGCTCCTCGGAGATATTAACATTTAAAAACCTTATGTCAAATCAAGCACTTTGTCATCCTGCCACCAAGAGGCAATGTTTCCCACATGTTTGCATGACAAACGCTTAGATTTTTCTTACCCTAATATGTTATTTACCAGTGTGAAATGGCGTTGTTTCTCACCTGATTCCTAATATATACCGTGCTTGCTGTCGATTGAGACCCATTTTGAAAAATTGGCAAAAAAATTGAATAAGTTCGGTTTGAAATGATCAAAAATGACATTATGACTGCTAATTGATTAAAACTTGAAAGCTTAAAAGCTTGAAAGTAATGTGCTTGGCTCTAAGTAGGCTTAGGCTTAATTTATTTTCATTGGTTTGCACTCAGCAAGTAACGTATTTTCCGCACTATAAGGTGCACCGGATTATAAGGCGCACCCTCAATTAATGACGTATTTTCAAACTTTTTCCATATATAAGGCGCACCGCATTGTAAGGCGCGTCCTCATTTAATGACATATTTTAAAACTTTTTCAATCACAATTTAGTAATACTCAAAGTAATAACAATAGTAACTCAAATAATAACTCTAACCTCTCAATAGCGTAATAACTCAATGTCAATATGAACAACCTTGTTCAACTGTAAACACACAAAATAAACAGGTAAAGCTTACTTAATCAAGTCATTCCCCATCTAAGAATCCCAATCTCAATATTGATCCATATATAAGGCACACCTGATTATAAGGCGCACCATCAGCTTTTTAAAAAAAAATTAAGGCTTTAGGTGCGCCTTATAGTGCAGAAAATACGGTAAGTTAAATATTTACTTTAGTTATTTTAGTTTATTATTATTATTTGTCAAGACTTAAAGCCTTGTTTATATACTGCTTGTTTAAAAAGATGGCAATAAATAGACATGTTTGACCAAACATGATGAATAGCCATGATTTCAATATTGAATAATATGATTATTATTGATTGGCTTGGCTTGATTGATTATTATTTTGGCCATAATCGTGCAGCCCTCGAAATGATACAATATCACATTGTGACCTCATATAGCAGGTCGTTGTAGGATGTTGAGCTATGAAAATGTTGTTGGCAGCAGGCGCAGTCTGTCCTGTAACATGGTAGTGAAACCTTGCACATTAGCGCCAACAGCAGTTAGCCACGTTGTCACCGCCGCGCTGCAGAAGAGCTATGGGCCTAATCTAGCTGGCGGCCTAATAGCGTGGAACATCAGCACATTGTCGCGCACGAGGCGCCGGCTCTATACTGCAGAAGCCGTGCATCACTGCCGCGTGTGTAATGTATTTGTTTAGGACTTGCGTTTGTTTAAACCAAAATGAACGGCAGCACGAAAACCAACAACAGAACCATGCAATAATTAAGATCTCCAAACAAATCCACAGATTCTCCATTGGAATTCATCCCCCATTGACAACGATGTCTCTGCATTATGTCTTAAAGACGGCTTCGCTGCCACACCCCCGCATTAGTGTTTCAAGGCCCCTGACTAACAGAGACTATCATGAGTGTTGTCGTTAAGGAGCCACAACCTTGCATCACCGCATTACCGAGCGTTTGGGCCCGCAGGAGCCTTTTGTTTCCAGAGGAGACAACAATTGCACAATTATAGCCCGTCTCTGAAGTCTTTCTGAAACTGCTGCCACGTTAATGGGCTTTAGCCTTTCATTAGCAATCAAACAACCGCTTTTCTTCCCGAGTAGGTACTATTTAATTAGCTATCTGGATGAGACCATATAAGAATACTGTATCTATGTGTAATTGTGAATCAGACAGAAGCTGTTTACTAACACTTATATGTTCTACACTTTCTGCTAGAATGTGAATTTAGTGCTTTGAAAAGCCATCAATGATTGATGACAAATTAATTTGCCTGAATGTTATCCAACTGCGCCTGATTAAGTTGTTAAATAATCAAAACAAAGTGAGAGAAGGCGTACGAATAAACAACGCAATAACAGATAAGACTCCTGTTGAGATTGTCTGGACATTGTGGTTTTACTCCACGTTTTTAATTTACGGAATCACTGCTTTTATATTGCGCGATCTCGTAATCTCCCTCCTAATCCTAGAAGGGGGTGAGCTTCTCACATCTGTTTATCAGACAATCCCCGCGCCGAATCCCGCGGTGTACTACGAGTCTAGCGAAAATGCATTTCTGGGCTCTAACTTTTCCAGTGGACGTCTGCCGTGAGAAGCCGAGCAAGCCGGACAAAGACGTCTTTAAGCGAGGCAAACAATGAATCTGTCAGAGCGTAGCAGCTGTAACTCGAGTTGCTTTAGTTTTTGTCCTGTAACAAAAGCTTCATTACAAGCAGAGCCACTATAGGGGGGAAGACTTCCCGTCTGTTAACTGGGAATGCTCTAACTCAACGCATTCAGATGAGTTAGGAAAATATGAATGAATAAAGGCATGTTTTATGTCACTTGGGTTAACCGAGAAGCAAAATGACCTCTGGAGCCTTGTAGAATATAACCAGTCTGATGGGTCTGTGTGAGACGCCACGCCCTGGGAACCTTCTTGCTGACAAGACAAATGTTCAACGTCCGTCTTGCGGTGATTTGTCCGTCTGAGAAATATCATATGAGAATCGATTATGCTTGCAAGAAGAACATCCTCAGGACCTGACTGCTAAAGGGGCAGACTGAACGACGGTTGTCTTGCATTAAAAGCTCGTAGACAGGAAATGTCTTGCGCCATTTCACTTGTACGGTAGTGATATGGCTTCATTTGCCTGGGGGTTTGGTTTTCCACATCAAAATAGTAAAACGAGAACCATGTCTTCTAAATAGTAATGATGCTTTTCCACTGCTCAGTACCAAGTCGCAGGAGACTGCGAAAATCACCGAACACGCTTTGAACAAATAACAATGGGGGAGAAACAGCATCTTGATTTTTTTATTTGAAGGCGGCACTGCAGCAGAGTGGCGACTTGACTACATTGCCGCAGCATCCAGAGCTAAAGTATAGCTAACATTAGAACTTGCTTATTATTGTTTTTTTTTGCTTCGTTAACTAACCTGCTTTGAGACAGTCGGGAAGAGTACAAATTGTTTTAATTAGGATGTAGTTATGTAGTATTACATAATTTCCCTTGTAGGGAAACAAAATAAGTGGTTAAATATTATTGGAAGGGTGACCAGACTTTCAGAATTAAAAAACGAAAACACTACGTTTTCACCTAAAATGAAAACTGCAATAATGTGCAGCAGAAAAAAATCTCAGGGTTGTGTTAAAGTAGTGAAGCTTGTATTGCTTCCAAGTGCAATTTGAGTTGCTGCTGCTTTGATTTAGGTTCCCCAAATAAATTACAAAATGTTTCCACGTACCCCCTGCAATGTGCTCATAGCTTATTCATTGCTGCTGGTGCATTGAATGAAAATTTCGACACGACTGAGTTGTGCTACTGCGTGAGCGGTCCTTCAATGCACTTCCAATGAACTAACAAAACCTTGCTTTGTAAACTAAAAATCAATTGGCACAATACACTTTGTAGTCCAACGTTGGAACTGCGCCACCAGAAACTTTCAGCTCACTGCAGTGCGACCACATTTTCTCGGAAGTAGGAAGTAGTTCTAGTATGCTGCATACGTGAAAGCAAAATAGTTAAATTCACTTTTAACCAGTTGATCAACTTTAAAAGCGATTTACACATTGGGTAAAGGATGGAGAGTCAGGGGGCGAGTTTCGTGTTAGCTGTTGAAGTATTAAAGGTGCCGCTTTGGTTTATAAATAAAATGCTGAGTTGATATTGATACCGTGCAGAAGAAAAGAAGCTAAGGTTATGTATTTTAAGTGTAATTATAACCAAAGTGACTGGACCTTGGAGTCGTCTGAGGTTTACCACATTGTCCTCCCCATGTGAATCATTTGAAAGGGTCTGAAAACTCCCTCAAACGAGCGTCTAATTAGCTTCAGTGTTGGATGCGATGCACAGATGCGCTGGCTTTTCAATGCGGTACAATCAACCCACACTCTCTCAAATCAGCCAAATTGGATGCGCTTTCATTGGATGCAGCCATTCTGGATGAAATACAGCTGTTGCGATGAATACAGATGGCGTGACAGACGGACATCAGATGAACAGAACAAGACAACCGAACAATTAGCAGCCATTTCACCGCGCCTCACTTTTTCACCCCGCTTTTTGCTCCCTTGTTGCAGATTTCCAACAAGGAAAAGCATTTTTTTTTTTTTTTTAAATCCCGCTACTCGACTAAACAATCGGGTCATTCATGAGGCTGCTAATCGTTTCTTTGTGGCCCTACTCGAAAGGCGCAAAACACACTGTCGCATGCGACTACACTGGTCGCGGCCTGTTCTTCTGTTTTGTGAAATTCATTCCCTCGGTGGCCACTTGCAGATTTAATCTTTGCAGGGGCAGTAAACATTTTTAAAGCCATAAAATGGAAATCTTGGCAGCGCGTTCGGTATTAAACACTGGTCACTTTAACTCGATAAAATGGGAGGTGTGAAGCGTTAAAGTGTGACAGCGCGCCTCTGCACCGTGGGCAGAGAGAAAACAGGCATATCGTGACGTGCGTCATATGGCGGCAGTGTTTCTTTTTGCGTTTGGAGTGAAGCGCGCCGCTCGCAATCTATTTTTGATGATCAAACGCTCGCCCCTGTGAGCCTGACAGGTGGCTGGGAAAAACACTGTACTTCTGGTGTCCGCACATTGCAACCATCAAAAAAACATCCGCTTTATAGCCCACCATTGATGTTCCACTTTGAGAAGGGGAGCGTTTGACTCTCAAAAGACAAATAGGAAAGAGCAACACTTAGATATGGTCCATTTGTGTTGACTGGCAAAAACATTAGGCTGTCTAGACCAGAGATTCTCAAAATGTGGCGCAAGAGGTAAAAATTGATGAATTTCCCATCAAATCTAAACATTCAATAAAAACTGTATTTTAGGCCAGCGGTCTCAAATGTGAGATATCAAATGAATTTATGTAGGTATCAGAATATATAAATTCATGCTTTTTAATGCTGTGACAGGAGCAGTTTTTTTTTTTAAGCTTTATTGTATTTTTTTTATTTTATTTTTAAATAAGCGTACTGGCTCATGAAACAGCCTATTGCTAAATTGCATCATAGTGCAAATCACTGCATGTCTAAGTTTGAAAAGGATTCACTTTGTTATGAGTGACACAATTCCCCGCCAGATGAGTCAGAAATAAAACAGCTGATGTGACACCGTTTCTTCTGTGAAGTTGCTAAATTATATGCGCTTTGTTACTCCTGCAGATTTAATGAGATGCAGAAGAAAAAGCACTTAGATTTAAGTTTTGTTTGTTTTTCTATCCATAAGTGTTTTACACTGGTAAGGGGGTGTACAACTTCATTCCGAGTTTTTAAGGTTTGAGCAGGAGTGAGGGAGTGTCTTTTTCCAGATTTTGAAGGAGGCACGTAACTTAAATCTGGAAAGATGTCTTCAAACACAGTTGCTCAAACTCATTAAGGTGGTCTGACAACATTACTCAATTCTATTGTTTTCTTCACAAAACAGGTAAACATTAGCAAACATTTAATAAGAAACGCCAGTGTTGCATATCTAATTTGAGGAAGCTTTTGTGTTGTCTCTGTTTTAAAATTTCATGTGATTAAACACGATGCCTTATTTCATTTCCGGGGGCGTGGCGGATAGGGGAGTAGCGAGTGACTTCAAGTTTTGGAAACACTGGTCTAGACAACTACAGTATGGAAATGGACATGAATGAAGCATCCTCATGGTATGATACAAAGACTAAGTGATCAGAAGACAGAAAAAAAAAATGGCGTTTCACTTTTTTGGGGTTACGTGACAAGAAACCACGCGATTTCATGCTTCTACGGCAAGATCGACTATTTGACCAACTACACTCGGATGGCATGCAGCGGTGCTTTTCTAAAAACTTCTAGCGGAATAGAATAATTGGATTTCAGCTGAAATCTGGAGGCGCACATTTGCCACAGTAGAGTTGTGTGCCAAGCCGATTTCATACCTGATAGATCCTGTTTAGGTGTGCCTGTAGGGAGAAAATGTAGCGCATGTAATGGAGCAGCTCCACAATCCTGCCACCAAGTCCACCATTCTCTCAACATTTTCCCCCTCATTACTTCGCAGCATAGCGAGACCCTTGAGGAAGCAGGCCGCATGAGCTTGGTGAGGACAATAACAGGCAGGTGGTCATCGTTTCTGATGATTTGACCATTGACTGTGATGGGAGAATATTGGTCAAGATCGTAATGGAGGCTTACTGCGGCGCTTCATGAGAGTGGCTCAAAAAACAAATTGAAAAGATATGCGCGGTATAACCTAAAAGTGAAACAATCGAGAGGATACGGTTGAGCGTAAAATGTTGAAACCTTTCAATCACTTCCATGAGCACAGCAAAATGTGATTGAAAACGCTAAATGAACACTTACTCATTCAAGCGCTCATTCTAGCAAACACGGTACCAAGCAGACGTGGTGTTTAATCACAGGCCTCTGGATTAAATTGGATCGGGAAAGAGAGGAATTCGAGTTGACTTTCTTGACATTTGGGAGCGTTTAAGTAGAATCTAATCTCCGTGTCGGCAGTTGAATGCGGTATTGTCAAGCTAATTGCGTGAGATCCAGCGGGCCATCTCAGAGCCGACTAATTTGGAGGAATTAATGGGCGATCCACAAACTTCACATTGTGCTTTGCCTGCACATACCTACGTTTGATTACCAGAACTTCCCCTCTTGATAAACATGTTAAAGCGGCAGTGCTTCGTGTCTTTTCTTAGGGCACGAGCTTCTCGCAGTCTGACACGAAGGTCGCAGATTCATGACGGTCCCGGATGGCTGATCACCCTGTGATCTTTTTGCCGCTTGTTCCTTTGTTTTGTTGCTGACTATTCAAGCTAGATGACAAATGATTATGAACTCAGGTTAAAGATGCGGATTTGATGCAAATTATTCATTGCATCACACCAGTATTGTTATATATTCATATTATTATTGCTGTGTATTGATTAGCTACTTTGAGGTGTTGCGCAATTAGAATCCGAGTGAATGTGGATGCGGCTATAACTTTCTTTAGTAGACATCATTATGTGAAAGTGACACAAAGCTTCTGCTATTTGTAGCTAATTAGCACATTCAATTTTGCCTCAACTGCTTAATGGTCAGGAGTGTTCAATAAGCAGTTCAAGTCAGACATTATTATGCTCATCTCTTGTCTTGTTGTCTTATCGGTTTAGTTTAAATCGCAGTTGAGTTGGGACACTTTTGATAAGTTTCTCTACAAATAATTTGGAGTGTATTATGTGGGTCATTTTAATGTGTGTATTTTTTTTTTAATGATACACGAAATCAAAAATCACAAGTAGGAGAATCAAAAAAAAAAAAAGGAATATATTTGGACGAATCATTTTGTTATTGAAAACAGGCTTTCTCGAGCTTCTTCAGCTCTAGTCCTTTTTCGGGCTCCTTTCCTCGACTTCCTGAAAAGTATCATGTGTTGCCATAACACACATGACGTAGAGAGAGAAATGATCTGCTTCAAAAATCTCATGTTCCTAATTTATGAACATAAAACATCAGACATCTTTTTACAGGCCCGGTAGGAGCAACGCCGACCTATAACCTTGCATTTGCAGTTTACGTTGGCTTTTGTTGCCGTTCCTTAAAAAGAATGCCAACCCAACCACTGAGGTCACGATGAAGTCAATAGTCACGTTTGCCTTTTACCTGCTCGCCGTCAGTGAAGATGCGGTTGCCGTAGCTCCAGCTGATGGTTGGCGTGGGATCCCCCGAGGCCTCACATGTTAGCATAACCTGCTCCTCCATCTCGGAGGTGCTTTGGTTTACAATGTAGGTAATTTTTGGTTTGACTGTAAAACACAAAGTAGACGCAAAGAGTGAGCGCTGGATTTGGGATGAGTTCAAAGGGAGGATGAGAAGCTTGACGTGTGAGGGGGAGGTGATGAGGCTAAACCGTAATAAGCCGTCTACTCCCAGCAGTAGTGAAAACATGATAAGCATATGAGGATCCATATTTTAATTCATGTGACTATTACGCCTGTGTAAGAAGGCTTGAGCTCTATTTATGTTTACATTTCACCTAACTGGTGGTGAGGAGTTTTGCGGGAGAGCCAAAACGAATTAAAGTGCTGCTTGTGAAGCGTGAAGGTATATTTATTTATTTTTTTTTAACTCTGTGGAGAACGACTACATTGTAGCATCCTAGGATTGTAAAATACTAAACCGAGGGATACATTTGCAGTCATGTATTTAAAATGCATGAGTAGCCACTGGTAATTTGGTGAACAAAGGAGACTCTGCCTTGTTTCTGATTTCATTATATAAAACATTGATTTTTTTTTCATTTTTTTAAGGACTAGAAAACTAGTACAGTATCTTGAGTAAGAGAGGCCATCACGAGCACTGGTGCTCGTGTGGGAGAAAAGAAAAAAAATAATTGCTCAAAGAGAACTGGCTCTGGTACAGCCACGCTTTGAAGATGACAACTGTGTTTGAATTTGAAGATATTTATAGGCTGCAGAGGAGAACAGGCTAAATAAAATGGCCAAACACGTCATCTTTACATGATTAGCTATCGTTTCTTAGTGGACAAGGGTGAAATAAAAACAACACCTTGTCAGAAAAAAAACAACAACAAAAAACGTTGTGTGCTATTGCCTCACACCCTCACTATATCATATGCACATATAGTAAATAAAAACTCCCAGCTCACCAAATACTCTCAGACTGAGCTCTTGCTCTGCTTCCCCAGCTTTGTTTTTGGCGATGCAGGTGTACTCGCCCTCATCAAGCTTGCTGACGTCCATGATGGACATCTCAGAGCCGTCCTCGTTGAAGCTGTACTTGTCTCCCGCCTCCAGAGGTATTTGGTTCCTGTCGGACAAAAATAAAAAAACAAGCTCCGATAATATGTTTCTTAAATCCGAAGAACCAAATGTATCACAAACAAGAGACAATAAATGGTTGTCACTTCATCATTATTCATTCTGTCCTAATCTTATGGATACTATTTTTTTATTGCAAATACAGTTCCAGACATTTTTTTTTCTGGTGTCATGGATTTTTTTCAGAAATTGTGTGTAACACAAATCTTAGATGCTAAAATGGCCATGAACATAGAGGTGCATTTTCTGCATCAACTGTTATATTATTTAAACTCAAGCACATTTCACTTTCATTGTACTAAAATTCACACAGCAGAAGGAAACCGTTGCCATGGCAACGGGATAAACACAACCTGTTGAACAAAGCAGAGGCCTATCAGTGTCGCGCAGAACAATGTGGCTATTGAGGATGTCGGTCTTCAGGTTTCGCGGCCTTAATTCACCATTTGATATAATGTCAATCAGTATCCCATTGCAATGAATTAACTAGTTAGCCTCACAAATGTATTTGAGTAACAAATGACATTAGGTGGCAAAACAGCAGGGATTAAATTAGATTTGCTTAGAATCACTTGATGACACAAGCATTTTTACTGTTTGCACGGCAGATAAGATGTAATGTCACAGATGTCATTTTTTACAATAGTAATAGTTTTTTGTGACTGGTAGATTATCGCAGGAATTGTTCTTGAGTGAACAGTGTGAGGCTTTTGCTTGGGGAGAAGCTTCAATTTGGGGGGAATATTGCAAAATATTACAATTTATGTCAAGAAAAAAATGGACAGGATTGCAGAGTGACTGCAAAAGGAACCTATCATATTGTGTCTTTGTTTTGTTGGCTCTAATGAACTGCAGATTTTGAGTTTTTTCTAGGCTTGTTTGCCACACAGTGTGGATATTGATGTTAGCGCTCTGAGTGGTTTAGATATGATTGTTTTAAAACATCTTGGTTGCTCCGAGTCCAGCACTGTTCTATGGTGTTCCACAAGGTTCAATCCTGGAGCCGTTGCTGGTTTCATTATTGCCCCTGCCCTTGGGTTCGTGACTGATTTGGATTCGCATACAACACTTTGTATTCGCCAACGGTTGTTTTAAAGTGTTCTGTAAATAAAGTTGAGTTTGAGTGTATCGATTTTGCTTCTTGAACGTTGTCAGGCGACAAGCTCTAGCTCAACCAGGAAAATTATAAGGATGCACTTTAGAAAATGGTTGGAAGTGAGGTCGTTTTAGTTTGTTTTTATTTTCGTGATAGGAAAAGGAGACGTTTATTTTAGGTGCATTCGGAAACTAAAGCACAGCATCAAAAGCAACGATATCTTAATCAAAATGTTATAATTGATGCACTGATAGGCCTAATGAATGCTAGTTCGTTGCCTCTCCCTGTGGATGAAAACCTTACCTTGTCCAAGTCACCATGGGTTCAGGATAACCATCAACTGCACAAGTCAACATGGCAGATTGGCCCACATCTGCTGTGGCGTTGACCTCTGACTGCCATATCCTGATGGTTGGGAGCACTGAGAGACACATACAAATACATGTTGCAGCCCCATTCACAGAACCAAGGATGTAAAACACAACCCGAATCTCACAGAACACTTATTTTAGGCACACGTCGTCCCCATGGCTCAGAACTCAGGAGCAGACGCACGTCATTGGCATGAGTGCTTCGTGCTATCCAGTTGCTGTGGGCAACTGTTTCCACATCCGTGCCTTGAGCCTCTCAGGATACTTAGCACACTCACAAACAATCACACACACAAACAGGAAGAGGGCAATAACAGCGAAAGCTTTGCTAACCGTTTACGACGACCTTGATAACCCGTAAATCAATCTCGCCGCGGGCCATCAGGCGTCCCTCGCAGGTGTACGCGCCCTCGTCGGTCTTCTTTATGCCGCGGATTTGAAGGTGGTTGTTGCTCAGGACCTTAAAGCGAACTTGATAGGGAAGATAAAAGCATGGTGAGGGATTGTCAAGTCATGCAAAACAACTATGATGAACTGGTACAAAACGTGCGAGGTGGCTCGATGGAGCCAACGAGACGGAGTCGCTGAAGTGATGTTTGACGTGTTTGATGAGTCATCAATCATATATATCCGTCTGGAATCTCAGCGCAGTGGTTCTTAAACACATTAGTGTGCCTCGAAGGATTATCTGATGTGTAAATCGGAATGATCCGATATCATTTGATGGATATTATTTTTGGTTATAATAAGCAGCTAATTCCAGTGAGATACAGTTGCACGGCAGTACAATTAAATGTTCTTCCACTAGAAGGTAGAATTAACCTGTTTGGATTCATACAACAGAAGAATAGCTTTGTTTTCAACTAAACAGTTCGACTAGCCAGCCTATTCGTTTGTGTCCATGGTAATGGACACTGGGTCTCACCAGGATATCAAAAGATGGGTAGTTTTACTTCATTTTAGTTGAATGTACTGGCTTCATAGATTATTTAACTTTACGTTAAAATGCTTTTCCGAAAAATTGTATTGTCAGTGTCCTGTTTCTGCCTGAAGCGAATACATCTTCCTTATTATATTATAAATGAAAATCATATTCAAATGAAAACACAGACATTAGGCAAACTGCTTTTGTCTATCCTCAGAGCCATCACTGTAGGAGCTTATTCATGATTAATACACCACATACTGTACATACCAGGAAAACATCCTTGAAAATAAAACCAGACTTTGAAATGAAATGTGGGACTAATAAATTCAATCGTGTGTTAATTCAAAACACAGTTACAACCCCCGCGTGAGCCGGCGTTATGATGTCCTTGCAGCCTGGCACATTTTGTGATATTGCTCAGGGTCTTGGGTGAATAACACAGTCGATTGTATTTTCACATTCAAAAGCAAATTAATTTTTTTCCTTTCTTTCCTCGTAAATACAAGTGAGAGTCAAACGGGAGCAGTCAGGGACCCATTGCCAGAACATTTGCATTAGAATGATGTCATAAGTATTTTGACTACTTGTCGAACACATTTCCTAATTCCATTTTAGGTTTCATATTATTTGGTGTTTTACTATATGGAGAGTTTGCTTTTAGAACTGCTTAGGGGGCCTGATTAAATGGCGTTTAGCTTCCTGTGCATTCATATATACACAACAAAGTGCGAACCAGAACAATTAAAGAAAATTGTCTTTGAATTTGGCCATTTGCTCCCCTGTCATAATAATACCTCTGTTTTGCAGTCACGCTGTACCATTTGATGTCATTTGTATTTCATTTCAGACATAACATCTCTCCCCCAGTCGAGCTAAAAGCAAATTTGACCAAATCCTCATTTTCATAATGGAGAGGTGCTTCCATCCACGCGCCACTTCAATTGTTGAACTTTTGGTCCTAATGTGTAATAATTCCCACAGCTTGACATTGAATTTCAATTTCATTCTTGCGATTGCTCGATTGCCATCTTACCATCTTTTTCCATCTGTATTCTAGCTCCTTTGTACTTCCAAAGGATGGTGGGCGGAGGGGAACTGATGACATCACACACGATGATGGCGGTGTCTCCTTCCGTGAACTCTTGCGGCGACGGCGCGTTTGTGAAGGTGATTTTCTCTGAAAACAAGTAGCTGTGTAATTATACTCATCAAGTATCATTGTTGAGGATTGAGGATTGTTGAGGGTTTTTTTCTTTTTTTATTCACTACTTTAATGTACTGTATAGAGGTTTTATGCAAAATAATATGCAGATGGAGAGAGGGATTTTTGGACTGAGTTTGTATTTTAAAATAAAAAAAAATAGGCTGAAATAGATGAAAAGCAGAAACACATTGCATAAGATAGATGCATACAAGACTAGAACAATTGCTGTTGCCACATTTTTAAATACTGTCAATTGGAACTCATAGTTGTACAATATTGTGCTGCTGTTTTGATTAGTTGTCACTAATCGTCATTACAGATGTAAATAGAATTATCTTCAATACTTCACAGCGAACTTAGATTCGACCACACTTAAATTAAACAGAGACTGCATACGTGCATATATAAGTGCTGCTGTTTTGGGTGACAAAAAAGTTTAGCCATTTTCATCAGTGTAAAGTTAATATTTCATCTGTAATTGGACCTTTTTTTTCATGTACAATTCATGTCTTTAAATACACACTTTGACCCTTTCCATCGACAGAAATGACATCACAAATACTCAGGGTAAAATGCTAAATGAATATTCCTTTAGTAGTTAACTACTGGGCTCATTTGAACTTTGTTGCTGACGTCGTCAGTCGAAAGCAAATGAAAAATGTGTTTTTATTGGGGGCTATGAACTGAGAAGTAATGTTTTGTTTTTTTTTGATGGGAGGGGAAATGTGGCATCTATTTCAGGCAGGTGTTAATTTTGAAGTAGACAATGATACGGCGATTTGGAGAGCATAATAGCCCAGTGTTTATCTGTTGTACTAATCATTTTACGACTCGAAAATTCCCCCATGTTTAAACAAGCCAATGGTATCCTCATTTTAAAACTACCAGCTTCTTTGAGGAGGATTTTCTCCACTTGCAATCAGTTTGCTCAGCTTTCCTCTCCCGTGTAATTTAATCAAGTTTTTTTCTGGCTGACAATCTTCACCGCAGTGGACCCTCATTCTAAACCAACCAACTGATTGATGGAGTTTGCCGGTGGCACCGAAGCGCTACGGCCACCGAAAACACTTGACCCGGGTCAAATGTTGCAGACTCGCATTGAGCCGTAATCTTATCGGGTGACATTCCGTAGATTAAAAAGATAAAAGTGTGCTTTGTAACAGTCTGTGCCTACAGGTGGAAGCAATAATTGGAGGAGAAGGGGGGGGTGGGGGGGTGACATTGTGGTAGGGGGCAGTCGAGCTATGACGTTTGTTTCCTTGTACAAGGCTGAGAGGTTTCAGTTTCAAAAAAGGGACATAAATATTTCAAATCTAAGCATCAAACTATGTAAATAGGTTCTCCTATTTTATTATACGCATGGCTGGTCGCTTTCTATGTAATCTAAAACAAACAGTGTAAGTGTTGAAAAGCGTGGAAACTCCGGTCTGATGGACATGTGCTGATGCACGGCATTCATGGAAAATAAAAGACATTCATCACAGAAGCTGCAAAACAGACAGCATCATTAAGCAGCCTTCTAATGGTCTTCCGACCATTTATCGAACTGATGAAAAATCTATCGTCTGGCAAAAAAAAAAAAAAAATAAAGCAAAAGAGTAATGTGTTGCCCTAGAGCAGTCAATAAAATAATACACGTTTAATAAACAGTGTAGGGGTTTCTTCTGCTTTGTGTGGGCAAAAAAAAATACTCACGGAATATTTTGATGTTAACCGTTGACTCTCCCTGCTGATCTCCATTGGTGGCCACGCACTTGTACGTGCCGGCACTCTCCGTCACAGCTCGGTACAGCGTGAGGACGGATGACGTCTCGTCGTTTTGGTTCACTGTTATGTCGGGTCTGTTGGGATCTATCCTTTCGCCGCCGGGACCAAACCAGTCGATGTGCTTTGCCCCGCCGCTAACTGCGGAGCAGCAGCCAAAATAAAATGAGTCCATCTATAATGTATGTATGTACAAAGTAGTAAAGCAAAGTCAATCAGTTCCCCTGGACCGAATAGTGCTGACGATACAGTCTCTTTTATGCACAGAAGCCTTTTTGCTTTATGGGCCTCGCAACTCACGCTCCAAAAGCGCCGGCCGAGTGACTCAGCAACACAAGCCGAATGATAATTACACAATCTTACAGACTACAATAGGAATTACATATGTCGGTGGTAATTAAACTCACTACAGTACGTTGCACAGGATTGTACCTCGTTTCCGCCAAGAGCAAACAAAACTAAATATAGCGATTATCTCGGATGATCCGTTCCCCCCCCCCGGTGCGGATGACAATAGAGTGAGGAGAACAATAACAGACATTTTATCCTTTGGTTAATGTTTCAAGTGTATTGTCCAAAAAAAAAATGAAAAGTGTGAATTACAGTTTCAGGACAACTTGTCCAGCTTACCTTCGCACATGAAGAATTTGGACTCTCCGAGACTGATTTCACCATGACTGGGTGTGATCTGCACGTCCAGTGACACTAGATAAGGAGACACAACAACATTTACGATGAAAAGAATAATGAAAGGAATATGCTGGACAGGAGCCTACAAACAATAGCCAGACACCGAACAATCAAAATCGAAAACCCCTGATTTTTTCATATTTTTTCTGAAAAAAAATATGCCGCTAAGGTCTTCTTTTTTTACTCCACATTGGCAGTTTCATGCTTCCGTGTTTAAGAAAAGTCTCCTTTTTGGAGAAAAGCTGTTCTCCGATGTTTGCCAATTCCTCTATATGAATTTAAAAAGTGACACATTTAAATGTCTTAAAGCCGTTTTTGCCCTTTCAAAAGAAATAATATCCAATTAAGGCTTGGAAGCAGAGATGCAATGTGTATATTGGTAAATGTCTACACTTTATCACTGTCTGAATGGAAAAAGACATTTTTTTATTTATTTTTTGGTCACAGGGTGAGGTCTGGATTGAAGCCTTTTGCTTCCTAATTAGAACAAAGCTTCACTTGTTTCCCAAGGGGAGCAGTTAGGGTTTCCCGCGGTTGAGAAATGTAACTAAATGGGCCGAAAATCCGGCTCTATATCGCCGGGGTGTCAGGGCGAAAGGGAGCCGAGTTACAAAGGGCAGGAAGTTGTAGAGAAAAGGCAAACTGTCTCAGCCAGTAATGTGGATGGATGCTTAAAATCAAGCTAATTTGGTCATTTTGGTCTTGTTTAGCAAGCCCATTAAAACGAAAGCAAAACATTGTGCAGACAACAGTTAACTGCCAAAACTGGCAAATGTAGATGAATACACTTCACCGCTGTTGATCAAAAACATGAGTGGGTGTCGCACTGCATATAGTAGCACCGAAGTCAAGGCGATTAAACCAGGGACCGCCGCATGGCACGCTTAGGGTTAGTCTGCAAACACTTCCAATCACATCCCATGTGCAAACAGCCCTTTAGAGTTTCGAGTCTATTTTTAAATCTGACTGTTTTCTTTGGATCATCGATCACGCTCTTGATAGGTAAATGGCATCTCACACGAATCCGCCCATCCCCGTTAATCCCACAATCAATATTGTTCTACTGTTGACATAGAACGCCACACTTCCCCAATTTGGCAGCTCTGTGAATTCCATTCACCCGTTGCTTTAACGCAAAGTAGTTCAATTAGATCCAAAGCAGATGCACGGTTCCTCCGCTGTATAGTTATGAACCAGACAGTAATTGCTCTCTCGTCTCAAACGTTTAAGAGGCTAAAAAGCTGCGGGAGCGTCAGTCTCGTTAAAGGGCAGACTCGTTCAAAGCAAGAGGGGGCAGGGTGGCAAGTGACACAAGTAAAAGGAAATTGAATCCGAACGTGAACCCCGCCAGGAGACCAATCCATTTGAAACCCGAGACTTCACAGCTACGGTTAGCGAGCGAGCCCGGAGGATGGCGGCGGCGGCGTAAATTAAAATGTCATAATGTACTTTTGAACATATTTTACCACGGCAGGCACTAAATAACTCATTGATAAATCACCACTATGAGCGGTGAAGTGTTATCCCAACCTGTCAAAAAAGCTCCTCGGTTATATTGGATTTATATACATTAGAAAATTACTGCAGTTGTACACTACAGTTTTTCCGTTTTAAGGGTGATGATGATGATGAGTCAGTCCTTCTCAAATAATTTGGACGCCCCCCCGAGGGGGTGCGTGCGTGACCCCGATAAACATGCTTTTTGTTTTGTTTTCAATACTAAAAGTGCATACGCGCCTCCATTAGTGTGGATGGCAGCGGCACTCTCCTTTAATTAAAATTGTAATTGTTGCACCTGAACTGTTCTCGGTTAGACGAAAAATCAATGTTCATTATTCTATGTAAGACGGGCTGTCACTATCAAATGTTTAGTTTTGAACATTCTCTGGGTTATTCTATTGAATAATCAGGAAAAAAAAAAAAAACTTTGCGTGAAAATGTATTACAAGTGTTTTTTGTGATTAACATTTAATAACCAATTATTGTTTATTTGGTATTCTTAAGGAATAAGAAACAATTAAACAATATCATCGATCGATGTAGTATTTATCTTTTACTAAACTTATTGTTTTCCAGGTCCAAGGAAAATGTTTGCTGTCTATTTTTATAAACAACACATACAAAAAAGAAAAAATACCCGTAGTTAGTAGAGGCTGAAATCAGAGGATTTAGACAATTATAAGGTAAAAATAGCTTTAAGGGTTAGGGTTTTTGTTTTCTTTATTGATAATACTGTAAGGATACGGTGACAGAGGTGCACTTAAAAATTTGAGAGGAAGTTTCGCAGACTCGGCTAACATTTCTTTACAAACCACACCCCAGATATTGTTTCATAAGTTAACTACACATGTATTGTGCCTGGATAATTTGACTTTCTTCATCGCTTCTATAACCACAAAATAATAATCATTTCAACAAGTATCGAAAGCCCTTTTCGTCTATTCCGACAAACATGTTCAGGAAGCACATCATACATTTGGAGCATGAGGAGTTCATGATTCATTCATTAAGAGTCACCTTACTGAGAGAAATTAGAACAAATGCCCCAAGAGCTTTACAGGACGCTGTGTACCACTTAACTGGCAAACCTAATCAGAGAATTCTAAATTCTTACAAACATGAGTAATGTTTCTGAATCGGAGTTTAGTTTTTTTGGTGTTTTGTTTTTCCCTTTTTCTGGGGCCGTGGACACTCGACATGCACGGAGACCCAAAATGAACTCAAGTGGATGAATGTGACCTACTTCTGGCATAACATGCAATCTCCTGTAGTTAAAGTCATTTTTTTCCATTTTAAAATGCTTTAGTGTGAGGCTTTGAGTGCAAAGATTACTACCTAGAAACGAACATTACAAACTCCTGATTCTGTGAATTTCAATCCTTATTTTTCAGTTTGTGCATCAAAAACGTGGCATGAAATACAAAATGTAGGTTTTAAACTGTAATATAATTTCTAGTATGTGTTCATTTATAACAACGGTTGACCAGATTATGTACGTTATCTGTTTTACAAACATTTCCAAAGAAAATACAGCTTTAACAAGATTTTCCCACAGAGGCTAAACAATGACATACAGAGTTGATGCAAACTTTCTCTGGGACAAATCAGTTGATGAGCTGGTAAATTCAGTCCATTTCCAACCTGATTTAGTGTGGTTTAGAAAAAAAAAAAAGACAAAATGGCCCCAGACAGATTTCTGTATATTCTCATTGTCATAGTGCAATTATAGTCAATCTACCAGGCTGGGATTCTCTCGTAATAAGCTATTTGCTTATCACACTTAAGGAGACACTGTTCTGTTCAGTACCAGTCAAAAGTTTGGAAACATCATGGAAATTCATTCATCATGTCCTATTTAAGTCAGAAAAATTATACAGAAATAACAATGGAATTATTTGGTAAACAAAAAAAACCACAATCAGTACGTTACTCTTTAAGTGATACAAATTATACAGCAATAATAATGGAATTATTTGGTAAACAAAGAAAAAAAACAATCAAAACAGAAATTTGATTCATGTTTTTCATAGCAGGCTCCGTTTGCCCAGACAACAGCTTTTCAGATCTTAGTATTTTGTCTGCAAAATAATCCCAAGGTCCTAAATAACATCATAATTGGTTTCTGAATGCGTTTCTGAAAGTCACAGTTGGCCTCAGTTTGCAGTTGTTGTTCGAGACTTCGAACATTGAACTAACATTGGAAATTCATTTGCGGAGTTGAAATTCGCAGTCGCTCTGGGCAATGTCATATTTGTATGCAGCACGATTGTGATGACAAAGAGACAGCTTGCGGTGTCAATAATTCATGCCTCTGTGGGTCATCAACCGCTTTTGCTTTTGTTGTTAAATTTATGGTTCCGCAAAGTAAATATATATTACTTGCAGAGTGCAGGCTACCAGCTATTTTCCCATGGCGGCATTAAATATCTTCATTCATATGCAAGTCCCATTGGCGTTTCAATTTACGAGACTTGTTCCTAATGTCTTCAGCACAACCAGAGAAGCACTGTGTACACGTATTATAACTAAGATCAACAGCGCTCGCATTTGACTGGTTGGAGGTTGGTTCATGAATTGAAATGTGAGGGGATGCCATTTCCTTGGTCAATATAACTATAAACATCTGAATTGAGGTTTCCTACAGGAGGACTTTTTCACGGTGACGCTGAAAGTGACTGATAAGCGCAGGGGAAAGGATACACTATGTATAGCAATGGAAATATATGCAGCACGTGGTCCTTTTTCTCCAGTGTTTCTAGATACCTTGGAACAACACCTCCGGTGCTGCCGCCTTTTCCATTGTAAGAAGCCTCCGCTTTCGGAGCTGTGACTCGTTGCGTATCGCACTCGTGCTCATTATCGATTCCCCTGACGTAGACCACACATGGACTTCAAAGCACCCCCCCCCCCCCCCCCACTCGCACACCCACACAAATGCACTTGACGGTCAGAGTTAAAAAGTTTAACTACCACTGAGATAAAGCAGTGTCAAGCGCACTTCCCTTAGGTGGGTTTGAGGGGAGAAAAGAAAACAAAGAAAATGTTTTTGAAGTTGCTAAGCTATGAGAGGAGATATTAACCCCTTGACACCGATAGTCGCAAATTTGCATCAAAACCCCTTTCACTCCAAATAGGACCAAAATTTGTTTCTGCATTCCTTCACTGAGATGTGATATATTACTAAAACATACTTAGGAACCTTTTGCAAGCATTAGTTTTTCTGGTATCCCATCATATGAAATATTACATCCTTTCTACCAATGCTATTATCAACTTGTGCTTTGAGCAACTTTTGGCTTTAAACGCATTGTGTCAATAACATGAAGCAGTAGCGTGTAAGTCAATGACAGGTACTTTCGAAGATATTTGACCAATTCGTTCGATGCTCAACCACGAAATTCAACCGTAATGCCTTTTTGAAGTGACATACTTACTCACTTGTTGTGTGTTTAATAGAAGCTGTCTTTTAAAAGTAAGTATCGCATTTATAAATCGTAACTCCTGAAATCATAAAAGTAATCTCCATCCCAGTAGCATCCAAATTTGTGAGCTAATTGGAACGTACCAGTGCTAATGCTAAATGAGTACAATTTAAGTTTTTCAACAGTAAATATTCTTTTGATTCTTGCAGTCTTCTAAAATTGCAGACCGATTTAAAAAAAAAAAAGTATGGAAATGGAAACATGCTTTTTTTGTTCGAGTAATCGAGAAAATCGGCAGAGAAATCGATTACTGAATTGATCATTAGTTGCAGCCCTCCTTCTAACCTAATCCATAAATTAAAAGGAAAAACAAGGAAGATATTATAATAAAATCACCCCTCGTAAAAATGGATCTCCTTCACGGTAAGCATTTTATAATAGTTACTGTATAATTAGTATGTTGTGATATTATCTTTTCATACTCGACAATAACAATAACAATAACAAAAATGTAGCAGAGTACCGAGTTCTTTTGGTCAGTTCCACCATCATGTTCCAGTATTCCACAAAAGCCTTGCATCTAGTTTTTCAAAATTAGTTATGCAAATGAGATCATTTTTCTTTCATGTTGAATGTTCTCTGTAGGGAACCTGACCGTGTCTCAGACTTTGAAAAACCACTCATCCAAAGCACACACAGATCTGTCCTTCACATTAATGCTGTGTTGGCCGAACACGAGGAACCTTTTGTTGAATAATTTAGTCTAATTTTTAAAGGGCACCAAGTAAATAAATAGGCAGCAATTTCATGTTGTCAAAAATGATCTATTTAGGGCAAACTGTTGAATGCCATTATAAATAATTCATTTGTACATGCGTGCTTGACTGAGGCAAAAAAATGAAATAGATGTTTTCCTGAAGAGGATAACTGAAGATTTTAATGACATTTTCAACAGATGACACCAAACAGATGGAAATGTGTCTCGTATTATTTGATGAATGTTTTAGGCTCTGGAAATGTATCGAATAAGGTGGGTTGTTTGGCTTAAGTAGTGCACCTCATTTTGACTTTGAATCGCCACAACGTTACTACACAATAATCAATTCTACACTATTGACCGGATTTTTAACAAATCAATTTTTTTTTATCATAAAACCTCAGGATGCAAACACTCAAAAGGCAATGAGGAAGTAGACAAATTCATAATTCGCTTATTTCAAGCAATTAAAACTGTACTTATGCCTCTCAACCGCAGTTATACTCACTCACTACCAGTTGCTATGGAAACGTGTTTCTCTCTGCCCGCTTTCCCTTGGTGGTCTGATGTGGTGGTGTGATGGTTCCACTTCCACGCAGGTTGCCCACAACATAATCTACACGGGCCAAATTCACCGCAAAACCTCATCATGTTTAAATAGCCCACATTTCAACGATTCATTTCAGCCTCCGCTTGGGGCTCCCTTACGATGGCAATAACCTGGCAGGCTTCATACGTGCATTATTTTGTAACCATAAGAGAAACCCATTACATGAAGCTTGCAGTAAACCCCCCAAAGTGTGTTTTTAAAACCTTTCTCCGTGCAAAAAGTGGACTCACTGGAGCGGAGCAACTGACAAACTTCTATTTATTTCCAACCACTTTACTTGGGTAATCACCTCAATGGTATTAAGCTGAGCAATCAAGCAAAAATTGTACAGTAACAAAGAAGCTATTCACATTTAAGCTGCGCTAATGTCAGGAAGAATAAAATGGCCATTTCAAGTCGAACAGAAATACTGCAGGAAAGGCAACTGCAGAAGAGGCTAAGATACTACTGTTGAAATTATTCAAATTCCTATTGGCCCTTGGAAAGAGTTTGTTTTTGTAATCGAAACATAAAATGTATTGTACGCCCTGACAGCCTACGTTGGGCTACATGTAAAGCATGTATTGACAAGTTTTGTGAATAAAACTCATCTTTCCATAGATGAAGTAATCATGTTCTCCTGATGCTCCGTTCTAAGGAGTCGACAAGATGAAGCAAAAATGAATTGGACACAATACGCATCATCAAAAATGATGGACTGTCTCACGATTTGGGGGTCTCTGATTTGATTTAGAATCGATTTTAGATTCAAAACAATTTCAAATCAAATCATAAAAACAATTATTAGTACATTTCCTGCACTGTCAATTTGCAAAAAATGTCTTCATTTTTAATAAAAGAATGACATTTTTTTTTCCATGTTTCAACAATGAATTGATTAAATAATAAAAAAAAAATGAAAATTGTTAGTTGTAGATAAAGGTGCAACACTTAACAACTAATCTATGAAATGAATAGTTTTGTTATCACTTGATTGCCCAGAGACCTAAAATTGTCTAAATGTTCAGAATTTCAGCCTCACAACTGTAAATATTTTCAGATTTCTTTAATCCTCTAAGGAAAAAGACTGATTTTCATTGTGTTAAATCAAAAACAGATTTTTACAAACATGTCCAACGATAAATATTTTAGCCAATTTTGTGACGTTACCAATCGCTGGTAGACCAATCACAAAAAACTATACATATGTCAACCTAGTCACTTTTCTGGAGTCAATTTGAGGCAAAAAAAAAAAAAAAATCCTGATTTAAAAAAAAAAGGGGGGGGGTGTTGAAATGAAAAGATTACAAAAAAAATCAAATTAGTTGATAAATAACAAAATAATTGACAGATTTCTCAATTATTATTTTTTTTTTGTAGCAGCCCCACCTGTCTCATTTTATTTCTATGAGACTGAGGCCACTGAATAACTATAACCTCATCCAAAAAAAGAACCCCCCTATCAATACTAAAGCCGAAACATCATTAAAATGTACTCTGACAAACAGGACTAAGCCTTCCCGAGCGACATGCCTCTTTGTCTCTGGCAAAGATGCAACTCTGCGAGCAGCAGCGCACGCCACTTCGGTTGCGGAGCAGAATTCGCCCTCATTCAGGCAATTTAGTGTAAGTGCCCCTCAGCATCTGCCTCAGCTGTGCATCACACAACAAAAGCCCAGAGAGGTGGAAAGCCGAGCGTCTGTGGCTCATCCTTCTCCGTACTCCTATAATGACTCAGTGGAACGACGAGGGGGAAAAAAAAAAACAACAAGGTAGAATAGAGTATGGCGAACCGAAAAGAGCGATCTCGTACCGCTTGATTAATTGTGAACTTTGCCACAAATACCGTACTGTAATCTAGGGTAAACATGATGACAACAAGCCACGAAGAAAGATTTAACGTGCATCCCGGAACCGGCGATGAACTTCCCAACCTGTGCGAGCAGTCAGTCACAAAGACTTAAAGTGACATGTATAAGCAGTGAAATAGAAAGGCTCTCTCTCGGAGACTGAATTCTGAGGTCAGCGTAATATCTTTTTATTCCCCGAGAATGGCGAGCCTGTGTGAGCCTGAACAATGACTGAAATGTTTTGCATCTCTGCAAACACCACAGACAGTCTTTTAAAAAAAGCTAATTCTTCCAGGCTAATCATGACGACAGATCCCTCGCGGTTCCCGTTACTGCTAGTCACGACACATTTCCATGAAAAGCAAAGCCCACGCCACCCTATTTGTAAAACTGGGATAATGCCGGAAAATGTAATAAAATGTGCACTAAAAATGTAATAACTATAATGTAATATTTTCACCGATGTCATAAAAAATCCAATTGATATTCTAATAAGATTTTTTACCAATAATGTAATTCCTTGTAACGAGAACATAACTGTCCTGCAAGAGGAAGCATTTGAAAACAGAATCAGACGAGACATGTGCAATAAGTGTAAACGTAGAAAGTAATTTTTCTAGTTCTATTAAACATTTTAAATTAGACTCGGAAACTGGCCTCGGAATGAAATTAGGAAGACTATGAAGCTTGATGTTCTGACTCTTTTCTCTCTCAAACTTAGAATTTAAACCATAAGTGTCAAACTCCAGTCCTCGAGGGTCAGTATCCTGCATATTTTCAATGTTTCTATCTCCAACACACCTGATTCAAATGGTTATTTCATCAACATGCTCTGCGGAAGCCAGAAAACATTGAAAACAGGCAGGGTACGGGGCCTCGAGGACTGGAGTTTGACACCTATGGTTTAAATACTGTCAGACATAAATCATGTGACATATTCAAGGAAACTAAAGAACCGCAGCTACTGCATGGAAATTGATACCGGTTACATCAATGAACAAAAGACCCGATATGACAAAGGTGATGAATACATGACGGTAGCAAATGCATAGCAATTGATATCATAACGCAATAAAATAAAAGGTACACAGAGCACTCCCTGAAGTCTTTACAGCAAAGCGGTTCTGATTGAGTGGGTGGAGCTTAGTGTTCAAGTTATACGTGATCAGTTTTGAGAATTAAGTAGAATACAACACCGTTTTCCATTCCAACAGGATATTATAAACATATAATAAGTACTGTTGTAACAAGAAGGCAAAACAGGGAAGGACAGGGAGGCCAAAAAGGCAGAATATGAAACAATGGCCACTCAGCCACAAGCTGCCCGAGACAACACAGCGTTCCTAAACCTGGCACATGCACACAGCTCTCTCTCTGTGTCCATTTACCAGGCAGACAAGCTGGGACGAGCCGGATAAGCCCGCCCGCGACTCCAGGAAGAAGGGGGGATCAATAGGAGGGAAGGCACTATTTCAGATGGAGCCAGACAAGAGCTGGGGAAGCAGGGCGGAGCGACAGCGCAGGACTCATTACGTAGTGTGTGTGGGATGTGCGGCAACTTGTAGAGCGACAACGTCTGGAAGCGGTACGGTGGAGATTTGGGTGGATGGCCCAGTAATTGGATTGAAGTGCTAATGAAAATATAATCTGTCTTGAGTGTGTCTCCATCAAGGTTAAAGCTGAGAATGATAGTACTCAGGAAGAGAATCGTTTCTCCAAGTAGAACAACACTCATGAAAGACATCTTTTTTTCTGAATAGCAAGCCGTGTTGCGGCGGATCATTTCAAGCCCTCCATCAGTCAATTGTGTACTGATGACCCTCCTACAATGCAAATAGGGTCTGGAATTAACTTCTGCCAAGTATCAAATAGCAGCGTAATTAGGCCTTTCCAGAATATAAACAATAGTCATTGACCTCAATAATCAAAGGAATAATTATGCACCTGACCTCTAGACTATGCACTGCAAAAAGAGGCATACACCATGATTTTAGAGTCTAACTACTTGCAGTTTACATTTGGTTCATTGCTGTTTCGCCTTAAAGGGGAAATCAAGTCAAAAATGTTCTTGCCCAAAATATATTCCACATGGCTCCACAAGTCTAAACACAGTGTTATGATTCAGAACATTGGTAGAATATGAATTGAGAGTCGAAATTCATCAGTTTTAGGCAGCAGCCATTTTGGCATTTGACGTCAGTGTTGCTCAAGGCTCATGCAACAACCAATCCTGGCTCATTTTGAGATTACCACACCATCAAACAAATTAGTAAAATGTCATTTTTAGGCGACAGCTAGTGTCAAAATTCCTACCCTTTGAGATGAGGTTTTACCCCTTAGTTCATATTTCACAATGATAATCAGAATACTGTGTGTAAACAAGCGGGGGTACATTCAACATGTTATTGTCAAAAAACCTTTTGGGTGTCAGTCAAAACAAATAAAATAAAAAACGCAAGCAACAATTTAATTTTAGCTGACTGTTGAAAGTATTCACGAGTCTTGCCACTCTGTCTGTAAAGAATAAAGAAAAAAAAAAGAAAAATTATGGATGTAACAAATCTTTTCTAAGCAAACAACGAACTGCCCTGGCCCTGACCAAAAATCCCAAGCCTGCCATGTTTGAGACCGAGACAGGAGCGCTAAAAATATCTATGATTCCAAGACAAGACCAATACCATCCTCTTCTTGAGAACTACAACACTAGAAAGGTTATAATTACAACAAACTGAAATTCGGACACAACGCGCTACATTAATATGATCGGTATGGAGTTGTCGGTACGTAGCTTCTTACACACTTCTAAATTGCACAACCGTCGACCTGAATCTGAAGCAAGTCAACTAAAACTTTGCAATTACGTACTGTACCTTGAACATATATTGCGAGAAACCACTCAAACACAGAGAGGTCTTTAAGGGCTTTATGTCTTATAGATATCATAGTGACAATGCTAACACGCTGATGTCGAAAATATAAAACAGTACAAACTAACACATCTCGCTTTATCTCTTCGGGTAATGTGAATTCACAAATGGATCGATCAACACACCCAAGGCATGAAAATCAATGATCAAGTTTTAAATCAAAGCCTTTATTTCCCTCATCTCCGAAGTGAATGTTTTACAACATAATAGCGCTGAAATGAGTAAGGTGTTTTTATGGCGCGGTCTCCCTGCGGACCAGCGGTAATGCACAGATGCAAATAACGTTATCTCGTAGCGGTATGAGAAGCAGAAAGCAGATACAGATTCTTTCATTTATGGTTCGTCTGCATCGTTAAAACGCTAATTAGAATAGGTATACGTTTTAGAGGCTACAAAATGGGAATGGTAGCCAGCCGCGACGTTACATTCTGTCCTCCGGTTTCACTGAGGTGGAAACATGCATGCCGATACTGAATTCCTCCTCTTTAAATAATCTTCAAGCCAAGGATCTTTAGCTAGCAGACCGTGCAATTGCTTCAGTGTTGCCATCACCTGGATTTACTGTATCCTTTTGATACGGATGTGCAATAAATCTCCTGGCCTCTTGCAGTCCATTTTCAAAGAAAATCCCTTTTACCATACTACGAGAGTAATCTCCTTGGCCAAAATGCTAATTTGTTGTATCCTCTTGGAAAATTATGCTGTATAAATCCTTGTCCTAGGACTATGATATTTCTGTGCTGGGCAAACGTTTGATGTAATGGTGATGTTTTTTGTGTGTGTGTGTGTTGGTGCAAACAAATACTCAGAAACAGAAGAATGTTTGGACCCTTATGGTCGGAAAAAGTCCTGAGCACATTCTTTTGAATTGGATTATGGTTATCAACCAAACAAATCTTGAACAAAAGTCGAATTCCGAAACACGGTTTCACAAATGTCTTTATGCCTGCAAGGCCATTTGCCGTTTTGTTAATCAACTGATTTTAAACTCTGCCTATGCTCACTATTGCACGTCCCAAGGAAATTTTACAAGCGGATGGTAAAAATGATAAGCCCAGAATCATAAGACACATTCAGGTTATTCTGAACTTGAATGGAGTTCAGTGTAAAGCTGTCATAAGATAACGTCTGAACCAGGCGAGTGAGTGCACCATAAACCATTGTGGTTATAACTGAGGCATTCCTTTCATTGAATTTATTTTTAAAACGTCTGTCTTTTCTAAGGCCATTCCATATGTTTTTTTCAGTATCACATTGCCGCATTTGCTGCATGTACAAAGACCTTACTTGTCGAATCGCACATTCCCTTCAACCATGTGACCTTTAGTCTCCAGGCTGTCTCTCACTCGAAGAAGACGTCCTGACGAACACATCCATCCATCCCGCCATTCATCCATCCATCACTTAGACTTCAGCATGGGCCCAGCGAAATAGAATGAATCTCAAGAAACATTTAGTAGAAAGCATAGTAAAACCCTGCCAGTAAAGTCATAGCGGTGATGCAAAGTGAGATTTGCATTGAAAAATAAGATAAAAATCATGATTTGACTGTTTAAGTCTTCAGGTTTTGTTCTCGAAACAATACAGTATGGTTTATTTGAAATCTGTCACGAATAACCCTGATTATTTGACTAATTTTGTACAACTTGATTTTTAACTACCAAGGGCATGCTCTCAAGCAAAATTCAGGCAAAAAAATAGAACAAAATTGCTTGGCTGTGTTTAATGGACATCAACAGATTTGATACTAAACTTTTGTTTGTTTATTTATTTATCCAGCGAAGGCAATAGAGAATATTTGCATTGCCAGACTACTCAGCAGAGGGCAAAGTAATAAACAAAGCAAAATAAAAGCCGATACAAATACAACATACGCTACAGTGTAATGTGACAGATACACATTTACATAATGCATTGCATCTTGGCATATGGTGAGTAAAAGATTCATATACTAAAAGGTGGAGAAACCATGGACAGCATCCCACATTGACTTTTTCTCTCGTGGTATTGTGATGAATGAGTTGAGTTTTACCATGTTGCAGAATGAACCAGAATGCATTTGGTAATGTATGAAATAATTTAGATTCATCCATTTTCTTATAAATAAATAAAATTCAGGTTCCCCCTAAAAAAGATGTATTATTTAAGATGCATCTATCAAAGCAATGCTCACAATGTCGTTGTAGACCAGCTGTACAATGACAATGAAGGCCTTCGATTCTATTCTATTCTATTCTATACGTACGTGTACATGTCACAAATTGTGGCAAAGCGCCACATTTGTATTATACCGCGTCACGCTCGTGTTATACTGTAGCAGCTCCTCCCCTTACACCTTACCTTATCCTACTTATTGATAACAGTATATACAAAATACTTCTTCTACTTGTACTACATCTTGTAATAACACTTGCAACTACACTGAAGACTTCTCATCAAAGCCAGTAACTAATGAGAATAAATTTTGCAACTCCCAAAGTTGGTACATCGCATTCGGTTGAGACAGACTTACTCGTATTGGCTTGCACTGTCTTTGCAACAGCTCAGAACAACAGATGGCACAGAGGCACCTTACGACACATGAGCTTCCACAGACACCTCGTTGGCCAATCAGAAGGAAGACAGTAAAAATAGACACTGGGATTGGGCTAACCACATGAGATTTGAATTCTTGTCTTGGGACCTGACTCTCTAGAGGTATCTGCTAGAAAGGAAGACCATCACCAATAGCTTGCAGCACTGGAGCTTTCAATGCAAAGAATAGAATAGAATAGAATAGAATGCCTTTATTGTCATTGTAAAGCAGGTGTACGATTGAATTGGGATAGTTTTAAGATTGCATAATAATGGCTAAACAATTTTTTGGGCTCCCTCATCTCTTGCTAACCCAATTGTGCGTTCCCGAACTTTTTTTTTTCCACAGAAGTCTGAATGGAACCACATTTCAATGTAGAACTAGCTGCAATGAGCAGCAAATTAGCAGATGCGTTAGCAATGCTAGTTAGCTAAGTTGGTTACTTCAGTCTAGAAAAGGCGATCATACAGTCAAAAGTACCAAATAAACTAAATTAAAAATGCCAAAATACCATATAAGCTTTGTATTTGCATATCTCTGCTTTTGAACCCGTGTTGAGTGATGAGATACACAGAATACTGTAGATTTCAAAATACCATCTTTTTTCTTAAATCAATTCAAATTTGCAATGCGACTTACTTTATGTACTTTGACTACATAGTGACTATTGCACTAAAATAGCGAGCTGAATCGTAAATGGGGGGAAAAAAAAAGCTAATTCAATCTTATCTTAAATAGTTCAGCCATAAAGTGCATTACTATCAACCGATCAAGCCGGCGAGTGGTTCCCAAGGTAGCCAACAGTGCCCATTTTAATCGTTAGTCTAGGACAGTATATTCTAACATGGAGTGGGAAGACAAAGAAACACAGAATGTCACAACAGTTGATATCAAACAAGGCTTTTGCTCGAGCAGGTTGACTTCTGTCCTCTTGTCAAAAAAGGCAACCTGGCCCTGTTCCGTCAAAGGGTGTTTCACCAGAGTTAAGCAGCGATGTGCTGTCACAACATCGCCACTAGCCTTTCACAGTCCTATTCCCACTCGCCTTTCCTAATGGGGGGGTCTTTTGAAGGAACTCTCCAGTGGGAGCAGTTACACAAGCTCCCAGTATACAATTGAGAGCACGGTAGATGATTGCAGTTTGCTAAGAGCGGACATCTGCTTACATCCCTTGATTACACCGAGACGCCTTTTGTTCATTTAATGAAGAATAGTACTGCGTATGCTACGGCAAGGTCAATGGAAGGTTAGGAGCCTTGATTCACCAAAGACTCAGCCGAATGTGACTAACAGCAAGTTCACAGTTGACAGATTGGCACGGTTAAATAATTGCACTTGCTTGACTTGTGCAGTTAAATCCAGCGAGGACTATCATCCAAATACTTAACAGTATAAGCATACGGACAAAGATAAGTAGTCGTCGCCCATACCGACACTAACTGCTGATACCACGATTACTTTTGATATACAAAATTCCCCCATTCCAAAAATACCAAACTGCTCATTCTAAAGAAAGACACAGCTACTTATGTGGCTGACAGATCAATCTTCCTTGAATGGTGTCACCAAAAAAAAAAAATCTAGTTCCTGTTTATAGGACGCACCCATACTTTTTACCTTCAGTTTCGGGGAAAAAAACAACCTCATATATTTGAGAAATTATGGTAACTAGTTTCTTCACAAAGATTATGTCAGCATTTAGCCCTAATACAATTTTTCCATCAGGGTTAAAATTTTGGTCACTATACCCAG
Source organism: Hippichthys cyanospilos (assembly GCF_059441005.1). Lineage (NCBI taxonomy): Eukaryota > Metazoa > Chordata > Actinopteri > Syngnathiformes > Syngnathidae > Hippichthys > Hippichthys cyanospilos. The sequence continues at coordinate 3,909,610 of NC_142379.1, forward strand.
ATGTCCTCGGATACCGTGTCGCCATTTTGACTGGGTCACGGCGGCTAGCAATGAGCACTACATTCTTTTGCTTCTCCGGGGCTGTCATCATCTTTTACAGTTTATGGCATTCATGAAAAAAGATGCGCAGTGGGGTTCGCGGTGCATCCGGCATCTACTGGCAACAACAGTAAGACGGCTCTAAGGCAGAGGAAGCCAATGACTCACACTGTGTGAAGATTGTGAAGTGAGAGAATGAGACCAAAGAGAAATGGGCAAACATACAATTGACATGCATCATGAGGAGTTTAAACTAAGGCCTTGTCTACATGTAACCGGTTTATTTAAATCCGCATAGTCCCCCTCCTTCGTTATTGTTGTTTGTTTATTTAAAGAAGTCGCGTCGATACAAACCCGCATAGTGCTGTTTCCAAATTTGTATACGAGCATTCCAAGTCGCTAGGCGGCAGTAATGTTGCAAATTCTGTCCAATCAAAAACAACTTCCCTCTCTAACGTGTCCAATCAGAAAGAACTTTCGCCTTCGCCGGTATCCACGACATTATAGTAGCGCGATGACGCGTATCTCCGTTGAAGCTGGTGACACGCAATCGCGAAACCTGAGGCTTGGGCAAATCTCCATTTTGGCCGAAGGTTTTGAAATATTCGGTTTGCCACATATAGCAGATAGAGCAAACTGAGACATTTACTGCCCGTTTGCAAGCACCCTGATAGTACTTGCAAAAGCATTGAAAAAAAATTGTCTGTCAAAATGTTTGCTATACCCTGGTAGCTAAATGCTTTTGTATGATTTAGATATAGTTACAGGGGGCAATACATGGTCTTTTTTTGCAGTGTTTCAAAATCAGTCTTACTCAGTAGGCTACGTCAGTCAAAGACGAGCTGAACTATTACGTCATTAAAGTCTGATTTCTGCAGTTACCCTGCAGTGTACGGTGGTCAATATCTGGCTCTGAACCAGAAGTGAAACATCTGACAGCTTTTACATATAATTGCAAAGCGGTGAGCATATTGATCGAATAGCACACACACATGAGGCAAACATACAAAACAAATTTGCGCTTAAAATATTGTACAGTTCAGGTCATACAGTTTTAACATGACAAACATTTTTTTTTTTACATGGCCTCCATTTAAAATCTTATACGTAAACATAGACTAGCTTTTAGGCTAAGCTACTAAACTGAAGGTAGGGTCTCTAAACAGGACGGTTTGTATACTGCGGAGTATATCGAGCCTTTGCCATCGCAAGAGACATATAGTCCACACACAATTAGTCACCCTGCCACGGACGAGCTTACTGTAGCGGTCCAGTGACCTCTAAACTCAAAAGAGGACTGTAATCTCTGCAAATCTTCTCGCTACCCCTCCCGTTCACTCTGTGGCCAGCTCTCAATGATCTCACCACTGATTTCCATAAACCACCCTTCACAGGGAATGTACATTATTCTCAACAGCCGCTTTTGGGAGACTGACACGCATAAAAAAAAGGGCACACTTTCAAAGTGAATATGTCAGCGTTAAAAGGTGGTGGTTAGCATTTAAATACAAGCAAATTGTAAGCTAAACACGGGGAGGCATGCGTTTTGAGGACATTAGAAAGACTTTAATTCATCCACCAAGAGTTCAGGCAGCACTGATGGTGTAATAGCCATTCAGGCATCATTCATTATTCATTGGGATCAATCAGCAACAAACTTGCAGTAAAGGTCAAGGTAAATGTGGAATGCTCAAATTGCAGAGTCAAAAATATCACCTTTGAGAAATGTGACTATTTAATTGGGATTTGTGACATGGCGCACAAGTACCTCGTTTCTGAAGTTGCTCTTCCACTCCCCGGTTTTGAAAGACCGCAATAATAAGTGCCAGTCTTGTTCCTACAGAGAGCAGTTACTTTGTTCATATTCACACTAAAATATTAATACCAAGTTATGAAGCCATAACATACAAACTTGGTTCATTCCCGCAGACGCAGGCCGGTAAATTAATAAAATGGCTTCTTCGATGAAAGAATACGTAGGAACTCGGCAACAGCTTCCGAGGGTAAAATGTCAAATGGGTCAAGTTTCATCTGCGAGAATAAGTGACACCATTTTGAAGTGGATCACAAAAAACGGCTCCGGCTTCTCCAGCTTCCCTTGAGATGGTGTCTTCTTAGTCTGATCTAATTAGAGATTAAAAGGAGCAGCTTACTACTACTACTGCGTGTCACGTCATGACTTTAAATGGCAATCGCTCTTGTTTTTTACTATCCGTTAATAATCCTAATAAAAATATTGCTTTACTAGAGGCGTGTCGGAGTTGCCAGGAAATGATGAGGTTGTTCATAAAGAGCACGATGTTAGCGCGGGGACACGCTGTGGTAACTACATTAGAAGATACCCTGGGGCACAGCAGCCAAGAATTCAACCTGCTCCGAGCCTAGTGATGCATCCTATAGTTGTTCAATAAGGAACTTGGCGTGATACGCATGGGTGCATTTGAAGACGAGCTCTGCCAAACAAAAGAAGTGGAGGGATAAATCCTAGCCACCAGCGTGTTGCTTTATCACAGCTGCCCCCCCCCCCCCCCCTTTTTCTCCTTCAATCATACAAACAGGGTGCTTGCTTTCAGGTTGGACTTATGGGGACTCATCAGCATCTCTTTTAAACTGGGACAGGGTAGCCTCCAGCGTGGACAGTGTATGACATGACGCGTGAGTTTACATCATATTCCAGGCTCTGATGATTTAGGGTTGAAGTTAGTAAAAGTTCTCTTTCATCATCTTTCAATCATTTTTCACGACTGTTTCTTTTAGATAGGAGTGCATGGAAGGGAGCCTGTCAATTCAAAAAAGGCCAAAAGAAATCGTCTTTTATTTCAAAGTTTAGCTGTTTGAATAAACCCTTCCATACAAGTAGTAAAATATGTTTTTTTCACCTTGTACGACGACGTGATTAGACTTAAAAGATTAACGTACTTTTTGAAAATTAAGTGTCAACAATACGGGTAATGAACATAATGGTTTGAGTGGATGACAATTAAAGTATACCATGTGTGAGGTGTACGTAGTCTGGCTAATGCACTTGTGCCAAAATTGTGTAGCTAAATTAGCCACTCAAGGATGAACTGCACTTAGGACAGTTAATGCAATGCTTTTAGTGGCAATGTGACAAGATTTACTAAAAGTGACAGTACAAAAAGCTGAGTCTGGATGGAAAAGCAATTTCAACCTGAGTTGTCTGAGGCAACAACACTTTTGACATTTTGAGGATGGGCTCCAGAGAAGTTTAACATTTTTTTTGTCTTTTGGGGGAACGTTTTTCTACTTTAAAAAACAATTGCTTTAAAAAAAAAAGTGTAAGAGGATTATTTTTCAAGATAACCTCCTGAGACCTGGCCAATTCATTTTAGCTCATCCAAGCTATACTACAAAGTCCTAGTGTGCTCGGTAGAGGACATCCTGGGCTTTCCGATGATGTCTCGTCAGTTAAGGTGTTAACTCCTGTGATTCACTGAAAATAGCTATGAATAATCTCATGCGGGTCGCAATTCAATGACTTCTTAAGGTTGATGTGTCAGAAATTCTGTGACATTTCTAATGGTGTCACTTGCCCTAAAAACACAACATAAATGTACTGAATTGGGTTTTTTGTGAATTAATTTGTTAAGGATGTTAATCCCACATTGCTAATGTCACATTGCTAATTTGGGTGTGGTAAACATGTTGTTTTACCTTGCTAGGTAAAAAGGGGAATATAAAAATTTTTTCAGTATGACTACAAGTACTTTACTTACATTTACTTGCTGATATTGGGGAAACTGTCGTTACAAGCAATTGTATTTTTACAGTATTTAAATCAAATATTATTGAGGAAAAAAATATATATTCATATATTTCACTCAACACTGTTAATAGTAACAAAATGCCAGGACAAGACAACACAAATAGGATAAATCCCATATTATGAACAATATCAAAATAATACCTGAATAATAATCATATATCGCAATGTGCTAGCTATAGCACTTTAATTCAAACGTTAAATTCCCAAGAAACCAGTTTTATACTACATTACAGAAAGTCATAAACATATCTCTTTCAATTACTTAAGAGTATTCGAACGCAGCTCATGCAGCCGGCTCATAAGCGATATCATAAACAAGAATGGGGGCTGCACTGAACAGCAACCCAACATTAATTACACAACAAATGGAAGAGCAATAGCATAGAAACAAACAAAATACAATGAGAATGAGAGAGATGCACGGATTTAGCAGAAAGACTATTTCGGCTGCACAACTCACAAACCTGCAAATGAAAAAAAAGGTGTGATTCTTTCTGGAAAATATCATTTTAAAAGTGGCCGAAACAGTTTGGGCTCAGAATCAACAAGTGATGGGCTAGAAGCTGGCCTTATTTCAAGGTATTGCAACTCAATATTAATGTAGTCTCCACCGCTATCCTTGAGCAATTTTCTAATCACAAATGAGAAATTACAAATTATGATAATATTTTGATGATATTTGATGATATGATAATATTTTATTTTCATGAATTTTTAAAGGAATTGCAATATTGAAATTTGTTTGTCTTTCTTTTAAATTATGTCATTGTTTAGAATTAAATTGGGAGTGCTTATGAATTTATTTATATATATATATATATATATTTATACAGTACATGAATATATACAGTATATGAATATTAAATACAATAAATAGTTTCATGGTATCGAACATCAATAAAATCCATCAAGGCTGTTTTGAGCGCATTACGAAATACAAGAGCAGACTATATGAAGATCTAATTACAAACTATAACACATTGTCAAAGAAACACCCTCTCGCTGCCCAAGGAAATTTTCTTCTATTTATTTCGCGGAGCATGATTTGCATTTGCCTAAAAGTGTTGTCATTCGTGTCCTTGAAATATTTCCACACACACACACACACACACACGGCTGCCGTGGCTCCTACCCGCAAGCCGGTGACGTCGGCACGCACAAATTTAGAACATTTTTATTGAAAAACAACACTGGTATCAAGTAATGTCTTTCCGCTGACACACATGCTGGACCACCTAAATGCTTTTATAGCCGTTAGAAAAATAAAAGATAATTACATTTCCAATATTGCCGGCAGTTTTTTTTTTTTTTTTTGTCATTTGTAAAACCAAAGCTAGTTGTCAGGAAGTGACGAAATATTGCGTGAATGTGAGACTGTTGGCAAAACTTGGGAGGGGAAAATTGCATTGAAATGACTCCAAGGGGTTTTAGTGCTATCAAAAAGACCTGGTAGCACCAACCGGGGAACAGCCGTGGTTCTGGTAATAAAAGATAAACTCTTTGGCGGCCTAAAGCAAAACTCTGGTTCTTAATCAGTGAGTCAAGCGTATTCCAATGGAAACTTTGATGGTCCTTTTCCTTAAGCCCTACAAAGCAGAGGCTACGGAACGCCGGAAGCTTTTGACAAACCAATGTTACGTGTCCAGGGGGACGCTGCGCTCAACATTCTGGCCTCGTTTGAATTTAATGAGTGACACCAACCCGCCGTTCTCGTTTCCCGACGGAGCTGACATCTTTACGTTCGGTGAGTATGTAGAACAGTTCCAGTCTGAAAGGATGTGGCGTGATTTCCCAAAGCATTGTGTCACACGAGTCCATGCCTGATCAATGCCGCGCTTAACCATTGAACCTCAGAGCAATGAAAAATGCTGACTCTGCACTCCTGTGGAGCCCATCCTTAAGAAAAGGCTCTTTTGGCCCTCGCCAGGTCACGTGAACGTGTAATGTCATCTATTCGGCTTCCCGAGGCGGTGCTTCTCCTTTCAACGCTCTCAGACCTGGATCTGTCTGATCCGCTCCCCGTCACCACCGGGTCGAGTGGTCCTGACGAGAGTGAAATCACAGCCTCTGTGATTTGGACCGCTTATTCTCAGCGATACTGAAAACGAGATTTTTCGAAAAGTGTGACAGCGGATTTTGCAATTCAAAGTAGAATGTTTAAAGGCTAACCATACGCTAGGTTTTGTATTTTTTTGCTCTTCTGTCTTCTAATAGCCTCTCCCCAAAGGTGCAGGTGTCTGTTTTTAATACGGATTTGCATAATAAAGCTAGACACTGCCCAAAGACTTGTTTGTTTATGAAAGATTTGCAAAATCCCAGAAGAGTCTGCTAATTTCAAAGGGGATTCATTCAGGTTGCAAGATGAATGCTTATGTTTTCCAATGGGTTGGTGTTTATTAAAAACAGTAATAAATGATAATGATAGTGTGCTGTGTAAATAAATAGTGTGTTTGATATTCTTTTTTTCAGGCCGATACCAGTACCGATACTAAGTACCGGTACCAGGAGTACTTATGATGCATACTTCTATCTATTCTAATATGGCAATTTTCTTCAATTTGCTGTTATTGTCATTTGTAATTCCTAGTTATGATCATGAAACTGCTCCAAGAAAGTGGTCAATACAAAAATCGGCGAGTAGAGATGCCTTGTAATAAATCCAAGTATTGACCTGATACTAATATTTGGTATCAGTACTCACACTTGCCTACTAATGAAGATATTGTGCACAAAACACTTTTTTTTCATGCTATTTGAATGTGTCGGCATTGCTTTTGCCAGTGTGGAGTCAGACATAGGGAAGTATGTTGACAGCGCGCGTCCTTCCATGGAGCGGCGTGGAATGAGCCCGTGTCATCATCAGGATGATGTAACACAGACAAAGAGATAGTCCCACTGTAAATAAGTCAGTCCGCCACAGCGAAGGGGACATATGTCGACTTACAGCTCTGAACTTCTTTCTTTCTTGTCGTACCCAATTTAGTGTTCTACTTGAATGTAATGTGGAAGCATATCAGTAACCAACAGAAGTTATGATGGAAATCCATAAGTATTGATTATTTGGATGGGAGCAATGCAGTCGATTGCACACATTTTGTGTTTTTTTATGAATTGATTGTTGACAAAGTGGAGAGCAATGTTAGACTGTAACCAGCGGATATGCTGTTTTGTATTCTTGAGTGATTAGTTTTGCTGATAGATGATCAAGAAAGATTTGTCGATACAGTGTTCCCCTCAGTGTTTGCTAAATTCTCCCTATATAGCTTAAAAGCTCGGTAGGGTCCATAATTTGCATCTGTTCCCGTTAACATCATCCAACTGTAAGATTGCTACATTTTCCTGCCGCAGAGCATGCATTTTTAAACACGGCTGTAATTCATTTGAGGCCAAATGCATGGATGGATCCCAGACTTCATACCTTAGCTCTGGTGCTGGACACCTGACTGAATTGAGTGAGGGGGTCATGACATTTGTCATAGCAATGATGGTTTAGTTTGAAAGACCCTCCATCCCCAACCCCATAAGTGTAGAATGTAATGTTGCCTGCAATAATTCAAAATTAAATACGTTTGAAAACATTTGTCTGTTCAAATGTTGTCCCTAAATTTAAGGAAACTCAATTTATGCTCTCTGTAGAAAAAAAAAAAAAACATGCAGAGAGATGCCGTTATGGAGTCAAATGGCCACAGCAAGACACATTGATGGCCTGGACTCAGATCATTATCTGTTAATTGCAATACAAGTCCTAGTGCTGCTCACGTGAGTAATCTGATTGAATTTCGCTCTGCGGGTGGGGTCCTCGAATTATGGTGGAAATCTGTTCCTATGGTTGCAACAGCAGATGCACGAAAATAAAATTCTATACTGAAACTGTAACACAAAATTGCATTTGAAAACTGTACCTAAAAAAAAAAAAGGAAAAGAGTCATGACAAATCAATTTAGCCATAAACTGATTCACGTTCGAATCTTTAAAGAAAAATGTGGGGCTTCTCACAGCATTAACCCTGGAAAACCCAAGAACCCTTTTCTCCTAACAAAATACCATTGTTGATACCTGGAGAAATCTCATCAAATAGTACATAGACCTTGAGTTGTCTTCAAGTACCCTCAAGGGAATTCGTAACCCCATTTGAAAACTGCTGGACTAGAGCAACCATGAACATTTTATAATATAACTGAATCAAGTTAAAATGCAATTGACTTTTGCTTATATTGTTGATTAGTCAATTAAACAGATGTTAAAAATCTTTTTTAAAAATTTTAAAGCGCCATTTTACGCATAACTGTTTTTTTTTCAAATAATACGAAAATATGCACATATTTTTTCATTATTGATTTACAAAATCAAAGCAGTGAAAATGTTTCTATTTAATTCAACATGATGATTGTGAGTTTGTTTCAGTAAATACTACTAAAATCTGATCTTATTAACTGTCAGGAGACTGAAATTTTGAGGGTTTGTCTAATATTACTTTGCTAAACAATAAATTATTTATCAATATGAATTATAGATTTAGATTATCGATTTGGAAAGGTGGCAGCTGTCACCCCCTGCCTTGGGGGGGGGGGAAAGAACATTTAATTTTTGGTTGCACATGATGATAATGTTCTTTTTTTCCTCAAAAATATATATTAGATTAACACATATTAATCATGTGCAATCGATGTAAGCAAATCTCAAAGGTGTGTTTTTTTTTTTTTTATAGTGGATGTTATCTCATGGTATACTGATTGCGATATCAAATCGAATTAAATTCTCCACCAAAACTGTTAAGGCAAAGAAACATGCTCTGTTGTGTCATACCTAACTCTAGTATCCCCATCCATCTAAATCGAAACTAGATCTTTCACTCCTGAATGGTTTTCTCCCGCACTCCCGCCGTTTGACAGGTTTCATCCATAAGTAAGTGTCACTTGCTCGTGATGAATGTCGTCGCCTTTCAGCGTGCGCGGCGGCTGGGTGGTTTCTCACAAAAAGCGGCGAGGCACGTGATCAACAAAGCACAATCGTGACGCTCTTCTCACAAACGCCTGTAAACATGCGAGGAGGAGCCAGGGCCAGGACTCACTCCCTCAGCATTTTCCCCGCCCGAGGAATACCCCCCTTCTCCGTAAAAGAGATTAAACGGCTCTCCCACGCCAAACCGTGCGCCACTCCAAACCACGCATCATCCCTCACATGCCGACTCTTTAATTATTCACTCAAATATCCATGATGAGGTTATCACAAATGTAATCTGACAAAGCCCCCCCCTCCCCCCCCCCCCCCCCCCCTCCACGCACGCACCACCGACGCCATTGCGCTTACGTAATGACACATTTCACCAACTTAGAGGATCTCGTTTCAAAGCCTTTATCGGGGAATCAGCTTACATAACAGATGATTCTGAGTAGGAGTTGGTGTGTGTCTGCGTGGGTATGCATCAGTGTGCTTGAGAGGGCGCAAATGAAGCGGTGCTCTCGCTGACAGACCCTTGATGCTTCCATGCAGCCCAGCATCGCCTGTCAAGGACTACACCCCCCCCCCTTACACGCGCACCCCCTTAACACCGCACCTGCTGTACACAATAACAGGTGCGTTACAAGTGTGTTATCGGCAACGCACGCAAACTACACACTGTGCTGAAGGGGAGCCCAGCATCCTCCCCGTCCATAACAAACAGATCCCACACAAGAGCAGTGGACAACAACAACACAGCAGTGGATGGAGGCCGATATAAATCCCCTTGACACATTACCCCACACCCTCCCCCGTGCCCCTTGTGCAGGATCACAAATTATGCCATGCAAAATAATGCAAATTCGGCGTTAAAAAAAGGAACAAAGGGTGGGTGGGGGGGGGGGGGGGGTAGGATAATGTTCTCCATAGTGGACAGGAGGAAAGAAATAGGGCGCGGAGTAAGCTAATTAGCATGAGCCGCAGCACCTGCCTGACAGGGCGCCTTGGGGGGGGGGGGCGGAGGGAGACGAGAAAGGGGGAAGACCCAAGAATGGCAACCGAGCGCCCTGGTCGTTACAGCCAGTATTATTAGCGATGCAACTACACTTAGAGAGAGTTCATAAAAGTGTCTTACCCGCACAGCCCACAAAAAGCAGGGCCACAAAGATGTCCCCGGACCGGACCATGGCAAAGTCCCCCCCCCCCAAAACGCCTCCTCTTGAGGCGAGCGCTCGAATGGCGAAACGGCTCGTCGGCTCGCTCCTCGTCCTCCCCAGCGGCGTTTGTGCGAGTCGCCCTCGGCTTTGTGGCGGTGGCTCCTCAGCAGGCGTTCATCCTAAAATGTAGTCGCTCCGTGCGGCTCGTTCGGCGGTCAACGGGAGGAGGGAGTGGGAGGAGGGCGAGTCGCTGGTGCGGTGCTCGTAGCGGTGGGGATGCTGAGCGCCACAGCGCCGTTCAAAGTATGACTGACAAGCCGAGCCTGCTCACATGTGCGAATCAATGCGCGCGGCAGGCACGATGCGCCTCCCGTGAAATAGTGCACCTGTGACATTGACGAAAACGATGTGGGAGAACCACGTTTATTTTTTCATAAGTCTCTATTTGGAAATGTCTATTTTGTATTGTACTCTACTTTTATTTATTTTAATCAAATAAGTGGTCCATCAATCAATTTTCCATGACAGGGCTTACAACTACGCATACCAAGGACATATAAAAATACTTCCATGTGAATAATTGCGACTTTCAAGTGACGCTATTTAATAAAAACTTGCAGATGATGGTTATAATCGTGCTTTCAGTGAGCAAACATAAGTGCCTGTAATCATCTTATTTGACTTGCCAGGAATCAGCAGCAGATCATTATGTTGGTTAATTAATAAGTCTATAAAAAGATCATAATAAATAAATCATTTCTGCGTGAGTTTGAAATGCCCAAATGCAAATGAATGCACCTATTAACACTCCTGTTAGCAGCTAACCTGAGACATGTGCCACACCCCACAATGACTTTATGTGTGTGTGTGTTTTTTTAATTGTAATTAACTTTTTTATTGTTTGGTGTACTCAAATTACTGAAGAAGGCGTATGAGTATTATATAAGGCTCATGTGAATTCCCAGTATGTTGTAAAAAGTCCCACTTTCCGCTATAGAGGATACAATTAGGAAGCGCTATTATGTCATACCTCTGCAAAAAGGCACGCTTAAATCACTGCTTATAATTTGACCAAATATGTTTGAAAAATGCAAACTTATTTTGAAAACGATAAAACATCAGTTTGACTGGTGCATGTTAATAATAATAATAATGCATCTGTTGGTGCAAGGTCCCAAAATAATCCACGCGAACTGAAAGCTAAACCTTGTGGAGCCGTTTGAAATCAAGACTTCTGTGGTTGGAGAAAGTCATAAAGGATATATATAGAGGACGCAACCTTGATGCGTGACTGTAATGAGCGTACGCACACTAGATCTGTAGCCTCATCATGAATGCAGACATACGAACCATTGGAAGCATTACATTTAAAATTCAAGGTGAGTGCTGGCAGTTTTTGCTTGAGTGTACAGGCTCTTTCACATGGGGATCACACAATAAGACCACAGCATTGATGAGCCACCTTCTCCTAAGTAAGTGATATGATGCATTAAATAACTGCCAGGTGGCCCTATTTCTTTGAAATGTCTTTTGCGATACCAGTTCCTGTATTTTTCTGATATACCAGCATTTTTCAAACCTCTGAAGTAATATATATATATATATATATATATATATATATATATATATATATATATATATATATATATATATATATATATATATATATTTACATACATGCAATCTACATCAGACAAGCAGAAGAACCTCTAAGTAAAGAGTGCATTTAGCTGAGATTGATTTTTTTTTTCCCTTTGGCATTTGTTTGTGCGTCATTCTCTTTCTTGTCTCTTGCATTTATCAGCTCATGAACAACTGATGTGCAAAATGGCCGACCCCGATTTGCATATTCAATCTGGTTCATTCATCAAGTCAAATCGAAGAAATGCAACGACTGGGAAAGGATAGCAGTCTCTCAAGTGTTCACATGCGCAGAGGTAGAACTGAAAAATGGCATTCATCGGTAATCACCAAAGAATTTGTAACTCTATATTATTTTGGGGGATTTAAATACCGGAGTTCATTTGCTAATTATTATTTTTTTAATGATTTATCGGTCCTTTGTTGTGAATTTCAAGGCCAGAGGAAAATAATCAGAGTTCTAATAACAGAATTTAAGTTGCATTGTATTTACTGCAGTACAGCCCCAACGATTGATACCGGGTCCCGATTGCAGTCGGTGAGAGAATGTTGTTTACTCGCTCAGCAGGGAAATTTTGTAGAGTTTGGCGTTTGCGAGTGTGCAGTTTCCCTTTGATTTGTGCTTTTGGCCGGCAGAGAGAAGCAATGAGGCAAAATTGAATAGAAGCCAAAACAACCTGCGAGTCGACTGAAAAGACATCATTGGGATATCTTCAGTCTGCCGTCCTTCCATCTCATGGCAATTCCCTTTTTTTCCCCTAAATTGTTTCAGAGCAAAAAAAGCTGCAGGCTGGAGGTCGTTGCAATGGAGGATCTGGGGCAAAATGTGCAGTGATTAGACCAGTGTTGTTGGAATCACAGGTGCAAAAGGTAAGAGGCTGTTGATGACTCATAAACATCCTCCAGATATAGTCCACTGTATTGTTTTATTTATGATACAGCAAAGCTGCAGAGCACGCGGCGCCATGTCGTTTGTTTTCAATTTCAGGTCACCTTGTTAGTGTTTTATTTATACCTGCAAATATTCATCTTCTGCTGAAACAGAAAAGGTTCAGTTTAATGTTTTCGGTCTTAATGGATACGAGCAAAAAAAAAAAAAAAAAAAAAAAATTCACAAAGTAATTGTCATTTTAGATGAAAAGAATTGTGATACAACCAGATTTTTCATGAAACATGAAATGAATCTTACGAGTTACTCAGAAAAAAATGAGGGATAGTCAGAATTTTTCCAGAAATTAAGTTCCGACCTATACCAAAAAAATAATCTCAAATCAATTTTACGAGATGTTACAAAATGTTTTATACTGTGCAAAGTCTTTTTTTATGATAATCATAATCTTACAAGAATATTTATGAATCATTTTCATATTAAGGATAATTATAATTAGGAATGGGAAAGTTCTTCTACTTAATATCGTTATTTAGTTGATATCTGGCCTTATTTCCTTATTTCCTTTATTTTTAAGTATCGGTATTCTAGGTTAGTGGTTCTCAAATGGGGGAACAAATACCCCTGGGGTTACTTGAAGGAACGTCAATGGGTACTCGAGATTTTAAATAAAACAAACAAACATGTTTTTAAATAGAAAAACAACTTTTTTGGAAAAAAAAATTTTTTTTCCCTCAACAAGATATAATGTGTAATATAGTGTATGTGAAACAATTTTTTTAACGACAAAAGTCATCATCTTACAAGAATGAAACATTAAATTTATTTATCGGTATATATATTTTTTTAATATACAAACATATCCCAGTATTCCATCAGTTTACTATTTAACCCCCACCCCATTATAGCTCTATTTTTTGATCACTTTAATTATACATTACATCTCATTATTTAATCTATATATATATTATCTTTATATTTAAGAATTTTTTCCCCTCCATGCGCAAGATCATTCACCACCACCTCAGCAGCATAGCAGAAGGCATCATAGGCATATGAACGCATTAGTTTCCAGGTCATGGGAGAGACAGCAGCATGGATGGGAGAGCTACAGTATGTTTCTCATTTGATCTGCACAGTTTTACCGAGAAACACACACTTCCTTCTTAACTTTCTCATTCGTTGCATATTCCTAACTAGGAACATGATACCCACAAACAGGAAGTTGTTGACTTCTTGACACATTTTTCCTTGATTAATATGCCTCCTACTGGCCAGGTATTGTCACTGTATTTAGTGTTGTCAACTCCTTGCCAGGGTCAAAGGTTGAAAACAAGATGGTCGCCTAACTCATGGGCAGGATGTGGACAATGTGACAATGAAGCATCCAACGTTGGTCACCGGGCTCCTGACCTCCTCGGCTGAACAAAACAAATGGTGAGTGAAAAGCCCTAATAAGACTTGAACATATCGTGGAGTTATGAACATTAAATTTAGATTCATACTAGTGTAATTTTCCCTGGTAGAAGCTCCCTTGGAATTTCAGTACTGACCCTATGCATATCAGTTAGTTTTGACTGTGTGTTATAAGTCACACAATGTACTTATTGTTGTGTGTGTCTGCGGGCTAAAGAGGAAGAAACACACACTCACATATTGGGCATATTTGTGGCTTATTGATATGAATCTGTGTAGCTGGGGTCCTACTAAGTTCACATACAACCGCACACACTTGAGACCTATGAATATTCATGATGTAATGGTGTCCACTCATGCACCAGTACATAGTTTGAAGATCCCCTAAGTTACAGCTGATATTGCATTTATATGTATACAGTAATCTTTATTAGCAACTTTATTAGCATTAGCAAGTCTTCTATTCTTTCTCCTCCTGTTTATGAATGCTCTTTTTGAGAAGTATATTTTAATGTTCTGTAGAACATACATACATACTGTACATACATACATTCATACATGCAGGACATGATTATAGTACAGTATATTAATGTTACCACAAAAAAGTTTTTGTGTTGTTATCATTATTAATATTGTCATCATCTTTTTATTTATTTATTTATTTTTTATTATTATTATCATCATAAAAAAGCCGTGTGTTTGGAGTTCACTATTTTTTGTATCTGCTGCCACCAAGTGTTAAAATAAATTAATGCAAAGTCGAAAGAACACGTGCATGCGATGAAGGTACCATGACGTCATCGCCGCCGGTACAAGTAATGTGCCATTTTTGACACAAGAGGGAGATATAACCATTTTAAACGTAGATACGTAATTTACCATTGATTTTTTTTTTTTTTTTTTTCTGTTTTGGTTTTGTGATAATTCAGCACTGGCTGTCTACCATCGGCTGCTAGGAAAATAACATATTAATGGTTAGACCAATAAGGGCTATTGACCAATATTAAAATAATGCCATGGGCCAACCTATCTGACGTATATTTCATATAACTAAGCCAATGCAGCATGCAATTTTAATTGCGGTTAAATTTATAAAACAAGATCTTTACTTCGATTATCTATGGGGGGGAAAGTATACAGCATCGCAACATAAAGTCTAAAAATTTAAAGTTTTGACTTTGTTCTATCATAGGGGAGAAAATTCAAACAAGATGACAGCAGCCCCTTTTTTAGCTCTACATGGTGATGTGCATATATATAATTTTTTTTTTAACTGCTTTTTAATATGAAAGGCCATGTTGTATTCCCAGTTTATATTCTCCGTTCGGCATTAACTTGTAGCGGTGTTTGTGTTAATAAAGATTGTTACCTTCTTGGTTTCAAAATAAATTTGTTTTAAGAATTCTTCAAGCGCTTTAGTTTTTAGTGTTTAGTTATATCTTACTCTGAAAATGTTTGCTTTTAATCTGGAAGGCCTCATTATATTTCCGTTTCCTATGTTTACCTTTCCAAAGTTGATTGACTGTCTCGGGTCACGTTTCATGACGTTTCGTGAAGTTTCGGGTCCTGTCACACCAAACACGTCCAATAGATGTCTCCTTATTACGCAGTCATACATCAATGACTGCGATTCAAATGCGTGGCTTGTTACGCCGTCCACGTAGTCGATATGAACCAAGCATTATTTATTTCCCAAACCATGGAGGTGAAATTTCAGCTCCCTGGTCCCTTCTTTCAATACGTTCCCTTAAGTGTTTGTCTTAAAATTGCCTTTCTGGTCAAATATGTTGTATGCGTGGAATTAGCAACCTCTGGAAAAAATGCATTTTGACATCATAGATATTGTATAGTTGTTGTGAGCCTTTATGGTCAACAGTGCAAGACAATGACCTCCTCTTCTGAAATCATAAATTACACACTGTAAAATGCCCCTTATGTTACGTCCCCCACACCTCTCTTTTTTTTTTTTTTGACAGAGAAGGAGCAGGATTGCAAAAAAAAATGCATGCCTGCTAATTAATTAATCTGTCTTGACGGCTGGGCCATCTCAATGCGTTCACCTGGCCCATTAAATTTCAATCCAATAGCGTGGGTTTGTCACAGCGTTTCTCTACAGTTAAAACACACGCGGCTTCTCAATTAATTATTGTGACAATTCTCCAAAATGGATTGCCCCCATTAAACCATTAAATTGCCTTTTTTCTGACTTTCACAGGTGCATTGTCAAGAGTTGGAAGGAGACCTCATCAATTCAGTGTCCCTTCATGTCAGTGTTGCCATGCATGTCGCGTTGGCTTAACTTAATTAAACCTCCCGCCCAGAAAGACACATTATGTTAGTTTCGCACGACATTGTAACACGTAGGACATTGTTAATATTCCTTATAGAAATAAAGGTCCTCAATAGGTGGACTATATAGTTGATTTATATAGTTTATGCGGTATAGGGATTAGGCAAGCCTGCAAAAAGCAACATATAATTGATCCCCGTTTAAATGCATTAGGTATTTTTTCAATGTATATTGTTTTTATTGCCTACCCACCCAAAAAGGGGAAAAAAACAGTTGATAAACCGCCAATATGCATTGCCAACCAAAATACAATCCTGCAAAAAGATTTTTTAAATTTGCACAAATCTCAAATTGGTGGATCCGTAATCAAGAAAAATGTCATTAAGGAGTTAAAATACGCCCCAAAATTATTTTTCAACAGGAAAATAAATAGCAATCTACACTGTACTTTTTGTACTCTACTTTGTACCAAACCATATTGTGATAACAAAAGTAGATAAAATGTAAATAATTCAAAATGTTGTCTTTTATGATTAATTCCCAGCTGCTGTGCACGGCTTAGTATGAGATAGACATGGACTCATGGAGGGGGAAAAAAAAAAGAAAAATGAATGTGTTTCACACGTTATAAAAACTTGTTAATCTGCTGTTGTAATAATATTGTTTTGTCAGGTAAAGAACATATGTTTGTGACAGAGTATTATTTTCTGTCTACGTGTGTTGCTGCACCCATTGTGGTCATGTGTTACAGCACCGCCACATGAACTTAAATCATTAGCCCAAAAATGTTTTTTAAAATATGTTCTATATGTTCTATGCAGGCACGCTAATCAAATTAAGCAGCTGCTTTTTATATATATATTTTTTTACCCATCCTGAGGGGAAGCCATTTTGCCACTTTCTGTCATCTAAAAATGTCACACTTACTCAGGGCTCATGTAAGAACCAATCACTGCTTAGCTTGTGAGTGTCACCTTTACAATTATATGTTGGTATCAAAGGGGAAGTCATCCCACACAAATTGAGTTTTTATCCATCTCAAGGTGCGGCCATTTTGCCACTTGCTGTCACTTGAAAATGACATCCGAGTTTCTCAGGGTTCGTGTGATGATCAATCACCGCTCAGCCGTTTTCTGTGTCGGATCAAGCTGAGACCTGATCGGTTTTAGCCTGAGCCCTAAGATACTCATTTTCGGTCCACATCTTGTGGCAAAATGGCCGCCCCTTGAGAAAAACGAGTGGATTTTGTGGCCTAATTCATATTGTACAGTGGAAATGTTAATCAAAATACTTTGTATAGACGCATGGGGCTGCAAAGAATATTTTTTCGGTTTGACTTCAATTTTATTGGCAAAGGTATGCAGTTGTTTTAAATGCGCAAAGTTTTTTTGTCGTTGTTTACTTAACTCCTTCAGTGCCAAGCGTTATATGAAAAGGCAACACCTTGAATGCCAGCCGGTTTTGAGCATTTTGATGCATCTTTCAAGGCCAAAAGAATATTGTATCATATGTCCATGTAGACATTGGTGATACTGTATGAAAGATTGGATTTATTTAAAAAAAAAAGTAAGTAATATTTGATCTAATTTCGTTCTTTAGTAATGGCTGTTTGAAAATAGGTCATACGATTGACATCAAGCTATTTTGGACAAAAGGATGTGTTTTCTGCACAAAGGTAACTTGGACACTAATATCTTTTTTCATTAGCATGTGAAACATCTCAACAGTCCTTCCCTTTGATAAAACATGAACAAAAACAGCGTTTTTGATGTCAAAATAACAATATGTGCATAACTACATTACAACAGTGTTCGACTGGCTTAATATTAAGAGGAGAACTGGCCACAAGTGTCTATATCTATTCATTAAAAAATATATATATACAGTATATATATTTGATGAAAATTCTTGTCCATGGTACTGAAAGAGATAAGCTGATTGTGTTCAGTAATGTTTACACAGTATTCACATTGTGCAAAGTTACCAAAACAGGCATTGTTTAAAAAAAAAAAAAAAAAGGCTATAGGCGTCAAAGATCCATTTTGACCCTTTTTTATGAAGTATTGTAATAATTTTGGGGTATTTTTCTTCCACATTATTTTAGCCAAAGAATGACACACTTGTGTGATAACTTAAGTGGTCGTGCCATGTTGGACTTTGACATATTGTCACCATCTGGGTGAAATTTCAGCTCCTGAGAAGAAATTAAAATCCTTTGATGTAAAACTCACAGGATTGGACAAAATATTGCACAAAGGTTAAATGCATGTCAGTTTGCACGTTTTTTTGTTTTAACTTAAGTATAGGTCAGTTGAATCTACTCGATTTATGTGCATATTCCCTATTGCGAGGAATAAAAGAAGGCAATAGGAATAATGTAAGCACACAGTTCTTCGCCTAATTGCATCACCGCTTCATGAGGCGCTATGGCGCACAGCTCCACACGGGCGCAAATGTGACTGGCAGTGCTATGCACGCTCCTTGTTCATAAATTCTATGATTAATATACACTGCTTATAATCTGTGAAAGCATCCTGGCGTGAAGGATGAGGATTATATATTTTTTTCATCTCGCAAACTAATTGAAAAGGGCCAGCATGGTGCCGCTATCGCTCACGTCCTCAGCTGAGTTATTGCCAGGCTGAGATATGACTGACAGGGGAAAGGGGAGCTGGAAAAAAAAGGCAGATTTAATGAACAAGAGCGTGACTGTTGAATAGGCAGGTGCCGGACTGGGCACCTGAGCAGGTTTTAATAAAGATATGTGATATTAGTCGGCATTCATGCGTCCAGATAACACCTGCGGTGTGTTGCTCCTTTTGTTCAATGCTATTTGGACAATAATGATACGTGAGAGGTATACATCTAACAATTTGTTTATTATTGCAAATGTAGTGATAATGGGGCTATGAGAGAGGATTGGCCCGTGAGTACTGTTTTTTTTTAACACTAAATAACTCATAGAAAAAAGATAATTGCTGTATGAATTAATGAGATGATGTATTAACAGTCCACAAGTTGATTAAATTGTTAAATATAACCTGAAATGTAATAATTGTGTAAAAAAAAAAACATTAATTATATTATTACTCATTATTCAATTAGCTTTTCTTGTTTGAAACTTACATCACATTCTTTTCACGTCGCGAGTCAAAATGTAACAAATATGAAGCCAACTGCCAGGAGAAACGAAATCATATGTGATTCATAAATATAGAATATTCATGTTTATGAATACAGATATTCTATAACATACAGGATGTCAAAATATGCCTAAATATGTATATTAGTCCTCGTTGACATTATTGCTCATTTCGCTGACCTAATGAAGATTACTAGGACAGCATACCAGGCCAGTGCACACGCAATTTGTTTTCTTATATAATTAAGGTCACAGGGAAAACAAAAGCAATCTTTCATATCCTCTCCCTGTTGTCCTTTTAAAATATTCATTGAAGAAATTGGTGGATGAATACATTCCTTAACACACAGCCCATTTATAAGCCTAATATAATTTGTTGTAATCTAACCGTTTTAGATTGGTGTGGCAGTTTTCCTATATTCTCGAAAAATACATAAGACCAGAATAAAAGTCCTCATTTTAACATATATGATTTGGAAGTTTTGAAAGAGTACCTTTGAAAGTTTTGGGACATTTTCCCAGACAAGACATCGCGGCCTCCCGGCGGGTGCCTTTCATCTGGATTTTAGGAGATGAAAGCTTAGTTTATGCAAGCATTTTTCCCCTCTAATTAATATGCAAATGTTTCCCGTTCCATCGGGAATTTAATGCTATTTAGAGGAATTCTGGCTATTTCACAACTGACGATACACTTAGTCAATTCATTGTCACCACCCATGATGAAGTACCATATATTTTTTTTAGCCTGCTCTGAAAACAGTTGGTGCTGTCAGTGAGATGTCATAAAATTGCTAATTAATGCCTGTAGTGCATGGCTATAATACTTGTTGTTTGATTCTTTTTCAGCACGCTTGGTATTGTCATTTTTAGAATAGTGGGAGAGTATTAATTAACATCTATATCTATCTATCTATCTATCTATCTATCTATCTATCTATCTATCTATCTATCTATCTATCTATCTATCTATCTATCTATCTATCTATCTATCTATCTATCTATCTATCTATCTATCTATCTATCTATCTATCTATCTATCTTGCTAGCAAGCTCACTAGCTAATTCTATAATTAGCTAGCTCTCTATCTATCTATCTATCTATCTATCTATCTATCTATCTATCTATCTATCTATCTATCTATCTATCTATCTATCTATCTATCTATCTATCTATCTATCTATCTATCTATCTATCTATCTATCTATCTATCTATCTATCTATCTATCTATCTATCTATCTATCTATCTATCTATCTATCTATCTATCTATCCATCCATCCATCTTGCTAGCAAGCTCACTAGCTAATTCTATAATTAGCTAGCTCCCGCTCTCTCTATCTATCCATCCATCTTGCTAGCAAGCTCACTAGCTAATTCTATAATTAGCTAGCTCCCGCTCTCTCTATCTATCCATCCATCTTGCTAGCAAGCTCACTAGCTAATTCTATAATTAGCTAGCTCCCGCTCTCTCTCTCTCTCTCTCTCTCTCTATCTATCTATCTATCTATCTATCTATCTATCTATCTATCTATCTATCTATCTATCTATCTATCTATCTATCTATCTATCTATCTTGTTAGCAAGCTCACTAGCTAATTCTATAATTAGCTAGCTCTATCTATCTATCTATCTATCTATCTATCTATCTATCTATCTATCTATCTATCTATCTATCTATCTATCTATCTATCTATCTATCTATCTATCTATCTATCTATCTATCTATCTATCTATCTATCTATCTATCTATCTATCTATCTATCTATCTATCTTGTTAGCAAGCTCACTAGCTAATTCTATAATTAGCTATCTCTATCTATCTATCTATCTCCATCTATCCATCTATCCATCCATCCATCCATCCCTCCATCCATCTACATATCTATCTAAAAAGCTGAGCTGAAAGATTTCCTCGTTCTTGGAGAAAAGATTGTATTAAATGTAGCACTTATCTATTTCAGGATACATTTTATTAAACCATCCCAGCATACATTTTGCGATACTTAATGCAAATGTACCACATTGAAACAGGACTGGTAATGTTGGTGAGGAGGGTGTACTTGACTTTATTTTGAAAGTGGTGCATTTGAGACAGAGATCTACTGTCCTATCATAGTTTGTAGAATTAGATGGGCCACTTGAAGCAATTACATGTGAGGGTTGGTGGGAGGCAACAGGTCGATAACAGTCCTGATGAGCACCGAATAGCTTGGAGAGGCCTAAAAATGCAAAGTGGAAGTCCTAGACGGTTCTAATGCTCAGTAGATGGAATGACTGCAAGCATAGTTTGGATTGCCCATGTAGTATATAGCCATTGATTTGCTCGATTGCTAGTGTATAGGAAACTCGAGTATTTGTGCAATTAAAAGGGGAAAATGTGAGCCTTTGTCATCAAAATATGCAAATAATGTAGCAGAGGTTTTCACACAAATGTCACTCAGTATGCAGGTACTATACCTCATACGGGTGCACGTGTTTTGCACCTGAGAGGCATGAAGAATTAATGACCTATGTTATTTTGGGAATATCATTTCCTGTAATCATTCACCAATATGGTTGAGATGAGTTGAATGATTCTATATAAGCTTCTTCACTGTAGTATGTAGGAAAAATATTCATGTGACATTTTTGGTCCATTTATTCAATTCTATGAATGAACAGCACACACCTTATATATATGTATAGTGGCTTTTGAGTGTCTGTTTTAGGTCATTTGTATGGTCTCTTTAATCTTTTGTGCAAAAATTGATTCTGAAAACAAAGACACATGGGCCAGCTCATTTGTAAATGATTGGTTCTCAAATGGGGATGCATGTACCCATGGTGACATGTGAGGACATTTGAGGGGGTACGTGACATTTTAAAATGGTTTCTTCGGGTATCAATAAACCAAACTTAATGCCTTTTTAATGGCGTGACATGAACAGTGTAGTTTTCTTTCCAAATTAAGAACAAATAAAGTGGAACATGAAACATTTTTTTTTTCCTCTAAATTGTATCACAGTAAGTCTTGTGCAAAATGTTGGATGCCTTTATTTAGGTTTTACCCAGGTACACAATTTTCAGGGAAGAGAATCAAGAAATAAAAGCAATTTTACACTTTCTAGCTCCTGAAGTTGCTAAATGAAATATACGTAGAGATACCATCAGAAATGTAGTCCAATAAATCCATGCCAAGTATTTTTTTTCTGGGAAAAATACTGTAATTCACATGGTGTATGCTATTGAAAAAAGGGATTGAGAATCTCTGTAGTAAAAACTGCAAAGAGATGCTCACACAAAATGCAGCACTGAATCAAAATAATTGAAAACATAAATAAAAAAAAATGGCTCAGTATGGACCCTTGAGGCACACCAGCACCTTTTGAGCACTGTGTTAATGTTCAACTTTTTATTTGTGCATTATGCTATGGTATCTACAATAATTATGAATGTACTTTTTAGCAGTAAAAGCTCTGCTTTGTCTTTTTTTTTTAGGTACATTTTGAAAATGACTGCTAAATGCTTACTTAGCGAGAGTATCATAAAATTGGCTGGATTTGCAACTATAAATGTCTCTTGTAAATTGAACACACTCATTCCTGGGAGGGGGGGGGGGAATTGGTTGGGGTGTGGGTGGGTCACTTGCAAGGCTCTGATTCAATTATTCTTCCCTTCACAACAGGAGGAAAACATTTTCATGGTGAACGGTTTTTGCCTAAATAGATTAGCATCTCAAATAATTCAATTTCCGCTAATTTGATTGATTCCCTTAGCAAGAGCAAGAGGGGATGCGGGGAGGAGGGGGGGGGTGCGGAAGAAATCTTAATTTAAAACCATTGCATTTCTAATCAAACATTAAAACCAAGAAAGCGACCCGCGCCAGAGAAAATCTTTTATTAGCACTTTTCACGCAAATTGAAAAAGCGAATGCTGACGGGAGCTCAAATTAAATAGCCGCTAGTGTGCGTGGATAGGCTATGAAAACAAAACATGGGAAAAACAAGCTGCTGTAATGACTGATGGCGCCTTCAACAGTCAGGCGACGACATTACAGTAGAATCAGACGAGACGCGGAGGCGGGACTTAGATTAGAAAAAAAAAAAAATGTGTCGCCCAGCGAGACGTGACACATGCCGACAGTAGAATGGAGCAATGGATGATTTAATATTCGATGAGAACCACTAAATAAAAATAATCTTTAAGCAACTCTTTTAAAAATACAATAAAACACTGAAATCACTAAAACACTGATATCAATCGGTATCAACATTGGTATCAATATTGGTATTAATTCACTTAAAAATACAATAAAACACTGAAATCACTGAAACACTGATATCAATCGGTGTCAACATTGGTATCAATATTTGGATCGTTCCGCCCATTGCTTTTGTTAATTTTTAGCATTTTTTTTTTTCTGCAGGCCACCCAGCCAGCCTCTAATAGTGCACACACTCACTCGAACATAAAATGTGCGCAAGTGTGTGTGGTGGGCCATTACTACTGAGGAGCCAGATGAAGCAGTTCAGTCATCTGATCCATTCTTATCCATTATTCATCCTGCTGGGTCCAGGCACCCAATTCCTTTTCTCCTCCATTTTGGAACAGGAATTCAAAAAAAGAGAGAGAACAAAACCAACTGTCATATTTAAAAAAGAAAAAAAAAAAAGAAGAGCAGACTGGTTCTCAAGAATACTTTGGAGCAGCATGGCTGGGATCTGCATTACAATTACATTGATACTGAATTTGAGTGATATTTTTTCCAATTATCTGTGCTTGACATGATTCTTTTTTTTTGTAATCATACATATGAAATTGAACGTCTCCACTTTGCACTATTAACGTTGTCATAACACATCTGCAATATTGGCCAATGATAGCAAGGTTCAACACAAGCTAGCTCCAAAACGGTACACAATTTTGTTTTTTTCTACAGTTTAAGTGGTATGAAAAAAAATGAATAGAATTATAAAACTCTGAGATGTTATTATAAGTTGTTAGTTGGTTATATAGAACATATGCATATATATTATGTGTTTATATTTCAGCCGCGTAGTTTATGCATATACAGGGTGTTATATGAATTATGTAGCATCTTGTCATATCTGTAGGAATATGTATGTAGCTATATTTATGATTGTAAATATATTTTTATAGTTTTTTTTTATAAAATCTATACACGTGCCATATATGTTTATTTATATATTGCTATTTATACCGAATTATAATGTATTTATATATACAGTACATAGTGTATATCTGTGTCGCAATACTAACATAATATTATACAAGAATACCTAAAAGTAGTAGGAAATGAAAAAAAACAAACTGTATTTTTGGTTCTTCCTACTCCCTTTTGAACAGAGTATGATTTTGTTGATGTTTGGCTTTACTCTCAATTTTATCCTTCTCTTTTGTATATACCAACAGTATACTGTAGTTTTATATACATATATATATATATATATATATATATATATATATATATATATATATATACACAGTATATGTTCGGGATTAAATCATTCATACTTTTTTAAAACATAATACATGAGCACATTTTAAATTTTCTACTTGTTACTTTTACTTAAGTAAAGGAGTTTTAGTCAAAGTATTTGTACTTCTACTCAAATAGAAAGCGGGAGTACTTTTGCCACATTTAGCTGTGTGCGTGTGTGTAATGTTGAAAACACCTTGCGGAGACATTGATTGTGTGAGTGGCAGGCAGAACTGGCAACTGGCAAGCTGCCACAGATAATAACATCTGAAATAAATTTGATGGGCGCAATTCAATCTGTATGGAGAGAGAGCGAGCGAGGGAGAGGGGGGAGAGAGAGAAAGAGAGAGAGGGAGCGAGCAGTGAACTTGTAAATGCTATCTGCTCATCCATGGAATGAGGACTGACACGGCGGGCCCCGTCGAATAGATTGCGCAATTAGCGGCCTTTTGTGGCGTTTGGATGCGTGGAGATCGTCACGCTCCCCCAACGTTTCCAATTCCCAGGGTGCTAACTTTTATGAAAAGAAGACACATTGTGTTAATTATTCTTTTGGGGTTTTTTTTTGTTTTTTTTTGGGCAACTCTACATGAATGTCTGCTGTGATCCAAGCCTCCGCTTCATGATAGGACTACAGTAGTATTACATTTTTAAAGTGCAATATTCCAGTAAAAGACAGGGGGCAGTCTGTAGTAACATTGAACATGATAGAGAGCCAAGGCAAACATCTTTTTATTTCTACCCCTTATTTCCAGTTTCAGCTCTTTCTTCTCATAAAACACGAATTTGACTGTAATGAATCACACATAGTCACTTTTTCTCGATGAAATGATAGCCAATACAAACATTTTTGATAGAAATGCTGAGTTTTGAGTGCCATTACAGTAGCACATGCATTATTGTGGCAGCTGTCAGTATTTCATGAAT
Source organism: Hippichthys cyanospilos (assembly GCF_059441005.1). NCBI lineage: Eukaryota > Metazoa > Chordata > Actinopteri > Syngnathiformes > Syngnathidae > Hippichthys > Hippichthys cyanospilos. Next base: position 3,935,318 of record NC_142379.1, read on the forward strand.
ATATGTAACGTATATGTGTGCTATACAGTATATGTATGTGTATATACAGTAAATATGTTTATAGGCATATATTTTTATATGTATGTGCATAAAAAAATCAAACAGTATATATGTACGTAATCTACAGTATGTTTACTTTATATTATATGTATATATGTGTGTGTATCGTTGGATATTATTTGTGATTTTTGCACAGGCAAGTTACTATTCAAATAAAAGTTGTAAAAGCAGCTACAGGTGCACTCACTGTATTTTAAACATTGAAATTTTAGTGGAAAGGTTTTACACCAATTCCAGTTATAATCCGCCTGTTCCACACGCATGCACACATATAAAAAGCTTTGATCATAATTGGGGAAAAATGTCCAGAAAGTCAGAAATTAAAAATAATGTCATGTTTAATTTGAGAAATTTGAGATTCTCCCAGTCATACAAATTTTCACGCACGTAATTTCATTGAACGATATTCGCCAAACATTGAAATAATTCAAAATATGTTGATATTACTTCTCAACTACATTATATATGTAATATTTAATAACTATGATGTATAATAGATATCATAACGATGTATTATCCCAACTTACTATTTACATTTTCATATATGCGTTGACATTTTACCTCGATCCATGAACATATTTTCTGTACGTCCAAAAACAACGTTAAGCGCGCAATGCCTGCAGAGTCCCGCTTGCCTTTTTCAACATAATGCAGAATGCTTGATGATGGCACGCTCAACGTTTGATCCCTCCCCCTCCCACCGGCCGTCCCCTCCTCTCTGCCCTCCCTCTCTTCTCCTCATGGGTGCACATTTCCATCCCATGGCCCGCTCTAGGTGATCGAACGCCGCCAGTCTCCAGCAGGTGTCCAACATGGCGAGCTCTGCAAGCGGATCTCTCGTTCTCCCCCTCTCTCTTGTCGTGATTTCTGTCGCCTTCTTCCTCAAAGGTAAGTTGGAATGCATTCGCGATTGCAACGTTTACGACGCAGCCGTTTAAAAAGCGCAGGGGGGGGGGGGGGGGGGGGCATGGAGAGAGCGCCAAGGGGGGTGTTGGCACAAGTTGTTTGCGCGCAGCGATGGCGCACGAGAGTCCTCTTGCTTTTTCAGCGTCTTTCTCCTTTGCACCCTTCCACGCCGAGATCGGAGTCAGCGACGAAAATATGCGATTGTCACAGCACATAACGCATCCCGGTAGCCGATCCGGCGTTGGTTTTAAAGGTGTTGTCAGTAGTTCCGGCGCGATGTGTCAAATATGCGTGGGGAAAGTAGCGCACGATTGAGGGTGCAACAAGAAAGTAGCGCGGTTTGAATCAAGTTGGACGTCCTGGAGCATGCGGTGATACTACAATCCTAACTGTACACGCAGGCGGGAAAACACGCATTGCAGCTGTGTTTCCACTCACCGTGTCTTCCTTTAAGTGTGTGTGTGTGTGTTAACTACTGACATGTCTGCGCACGAATGTGTGTACTTTCGCTGCCTGATCGTTTCCTTGCAAAAGACATTCGCGGTTGCAACAGAGTTGCATGCGTCAGTCTATCTGTGTGTGTTTAGTGAGTATGTGTGTGCGTTTGCTTGTGAGATACCCCCGCTGACACCGGTGGCGCATATACAGCGGGTAAAATGTCAGCATGCTGCTGGGTTCGATCTGCCTCAGCGGTGTATTTTGTGTTGTTGTTGCTGCTGTTGTCACTTATTGGCTTGTGTAAAAATGGAACGTATATAGTTTTTTTTTTCAGTTGAATTCAAGTGTTTGGGGGGGGGGGGGGGCGGCTGCAAATGGTTCAGTGAACGCATCAACAAGTCCACAAAGCACAAAAAAAGTGCAAAACAAGCTTGCCAAACCTGAAGTACATTTTCACCATATGCTCACTTTTTGTTCCAGTTTTCACACATTGACTTTTATCTGCTGAGCAGATTTGTACTATTTTTGCTCACTAAGAGAGAAACACTTCAACCGATACCATGTACTGATACCTGTAGTCATTTTGATACCTTCCTGAGACCCAGCTTATTAATTTGTCTCTGTAGTGAACATTATTTTTTGGTTTATACCTTTTTGACTCATTGGACATTAAGTCCTAGTGTGCTCAGTTGAGGACATAGTGGGCTTTTTAAGGATGTCTCAAGTGGCTGCATGCAATTAACGTTGCTGTCTTACTGAAACAAAATCAGGAGTGCGGCAACAACAAAGAGTACCAATACCAGATTTCTCAAACTGCTGCAGTCTGGTGCCAACTACTGGCGAGGAGGACTTACTTAGATTTTTTTTTTTTTTGGGCACCTGTATCGGGGACTGGTATTGACAACTTCCACAAGACCTTGATACATTACAGCAAATTGTTCATCAGTCCAAAATGGCATCTGTAATCCATACTACCCCATTTCAAATATAGACAGTTTAAAATATTTTATAGTGTGTAAATATGACATATTTGATGATGATCAGCATTACTTTCGTCTAACGTTTTGTCACTTGTCAATTAAATTCACTGTTTCCTCAAATAGCCCTCATTTTTCCCTTGAAGGGAAAAAAAGATAATAGCAGTCATTATGTCTGATGTGCTGTTGTGCGTTCATGTTTACATACTGCCCCCGTCCTGTTAACTTCGTGTTTCATTAATCCGCTGTCACTTAAAATCACTTATCACTTGACTAGTAGTTACCATATCTGCTTCACAGTTCTGTGGTTCTGGGTTAGAATCTCAATTCTTCAGGTACATATATATATATAATATATATATGCTGCATTGTATCTAATGAATTGCTCCGTAGCTGGCTGTGAAGCTTGTATTTCACAGTTCTTGATTGTATTATTCATTGAATTGGAGTGGAACCGCATTCGGCATTGTCTTCCCCTCCACGCCCCTCCTCCCCATCCTCACGTTAATTTAATTAACCTCATAGTCAAAGGGAATAATATATTGTGTATGCGTCCTGGCACTCAGTAGATGACTAGCATTCGGACTTGCGCCAGCTGGAATGCGGATGGAAAAAAAAAAAAAACAATCTTTAAGCCAGAGGTGGCAAAAGTGCTCACACTAGAAGTGCAGGGAGTCAAGTCAACTCGCTTTACAAGGAGCAGCAATGTGTCACATAGTGTTGTAAACAGTTCTTCTTCAAAGAAGGCTTGAAGCTGTTTATTGTTGCTCCCGGTTGATTTTGGAGGACACAAACACACAGGAAAATTGCACACAGTGGATTCAAAGCAACCAAAACTTTGTCTCATTTAGCTTATTGATAATAATGAGAACGCCAGAAAAAGGCTGGCAAAAAGCATCACTTTAATGGACCAATATTTGACCACAAATGGTGAAGCAACTTAGATTGACAGACAGTATAATTGGGCTCAATTCCGATACTTTGAAGAGTAAATATTCAGATGACTGATTGAATGAGCAAATAATTTTGTTGGACAAAAAAAATATTTTTTAAATGTACAGTTAACAGTTAGAATAATGAAGATATGAAAAAGAGGCAGATCATGTAATTTTTTACCCTACTTTGTCCTATAACAGGGGTATTCAACAAGCCATTGGTGTGTGTGATATGAATCTCATTAGATTTTGTCTTATGTTATCATGTACTAATGTGTTTAAAAAAAAAGACTTAAAAAATGTAATATTAACCAAATAACTGACTATAAATAATTTAGTTATCTATAAAATTGTATATACCTAAACCTGCATTCTTTTAAAACTTAAAAGAAAAAGCAATACAAATCAACTTTCAACAACTGTTAATTATTTACAACAACGTTTATACGGGTTACAGCTTAGTCTAAAACTGAAAAAAAGTGCTTCATAGTGCCTGAAACTTCAAATAAAATGATGAAAATTCTGATTTTATTGTAATTACGCTTCACATGACAAAAACCATTCCCTGGGGTCATCCGCGCCCCCCCTGGCATCACCTCGTGCCCCACTATTTGAGAAGCGCTGTTTTAAAGGAAGACCGACCTATTAGCATAGCATTTTCCCCCCAAATTCTTCAAAAATGAATGGCAATTTTCTAGCAATTCGTGTCCGCTGCCATCCTGAGTACCGATACCGAGACGATACCTTGTAATAAAGATAACAAAATCAATCAAATATCTATACCCCCCTTCTTGCTACCGCTGCCTTAAACTGATACCGACATTGGATTACGGGTGACACACACGTAAAAGTGCTTAATACCAGATTACGATTGTTAATCATGTGCTTATCATGAGTCGTCACGACACATCCTCCCCCCGGGGGAGGGGTCTCGGTATCAGACGGCTTCACGCGAGAAAAGGTAGCCCACTTATTGTCGCTTTGAAGCCATTCGTCAGGCCTGAGCGATGGCGAAGTGGATCAATGCGGAGCTGTCACCGAGCCCGCGGGCGCTGCTGAGGGACGCGGTCTCAGAGAAACAAAAGGAAACATACACTTGTTACGGGCGGGGGGTGGGGGGGTTGGTAGCCCCCCACCAGCCCACCGCTGCCTGGCAGCCAGCAGTTTGCCAGCGTGAGTGATCGTGTTGTCCGTCTCTCTATTCTGTTCTCTCGGTGATGATTTAAGTGTTGAGATCGCTCAGATTTGACTTAGTGTTGTGGTGGAGGGGGTCGTCAAAAGATTTTTTTTTTTTTTTCGTCAAAGGCGCACACGCAGTCGTCTGCCATTTTATGACCAATCATTGATTCTAAACTGTGTCAAAATGAAACAAGTGAACCAGTTTTTAAAAGCCGTGCAGTACACTCTGATGTTCTGAATTTCTGGTCTCCTTTGCCAATATTATAAGGATTTGATGGTCTGATCCAGCGGTTCTCAATCTTCTTTGTGATGTACCCCCCTGTGAAATATGTTTTCAGCCAAGTACCCCTTAACTAGTGCACACACACAAAAAATGGCGTGATAAAATATGCATTTTATTTTACGTAACCGTCTCTAAATTCCCAAATAATGACTCCAGAGGTTGAAAGCTATTTGAAACACAATAATGTTGTGGACGTGATTGCTTATTGCAGTCTAGTGCCAGAGGAATACATTAAATATGTATACTTTAAACGTTGCTGCATGCACGCTAGACATTGTGGTGTGGGGTTAGTGTGTTTCGTCATAAGTTTGCCAAACTAATAAATGGGGCAAATTAACCATAAAAGTTGAACCACAAAGGTTTTTATGCATGTATGCACACTTGATGGATTTGAGTGGAGTGTAAAGGAACTAATTCTAATTCTGATAGTCTTTTTATCAAGTGGTAATTGTGTGTTGACGCAAATGGAGCTGAGAAAAGGGATGTCACCTGAAGTGCAGAAATAGAAAAGTGTGATTTGAAGGCGTGATTTCTTTATTTTATTTGATCAGGGATGAACTCCTGAAAAAGTCTCACTTTCTCAGGTTTGAATGCTCAAACATCACTCCATTCATCAGAGGAATGTGGAATTTTAATTGCTTTTATACGAATACTTTAGAGTTGTAGCCCATCCGTGTAATGTGAAATTAGTCAACCTTATTTCTGTGATTCTGAAGCTTGCTGAGGGCGAAGGTGGCCATTGTCAAGCGGGCAAACTCTTACGTCAAAGGCAACATGAACAGAGTGACAAACACAAATTAGCGTTAAAAAGCGGCATGGTGAGTATTGGCTCATTTGCATAAGACAAACCCTCCCTCTCAAACCATGATCATCTCAGTGATGCTAGAGAAAGCGGCTAAGGGGAGTAAGCGCTGTATTTTTATTTATTTATTTTTTAAATCTCTGGCACATTTTTAGCAAATCCCAGGACACAGAGGAGCTTTTTCAATCATGAAAAATGGTCTCCTTTGAATTAAAAATTGAAGTGATTTGTCTTGCAGTCAACAAAGCCAAACACAACCAAAGCAACCATGTCACTTAAAAAAAATGACTTTTTTTATTTTTGCCGTCAGTTGGTTAATAATTCACGCACCTTACTTCATAAAAAGACTTATTCCAGCAGCGCGCCGGAGAATGATAATAATCCTGCACTTAATGGCCCGTTGATAGTGCCCACGTGTGAGCCCTGTGCATTAGATCACTCCAGTACATCATTTGTAACAATAATTCGCTCTTCTATTTAAAGAAATTGAATTTATTGCTCATTAAATTTACATTAAATGGCTTAATAAGCCCCCCCACACTAATTGCTAGATAATGCATGGCTCTACTTAATGTGCTGCTAACTAATCTTATTATTGGATGGGAGCTTCGCATTGAGTAGTGTCACTGACTGGATACTTGGTCAAGAGTCATTTGGGCCACTTCCATTTTCTTCATCACACTTTACATGGCCAGCACTCCTTTGTTCTTGTACAGTGTGTGTGTATATATATATATATATATATATATATATATATATATATATATATATATATATATATATATGATGCACACTAAAACAGGCCTTTATGTCAGCGAAAATTGAGATGAATATAATACAATTCTTATCAAAAATTCAGTTAAAATGGTTTATGATAAATGGCGGTGGCTCAAAAAAAAAAAAATATATATATATATATATATACATGTATATATATATAGTATATGTGTGTGTGTGTGTGTGTATATATATATAATTTTTTTTTTTCTTTTTTTCTGCCAATTCTAGCCCTTGCAATTTGGGGAAAATGCATATTACTACATTAGCTTTTAGGTGTGAATATAATTTATTGTTCAGCCCAGAGCATCACTCCAAAAAAAATAAAAATAAAAATCATAAAAAGTGGACGTGGGTTAATTATGTACTTAGTAATGGAAGTTCTTATTCTGCACAGTTCTGTGGAAAATAATTTCATTATTTTTTTAAAAGAAAGTTAAAGGGATTATTTTACAGAGGGCTTAAAAAGAAAATGACTCCCCGCATTGTTTAGCATCTTTTAACCAGTACGCAGGGGTTATAAAACCACAAAGAAAAACAAATACTCATTCGTTGTGCATTTCATTCACAACATAGCTCAATATTCTTCACATACTGTAATTAAAAGGGCAACATTTAAAAGCAGTGCCAGTCAAGAACAAGATTTTTAAAACGCCGTGTAAACCCTTAATCATTGGTTTTGGAAAGTAGTATTTTTTTTAACGTGGTTTTATAAATCAATAATTTGAATTGATTTGAATCCTTCTGATAAGAAAAGATACCTGGGAAACAGCAAACGGAATCATACAAATGAACAGAGAAGAAATTACATTTTCACGGGTGATTTTGGTTGGTATTATACACGGGTCCATGTTATCCGTGGAATTTCCCGATCTAAATCTCTTGCATAGTCAACTAAAGGTGCAATAATTAATTTTCAAACCAACCGAGTGCAAATTTCCCACCGAGCACCTGATGATCTCTCGTGGCGCACTAGTTGAAAATCACTGATTTACACCAGAAGCGTGTCTGTACTCTCACGCAGAAATCCAATAAAATTGATCTGGGGAGCAAAGGTTTCTCACCGCTCAAAGCAAATATGGAGTTTTCAAGCCGGCGATGGTTGGGTGGAAGAAAGTTTGTAAAGAAGGGGTCTTTACAGGGGACCCATGTGCAGGGGTGGGTGAATGTGAAAATATATTAATTTCCTACAAGGTCAGGCAAATTGCGCAGTCATCTCTGAATCATGTCGCAAACATATTAAAAGGGAAAAAGAGCTGTGAAACCTTGGGAAGCATTTTTTCTGAAGTAGAACTGTAGAAAACCTTCAATTAGGACAAACGTAGGATGACGGCGCCTTTTAATAGCGACGTGGACAGAAGCGTCCATTCATAACTACGGTCTTCAGTGTTAATGAGGAAAACGAGCATCAATAGCACATTCTTTTCCACTTGCTCTCATCCCATTGGCCGGGGTCGCCGCAACGCTAACAATCGGGAGGGAAAACCCGAAATGGGACACACAGGCCACATTAGCATGGCTGATGGAGCAATCACAAACCGCCATTAAACCCGAACGAGATTACTATTTCCCCTTCCGTGTTACACACCAAACTCGTTTTGGGCTTTACAAACACGCCATTGGATTCCGCCTCACGTCCCCGCCGCTTATTTTAAGGAATGATTTCCGCGCTTTACGGATGGATGCGTTTCAGTCTGCGGCGCCGCGGCGGAGGCTACAATCACACGCCTCTCGTTGCGCCGATGGGCGGTTTTGCGCGGAACATTCCCGGTATCTCAATCTCTGGCTGCCGTTTGTGTCGTGGCAAAATCACAGCTTCTGGACGGCGGGTTGTCAGCGCTCGCCGGTGCCCCGCAAAATAAACTTCCCGGACTGACTCTGGTTCATTCAGTGGTGGCGTGTAATTTGAAAATCCTGTAATTTTTTTTTTTTTTTGGAGATCAAGTTTCTTGAGTTTCCAAAACTATGGCTAGCAAAGTTGTAAATGGTGTCTTGAGATATGAATGACTCAACTTAAGTGCAGCATAAGCGGTTTCAGTCTGTTTGCTGTCATCGGTTCAAGTTTAATGTTAGACCGAACAAAAAACGATTATGTGTTGACTACTGGCAATGAACACATAGCTTTGCGCTTCTTAGCTTCATGCTAACACACAATGTAAAATGCTATTAACAAGTTAATAGTTGGATCGATAGTCACTGTTTTAGAAGTTAAACACAAATGGTGTAGCAGTACAAGTAGACATAATTCAACAATCCTGTTATATTCTTGATCCTCAACAAAACAATATTACCGTATTTTCCGCACTATAAGGTGAACCGGATCGTAAGGCACACATTCAACAAATTATCCATTTTAAAATCGTTTTCATATATAAGGCACACCGCATTATAAGGCGCAAAGAGTAGAAGCTACATCGGTGGCTGGGGTTGCGTTTTTACAAAATCCCACTTTTTTTTCGCCCCTTGTTCCCATATAAACTGCGTTAAAATTGGAGCAGATAATACATACAAAATTTCAAACAGGGTGGTATAAAAATTTAAAGGCAAAAAAATACATTTTGAACTAAAATGCAGAGGTATTAATGGAAGAATTTACATGATTAAGGCAATGAAGTTTTTTTTTTGTCCCTCAAAAATCAAAACTAGCATCACACACACACACAAACACATATATGTATGTGTAAATATATATATATATATATATATATATATATATATATATATATATATATATATTTTTTTTTTTTTTTAATGAAGACTAATGTTCACAATTGATTAGTTCTACCCAATGTCTAGCCCTTCTTCCACCTTTCTTCACCCTTCTACATTTTTCACTCTGCTTTTATTGTCCCTTTATTGCCTCTTATAAGCATTATACGCTTTGCTTACTCTCTTATTCCACTTTGTTTTATACCCAACTAAAACCAATACGCATCATTGCTTCTGCCCAAATGAACGTAGACTCGCTCTGACCTTGCTCTCTCTCCTCACTCCTTTTTTTTTTTTTTTTTTTCCCCAACCACAGTCGTAAATGTTTCTGGCACGGGCTATCATTCTATCATTGAATTCAAGGGAACCTTTGCATTACAGTCACATGGCATGAGTTAGAATGATGGCTTTTGAGTGAAGCTGAACACTTCATCAAATTCACATCGACATCACAATGTAGTAGGATGCAATTTAAAATTCCAAAGGCTGTATTTTGGGAAAAATGTATTTTGAGTAAATTCTCTCTCTCTCTCTCTCTCTCTCTCTCTCTTCATATATATATATATATATATATATAGAGAGAGAGAGAGAGAGAGATCATATATATATATATATATATCATATATATATATATATATATATATATATATATATATATATATATATATATATATATATATAGAGAGAGAGAGAGAGAAAACTGCGAAAAACGGCCGAACGAGGTTTTTTTTTTTTCCCTGATAAAAACAAAAATGTAGCTGCCATTAGCTTAAAAATGTAGCTGCTAAAATGAATCGATTAGCTGACAATGAACTAATCGACAACTATTTTAATAGTTGAGTAATGGCTGAGAGCCATTGTTTCACGAAATTGTTCGAAATTGTTATTAATTCTTCAATATTATCTTTTTTGTCCAAACAAAATAAGACTCTTGCAAACATCTGCTTTTTCTTCGAAAACAATTACCGAAGCAGTTACTGGATCTGTTTCCAAAAAGCTTAGTGAATACAACATTAATTCCTCTCATTTGCTATTGTTTACTTGTTGTTTAGCAATTATTCAAACACTAAACAATCCCAAATAAAAATAAGTTCTTGTTAAATTAACAGGAAGTAAAAAAAAGTGATTAATACACTGTACGCAAATCTACTTTTATCTGATTATTCAATTAACTGACGGAAGAATCGGTTCAAGAATCGAATATAAAAATATTCAATAATACGTATTTAACCAATCTGAAATCTGTGATTCTGCAGCAAAGTGCTGTAAATGGGTTCACAAAATCAAGCTAGCACACTTAATGGCCAAATTATGGTTGTTTTTCATTTTTAAAGCGCTATATGTATTTTCTTAGTGGTTAGCTCGACAACGAACGTAAGTGGGAGTGGCATTAAACAGCAAGAAGCCTCTCATTCGCGGAATTTGCTAAACTGCCATTTGACGACCAATTTGCCGAACCCCCGGTGTTAAATTGTTCATAAAATGCATAATACGTAGTCACAGATAAACCTTTACATCCCCTAATAGAACAATAACGTGCCGCAGCTGTCACTCTCCGATAAGAATAAAAATGAAAGATGGAAATCAATTTGTGGACCTGATTTAATATCTTGTTTTGAAATTTAAGGGATAGGTAATGTTTTTTTTTTTTTTTTCTTAACACCTCTCCAGCCAGAGTGCTGTTTGCCGATGCATTTATGCGCACATATGAAACGTTATTCGCTTACGCGGCGGGATGTGTGGAAAAAACACGGGGGCAACATTAGAATAACCGCGTCCGTCCGCATTACCGTTCTTTTTTCTCCTCCTTCTACCCGCGGTTAATGTTTCTCGAATTTAATTTAAACAGCACTCCTCATGGATGGAATAAAAAAAAGTCGAAGTGGATCCGTTAAAACTACAAAACTGAATTTGAAAAGCTTGTTTTGTAATTTGGTTGGTGTTTATTTTTATTTGTTTGCTGATTGTTAGGATTGCTGGCATAAAGTTTCAAACTCTCAAGCGCCTGCCATAAAATGATGAACATTTTTTGTACCTTCGTTTCATAAACTTCACACCCGACTGATTAATTGTCCGGCTGATTTAATTGGCCGATATTAACGCTCCTATAACCAGGAAACGTCAGACGACTCTTATTCCAGTTCTTATGTTGAAAGGTATTAGTTTTTTTTTGTTGTTTTTTTTTTTGAGTGTAAAATATCGCTACCCAAATAATTACACATTTAAAAAAATCATCAGATTTTTGCATATTTTTCAGTATTTTAAAGTTAAAATACCTAAGTACAAAGCAATGTAGAACACACACATTTTTTGCCTGTAAGTCCTACCATCGTAATGGTTAAAAAAAAAAAAAAACTGTAATTGAGCGCTCGTGTGGATATAAAAAAAAAATTCTCTATCATTGTTGTTTATATTTACGAATCTTTCCGAAAGTTTGGAACTTCTGTTGTGCGCTAGCATTGATATCATTGTTTTTTGCCTTCTTTATGTTGAGACCAAGTCTACAGCGCCTCTGCTGGTAGCAACCAGGCAGCGCACTCTATTTTGACTCTGTTTCTCCGAGACTCGATTAATGGCAACTGTGACTTATCTTACTTGAGCAGATAAACAAGATGCAAGGCCAGCTGTCTCCCGCGCAGTCACCTGACCTTTAATCTTTATCTTGGAAAGATGAAGTGACCAAAAAGAGCGATTGCGAGACCTTTGGCTGCCTCTCGGTTTGCCCCGTCGGAATATTTTGCTCTCGCTTCGGGCTGATGATGTGTTTAGGCTTCAAGGTATATTCGGGTTTTTTTGTTACACTGACATTCCTGTTCTGGGTTTGAATCTTGTTTGGTTGTTTGCTTCTTCTTGCATAGACGTTCATACTGGTACTCATCCTCTACTTTGGGGTGTAAAAATGTGAGAGCAGGTTTTGGGGGTCAACTGTTAATATGCTGTTTAAAATAGGTAAATAAATACATACATACTTCCTTGTTGGTCCTCTATACAGTATACCCCAGTAGAATAATTGTTTTTTAAATGTCACAAAATTTTCCATTTTACATTGTCTCTGCGCTCTTATTTACATATTTTGCATTTAAAAAAAATATATTAAAAATTAAGTAAAAATGATAATTTGGGCCTTTTTATCGCTAGGACGTTTAATCGGTCAGGCCTCGCTGCAAAGGGTTCCTAGTTTTACATTTTACACTTCTGAAAATCTCGAGAGATCTCAAGTCTTTGAAAATACGTAACACTTGTGTGCCAATAACGAGAATTCTCGTCAAATGCGTTGATTTATTTTTAAATGATTAATAATTACCGTATTTTTTTGGACGATGGGTCGGCAACATCAGACTGAACATGTCTGCGTCTTTATCACCAAAATATTTCTTGAAAATGGATGAATGGATGGATTTTTTCAACAGAATACTGCAGAGTTAAAACAGCAGCTCAAACTCATAATCAATGTTTTCATAGCGTCTTCTGAACGTAGTGAACATACTATATAACATTACTCAGACAGTAATTCATATATACAATGTTTTATATATATATATATATATATATATATATATATATATATATATATATATATATATATATATATATATATTGGTGTACTTGTTTCATACTTTTGCATACAACGCTCTTTCCGAAAAACACAAAGGATTACGTCACCACTATAGGAACTTAACCCCGTAAAGTGAGCCCCCACCGTACGAGCAATCAAAAAGTCACTCTCCCATAATACAGTATGTCCTCTTTAAGCGGTTTTGCGCCGCCCGCCTCGGGGACGTTCTGCTCCTGATTTCATCCGCGTGACGACACACCATCTTAATTACTCTCGGACGTGGCGCCCCAATCCGTCTTTGTCAGGCTGATCGGGAGTGTGCAGACCAAGCACAACGGGCCCGACCGGGATCCTATTGATTATTTCTTATACTTGAGTCATTGCACTGCATGCGCGCACACATATACGCACGCGGGGAGGCAATACAGCTAATGGAAGGGGAAAGTCAAAGTCACATTGTTTACATCGCGGATGACAGCTAAATGTATTTGGGAGGAAATATGGAGCTGACGTGCCGGCTCTCAAATGGCACCGCGTTTTGTATCTAACAAGACGCTGCCGAACCATCGACTGGTCAACTCAAAACATGTCATGTTTCATCCATAAGGACGATAATATGGATCCGTTCATCGTCCATCCGTGTACAAAAAGTCCAAATATTGACGTATGTGTTTACAACATCGGGCAGCGAGACTGAGCCGATAGAGAGCAGAAGTCTGGGATAACCGGACATGTGGAATCAATAATTCTGTACCATGAACCTATGTTCATAATAATAGGGAGACTCAACGTTACCCTTTTTTCTTTTTAGATTGACCCCCGCCATACGAAATTTATCCGTTCCGGAGTTGGGATCATAAGGCGAAATCGTAATATGGCGGACAATAGAAACCTATGATAATTAATTGTGTATACATATTAAAAATTGCTAACAAAATAGTATAGTAAATGCTAATTATATATAATACACATGTATGCAATAGAATAACATGAATAAAAAATATATAAAGGAAAAATGACATTTTATTTACCTTTGAGTGACATTGACTTGAGATTCTTACGGCCATAATCCCTTGTGACTGTAGCCTAGCCTAGCCTTCTTCGTACTGTATTTCTTGATTATCTCCAGTTTCGTTTCCATACTATCATCTTTAACATCACTAGCAAGCTTGGGACCCATGGCCAACCAATTAAAGTTTGAATTAAGCACTAAAATGCCCAATAAATACAATATTGGACCACTCACATGAGATCAAGTCTTTAGCATATCGAAATATTAGTGACGCCGACCAATAGCATACCAGCATCTTAGTGACGCCATGAAATTGGCCCCGCATGCAGGCAGTTTTACGCAACCAGAAAGTAAGATCAATTACTTAAAAACGGCTGAAGAGGGAGGCAAAACAACATAAACACAGCCAACCTCACAGGTCATGAATTCTAATTCAGTGGAATATTAAACTTAAAATGTTCAATCAAATTGCAATCAAACACCTTAAAATATATTGTTTTGTTGATTTAAAACATAAAAGGTTCTGGATTTATTTTGTAAAATTGTGCTTTTCCTCATGTAAATCGCTTCAAAATTGGAGCATATAGACCGCTTAAAAAATATCAAACATGGTGTTATCAAAATTTTAATTGTAATAGATACATGTATCGCTTCAATGCAGAGGTAAAAATTGAAGAATTTACATGGCGATTAAGTTATTTTTATCATCCTCCAAAAATGAAAAGTAGTGGTTTATGCACCGTATAAGGCGCACCGGATTATTAGGCGCACTGTCGTTTGTGAGAAAATGGAATGCTTTTAGGTGCGCCTTATCGGGCGGAAAATACGGTAAATGATCTCAATGTTTTCCCAGACCTAACCTTTTGTTGTTTCTTCTGTATACACAACAGTTGATTGTTCTCTGTTATGCAGCAAGCTTCTAAAATCAGACGTAACCCCACAGTGGTTTGGCAAGTAATTAGAGGCTAATACCATCTCAAAATCAGCACCAGTTTTTGTTCTTTTTCCATTCTTTCTTTCCTCTGGGGGTGCTTTTGTTGGGTCCTCCTTAATGAGCTATGGGCTTTATTCCACATTTGACTGAAAATGTTTTGTTTCTTTTGTCGTGCTTCTGGACTGGAAGCTTGATCAACTTGTGGAAACAAAAGTCTAGCTGGATAAAAAATGGTAAAGTCTCGGGGTGACGTGTGATTCTCGTTTGACGCGAAGGGGTGGGTAGTTACAGCTAACTCACAATATTTGTTTTCAAATCTTGTAATGTTATTTTACTTTTGACATTTTCACAGAGGTATTTTTGATTTGTGTGTATGTTCATCATTGTGCCTGGCTGATAAAAGTGCATTTCAAATCTCCAATAATAAAAAAAATAAAATAAATAATACACAGTATTTACAACTCTAGATGCACCTATTTTTGATATTCAAATATCCTGCAGTATGAATTTTCATGCATGTGTATGTGGATACCTGATTCATACAGATTTACCTGATATTACCTGTATTTATACTTTATATAAGGCAGTAGTCTCACATAGAGCAGCGGTTATATTAGCGGCCCTGAAAGTCTAATTAGGGTGAAGGTTCTACCTCAGCAAACATGATAACAATTAAAGTTTCCACTTGAAATTCCAATTCATAACAAAAGAAATCTCGGTAAGAGATTTACAACACTCTGCAGCTTTGCACAGATCTCGGGCACGCCTACAAGACACGTGATTGGCTCCTGGCATGACCATGGGAGTTGGGGTGGGAGAAGATAAATCATTGGCTGATTGCAGGAGGTCAGGGCAGGAGTTGAAATCTACTCCCGCCCCAACTCCCATGGTTGTTCCAGGAGCCCATCACGTGTCTTGTAGGTGTGCCCGACAGCTGTGCTTCCTCAAAGTCACACACGCTGTGACAGAGGCTCCAATAATTCTAAATCTCATACCTAGATTTCTTTTATTATAATTTGGAATTTCATCAATCACACTAGCCGACACGGAGCCCACAAGCGCCGCTAGCTAGCGGCTAATTCATGCTGGGTGCAGCTCTAATGGTGGTCGAGCCACCAGTAAAAACTGGCAACAGGTTCCATATTTTAATGTCATCGGCGTTTGTTCTCCGCATGTGATTCCAGAGCGGCGTTGCGCCGTTTGTATCGGGACTCAGAACCGACTTCAAAATAAAAGTGTACCAAGCAACTGACAGTTATTGTTTTCATGATACAAGCTTTAATACTAATCGACCTATTGATTGATAAGCGTAATTTTATTGCCATCTGACCCCAAAAAAAAAAAATCCATATCATTGAGTCCCAACTTATCTGTACACCGCATCACAAGTACGGTACGACGCCATGTGCCAAGATATCAGTTCAGTACGTTCTACTTTTTCCGTGCGGAAAATGAACTTTGTTCAGCTCTCATGCTGTTTATCGAACATATGGATTTTTTGCCCCTGCAAGTCTGCACGTCGGGGGTGGAAAAAAAAGATCAGTCTCTTTTGTGTAAGCTTTCTCCGTTCGCTGTAAGCGCTCTGCGCTCCCGCCATTCACTTGTCGTCAGCCTGTCGTTTGAGCGCTCCGCTTTGATTCCCGGTTTTGTGCGCGTGAGACAATGCGCGAGTCTCTGGTTAGAATCGTCATAACAATTCCTCACTCTACACATTTACCGTGTACTGTTTTGCTTCCAGTTCAAAGCCAGTGACTCACTGGAAGGGCTAACTGTATAACCTTAGTCGGTTTGTTTAGGCTCCCTGCTATTGGCACTTGTGTCCCACCTCGTGGGAAAAGCTGCTGTATCTTGTGTATATATGTATGGATGTCACGACCAGAGAGAGGCGGATGCGGCCTGAACCACTCTGGCTAAAATGCTCATAATGGCTTCCGTTGTTATTGAAGACCTAATGTCCTTTGTAAACGGCCAAGCTACACTTAGGTGTGAGACCATTACCTTGAAAAAGCTCCGCGAAAGGTTTGTTTCGGGACACGGCGCATTAAAAGACATGTATTTATTCGTCTCGAGGTGCGGCTGCATTTTGTGTGTTTAGTTGAATTACCGTAAAAGAAGAAAAACACACCCAAAGGAACAATAGATATAATATTTCTATACATCAGCGATTCCCAACAACTGTGACCACTATATGAGAGATCATCAGGCGTGTCAGGAGAAATGAATTTATTGTATGTATTTGCTCCTAAATTATGCACTGCAAATAATGTCTTTGTTTGTATATTTATACCAGCGACATACAGTGACAGTCGGAACAATGAAATTCTCTAGATAACACCATGCACAATAGAAATTCATTATCTCAAAACCTTTAGTCTTTTGAGTAACATTTTGGAATTTGTAATTGTCATACACAGACTAAGCGCACAAACCGTGAAGGAAAAAGCACCACACGCATTTTATTACCGTTTTGCAGACTATGAGCTGCAACTTTTTTCTCATGATTTGAGCCTTGCGGTTTATAGTCCAGTACGGCTTATCTGCAGGTTTTTTGAGGGGGGGGATTTGCCCCTAGGAGACAATCCACCGCTAAAGTTCAAGTATCATTAAAAATTTACAAATTACAGTATGTATAAATTAAATAATCTTTTCAAGAGTTTTAAATAAAAATTGCCAAATAGATAAAAATCTGATGTTACAAACTTATAGTACAGAGCGGCTTATCCGTGACAGTTTTTTTTTTTTGTTTTGTTTTTTTCAGTTTTTTACCAGTGACTTTGTTTTATTTTTTCATTTTTTTATGATTTTCATCATTGAAAAAGGTTGAGAACCTTGAAATCTTGAAGTCTTTTTATTGGGTTTGATTTGAAGGGGAGTTTGACTATAACTATCGTTTATGGTTTTTACACAAAAGAGAGCCTGCATACACGCTGTGATTTATTTATTTATTTCTGAATAAAAACAAGTATAAACTAATTTTACGACTTGAGTCTGCTTCGTAGCTTGGAGCGTAAAACACGTCAATACATGTAAACAGAGCTCATGAAAAAGAATAGCTTTTTCCGGACCTCATAAAATGGCAGCATATTGTTATTGTGAGGAAGCTCGCCAGTGGAGTTAATGCCTATGAGCACTAAGATGACATCCATCAATTCAGACGTTTTATTGGAAATGCTGGATGGGCTGCTCGAGAGATGTAAATGGTTTTGTTAGCGTACGGCTACGCCTGAACGGGCCTGGAGGTGCCGTGCGACGGAATGAATGGGTTTGACCCGAAGGCTGCTGTATTGCTCTCTATCAAAATATCAGTCAACATGTCACTCGGGATTCATGGAAAAGTTTCGCCATTGAGTTAAGAGTCTTGCCGTCGCTATTCCCTGCCCTATACACCGATTTTCATTTTTAGATTTTATTCTCGATTTTTCTTTTCAATTCTTTTCAATTTACCCCACCCGCATCAATTTAATAAATCTGTCAGTCATTGTGTTGATAATGTTAAGGGATAGTTTTTGCCAGTGCAACGGTACAGCTACTCACGAACGACTCTTGTTACGAAAAATTCAGCCTCGGCGGAGAAAAGTTGTCTCTAATAACGAGAGAGAATTCAAGGTACAAAAGGTGACATTGTTGGCATGTAATATAGACACTAGCGGTTGCGCCAAACATGCCTGTAATGTAAAACGTTATCGTAACCAGTGATGTCTACCATATTTGATACAGTTCATGATGCATATTTATCATTCGTTAATATGCCGGTTTGCCCACAAAATAGTTTTCTGCATTGATGTTTACTGTGGTCTTCCACTTTTCATCTTTACTTGTTTCATCCACACTTCCCACCAACAATTTACACCGTAGAACCAATAAACATCAAATTTACAATAACTACGGCTAACATTATACATATTCACATAAAAACACTTATGTAACATACCACTTTGGTCTGATGTTCGCATTGTTAGCATGTCACTAACACTGACATCACACAGGAAGCACTTTGCATGACCCCAAAATAAACTTAAATAAACCAACATACTCAAAAAACATATATATATATATATATATATATATATATATATAGATAGACCAGCATGTCCTCGACTGAGGCCATTATGACATAGTGGGGTAGCAGCAATGAGTCAAAAGGTATAGACATATAGATATAAATAAATACAAACGTCCACAACAGTGGACAAATGAATAGGCTGAGTCCCAAGAAGATGTTTAAGAGAATTTTCCTAAATCCTTCTTTTTTTTTCCACTCAATAATGAACGGATTTATATCAAATCCCGGCATATGCAAGAGCTGGGTAAAAATGAAGGCGTAGTGATCCGAGCCACGATCATCTCAGCGTCACGCTTGTAAAAAATGTACAACATGAATTCTATTTGTCACCTTCATCAAAACATCTCGTAAAGTTTGAGCTGATTGTTTCTCACCGGGAGTGCGCAAACGGTTCTTTTATTCTCCAATCACGTTCCCCGCCAGTTTAACTTCCCCTTCAGAATGACGTGACATTGAATTGCAAATGACAGCAAATGGAAAAGTTTTTAACAAGGTGTGACAGCAACCCGAATCCTCCCAATTAACATCATAATCCATTCTGATTTGGCGCCAGGGGAAAGTGGGTGAAATCCCTTCGCTGGTGTTCCGCGAAGATGCTTCGACTCTCGCGCTGGTAAATTTGCATACAGCTGTGTATCATTTTGACACACCCCCAACACCACCACCCTTTTCACTGTATCTCATCTACTATTTATTTAAATAGCGGCTTCAGCCCAGTGGAGGTTAACGCTGCCTAATCCGTCAGAATGTTTGATTTCAACAAGAGAGCGTTTGGGATTTTTTTTTTTTTTTTTTCCCCTCTGAGTAGGGCTGGATCATTTTCAAAACTCATCTAATGGCAATTGCAATGTAATATACATTTATTTATTTATATATTTTTAAAGTCTTCTTGTATTAGTACGTATGAGTAACATAAGTGGCCAAATTTCATCGCTTCAAATTTCCACGCTCATCATATAAATAAATAAATAAATAAATGGATCTGCCGATACTGATTCCTGACTATGTGATTCATTAACTATTTCAGTACCGAGCGTTATTGGAAAAGGAAACATCTAGAGAGCCAGTATATTTAGCACTTTCATTCACCTGCTGCGTTATGAAAGCCTTATGAAAGATTGACTTCCATTCTTCAGTTAGAATTGATAAAGGTAATAGCTGTGTTGTAAGTGTGGAAATACTGCCACCCGATGGTCACACTTATCACTACAGTGCTCAATTTGCTTATACTCGGGAATCATTAGTCGTGTCAGCTCTTCTCCATTAAAAAACGTCTTTGATCAGAATTTTATTATTTATTGTTGTTATTACTATTTTAAAAGACGAGGATTTTTGTCCAAGGTAAAAATAAATAAATAAACCATCCACACATTTTTTTTTTATTCTTAAATTTTTTTAATTGTTTTAAAATGTACAACATCTTTTTTATTGCTAATGAATCAGTTTAAAGCAAGTCGCCGAATAAATTTAAACGTTTACCCCGCTGGCTGTTAACTTACCTGGTTTTCGGCTCGGTAGCCATGTTGTGTATAGTACACACAATTTTATTTATTTTTTGCTTTTGGCGATTTATTCTTTTGACAACATCTGTGTACTTTTTACCCCCCTCCCAAGAAAAAAAAAGTAAAAAACAATAAAACTCTGATCAGCTGAAAATAATACGATCGGTCCAATTTCTGGACATCTCTAATTTAAATAAATAAAGCCAACAGACCAAATAGAAACATTTCTTTTCCTACTAAATTTCAGACATTGCGATATGCAAATCACATTCTACTACATTACCTTGAAGATTTAAATTTGATTGCTCAGTCCTGATGTTGAATATTTTCTGAAGTTTTTGAGCGTTGTCAACTTGAGGCGCAAACAGGTTGAAATTTTAACAACATATTAATTGTTTATGACCTGAAATTGCCATTCTCCTCTCACCTCATTGTGTGCGCGCCTCGGGCAAGAAAATAGAATAAATAATGAATTGTTTTTCGATAGGAGGCATGAAATGAGAGCGCTAAGGTGTATTACAAAGTGTAGCCAATCTATTCGGATTGGTATTTCGAGTTTGTTTTTTTAATTTTTCCCATTGCGGTTACGTTTATTCACCGTAATAAATAACCTTATCGCTCTTTAAGATTTCCCCAATGCAGAAGCTGCTTTTTGCGCTGCTGGCGTTATATATTATGACTTTTATCGGGGTTTAATGTTAATATACTTGACTTTAATAGATATGCATAAAACGTTGTAGACAACATTGAAACGAATCTTTTTTTTTCTGCCCTTAATGCTTGCTTTTACATAAAAAGTACAGACCGAGCTATCAATCAAAATAAGATGGCACGGATTCACGGCAGTCTCCATTTGTCCCTCTGAAATATTGAGCGGAATGAAGACAGATGGCTTTCACCGTGCCGTTTTAATGGCGTAAAGCGCACAGCGTGGGGCGTGTCCATCTTTTTTAATATCTGTGCAGGAGGTGCTCAGGTTATGATGGTTTTGACGGTTGAGGTTTCGCCGTTACAATCGGTAGGCGGCCGTCTGGTTTGCCGCTGTACTTAATGATTTGGTCGGTCCACATATTTACTGTCTTTTTTAATTAAAATATGGAAGTATTACTAGTCAGTCGCGCATTTGCCCGGAGACAAATTTTGCAGTCAAGTCATTTTCTTTGTGACGCTTTTCATTCATGGGTCCGATTGTGACCTTGTGTGTGTTAGGAAGAATGGAAATACTTTTTGGCATCCGGTCTCAAGGACCAGTGAGGGACCCAAGTGGAAAAATGAATCAAGCGGCATTTTCTAAGATAAGGTCACAACATTTACCCTTAATTGAGCTCGGGCTGTTCTTTGTAAGATTCATTAAATGCAACCACAGTTGTTTTGAGATGACAATGGACATTTTTTTTGTGCCTTTGCAACGCTAGATCTTAATATAAATCGATTATTATTCTTGGAATATAAATTGCGGTATCAATGAACAGTTGTATTTTGATAAAATTCCATACATCGGGTATACTGAGCCATAAAGAGCACCATATAAGGCGTACTACTACAAATTAAACTAAAATCAAGTCAATACCCATATATATATATATATATATATATATATATATATATATATATATAGAGAGAGAGAGAGAGATTTATATATATATATATATATATATATATGTATATATATATATATATATATATATATGTGTATATATATATATATATACTATATATATATATATATATATATATATATATATATATATATATATATGCTTTTTCTTCAGGCACTACATTGATGCTTATTTTCGGGTACGGGCCTAGGATTAAAAAAAAAAAAAAAAATCCCATATCCAGTCAAGACTGATAAGGATGACTGGAACATCGTCAGTGAAGAAATATCGCTGCCTCAAAAGTGACCCAAAATATATTCTTGGCAACCATAGATCAAGTTAAGGCTGCTATTTTCTGACGCCCCATTCGGCCATCCATCAATAATATCACATAATCTTCAGTCAGGATATATATTTCATCGTTTCATTATCTCCTTTTGTCACACCGCTGTTTGTGATTAATCGTGAGCGTTCCCCATGCCAGGAGGGCAAACTTGTCAAACATATGCGTAATGAGTGTGTAATTGTCTCAATAAAACGCGGTGACGCTTTGCCGTCGATCATGTCGGAATCGGATTAAAGCACTTTTCACGGCGCAAGGCAGAAAATGCCTTAAGAGCAGGAGATGATCTATGGTGGCGGCTGTGGCCCGGCTTATAACGCAGACGCGGGGGTCCAAGGACAATCTGGGCGCAGATAATGCCCAGCTGAGGCCACACTGATACACACATTTACACGCACACACTCACACCTGCCCACAAACACTACTAAGTGCCTAAGACAGATAAAAAAGTATTACAGGAAGAAGTGAGTGCAGTGAATATTTTTATGTCTACATTGTTACAAGTCAAAATCGGTTACTAAGATAATTAAAATTGAGATTTGCCTTGGCCTGCTACAATGTCAGTTAACAGTTTGAGCATCACACTTGGTAAGGTCTTAAAAGAGGGCTGCGACCCACAATTAGCCGATTGAGGAAACAAGATAATTTTAATTTCCATACCTTTATTAAGAAGATTTCAAATTAACTCAAGTTATTTATATTTCAGGTTCTGGTTTGGTTTGAACACGTCATTGTTTTCCAAAGGGAAAGTTTTATTTTGCTTCAACATGAATTGAAAGCAGAAATCGGGTTTACCGTTGAATAGATGTAATTTTGAGCAATTAGCCAACGTATCCTCATGTTTGCTTGCAAGGCTAGAAATATTGGCCCTGGGTCACTTTGACCCTGAGATGTAGTCACCCAAATGTGTCAGAAATGGGTCTAATCCAAATCTCATATTGTATTTTAACCAGTAATGTATGATCACTTATCAAGAAAACCAATGATATCTCCGGGTCAATATGACCCAGTGGTGTGTGCATTTATCCAAAAGTGTCAAAAACCTTAAAAACTACTGACAAAGTAACACAGGCACTCAAATTTATACCCTGTTACATTTGTTTCTATGGAATATAATTAACATCCTGGGTCAATTTGACCCGGTGTCATGTGTAATTAATTGTCCATAGTTTTCTGGAACCTGTGTTTAATTTTGCTGACTAATAATTTGTCAGAAAAAACAGTAATAATCTTGGGTCCCTTTGACCCGTGTTTTGTTGATCTATAAAAAGTTGCAACACTCAAATTTATACCCTGTTACATTTGTTTCTTTGGAATATTAATAACATCCTGGGTCAACTTGACCCAGTGTCATGTGTAATTGTCCAAAGTTTTTTGGAAGCTGTGAGTAATGTTTGCTGACTAACAAATCCTATCAGAAAAAGGAAGAATAGTCATGGGTCACTTTGACCCGTGTTTTGTTGATCTATAGAACGTTTTAAAGTGTAAAAAATAACCAAAAAAAAAAAAACAAACCCTAATAATAACCCATACAAATCCCATGTTTAAATGCAGTTGATTATACATAAACTATTTTCAACTTTTACGATCACCTTCAAATGGGTCAGCTTGACCCACAACATAAGGATTATTAGGATATTAATAACAGATGAATTATAATTCAGAATTTGATAGATCAGTTATCATTGCACCTCCACAATCAACAAACAGGAAGTCAAACGACCGTAACTTTGTAATAACATTAAGAACCGAACAAACGCTCCCTAACAAACGCTATTTTAGGAATTTAAATCCAAGACGATCAAAGTAAAAAAATGCGTTACCGCAAAAACGAAAACAAAGCGTTACAAAACTTTGCAAACTCTCGGACGTTTAAACAAGCGACGGCGTGCCGCCTGTATACCAATGGCGATACATCACGACGACTGTCATCCAGCTGGCTGGAGTGATGATGATTTAAAAGGCTGGCTGAGAGGAGACAGCTTGTCTGAAAGCCTCTCGCGCGTCTGACGCCGCAAGAGTCACCTTCACGTCTCCTCTTTTGACGGAAAAGGAAGCCTCGATGGCTCTCGTAAATAAACGCCGACGGTGATTATGATTCGCCCAACAAACCCACTGGCGGGCCGTCCCCGCTCGTGTCAACGTGACGCTTTAAAACTCGGTAATTACGCCGTTGATGGCCTGAACCGTTCAGGGTTGGCGAAAAGTAAATAGCTCCATTTTGCCGTAAACGGCGTCATATGAGCCGATGAATATGCAGAGGTGACCGACGCATGGCTAAACACGTGGCAATTTCCTTGTCTGACATGTGTCTGTGAGAGCATTTAACAAGACACTTATCGCACTAAAAGTTTGTTTACCCACAACCAAGGCGTCGTTACGGGCTTCGTCGTGTACGCAAAGTGAGGCGACGGCAGGCTGCTAATAGTGTCACCGGCAATTAGAATAAAGTCTTGACAGACAGGTGTTGACCTGCCAACTGTCATCCAGGTACCCGTGAAAACTCCTTCTGTTAAAATCCACTTAGCAAAGAAATTCCAAGTCAAAGGTATTGCACTTTTCTCATTATCACGTTTAGCGTCAGCAGTGTTAGTGACAGCATCGGATAACTTTGTTTTT
The DNA here is from genome assembly GCF_059441005.1 of Hippichthys cyanospilos. NCBI lineage: Eukaryota > Metazoa > Chordata > Actinopteri > Syngnathiformes > Syngnathidae > Hippichthys > Hippichthys cyanospilos. The sequence continues at coordinate 3,960,011 of NC_142379.1, forward strand.
TTTTTTTTTTTTTTTTTATTACCCGAGTAATATCATGAATTATGTTCTATGTTATTTAAATACGCACACACAAATATATATGTATAATATATATATACATATTGTGGTGATTTTTCAGAAATTTGACAATAAAAAGTACACTACAGTCCTACTGTGTCTTTTTAAAAATCTGATTTGTGATTAAGTGGCAGTTAATTGAAAATATACCGTATTTTCCGCACTATGAGGCGCACCTCAAAACCTTAATTTTTTTAAAAAAGCTGACGCTGCGCCTTATAGTGTGGAAAATACGGTAATTCATAAAATAACATTTTTTTTCCTGTTTTAACGGAACAGATTTAAACTAAAGGCTGAAAAGATTTTTTACAATACTGCATTCTTTAGTATTTAACTTTACGACTGCAAAACTGGTAAAAAAAATTGATCATTTTTTCAGCATAGAGTTAAAGGGGATTCTTGAATGTTTTTTTTTTCCTTGTAGTGTGTTAATGCGTAAAAATAGTGAACAACAGAATGGGCGGATTTTAAGAGAGCTAGTGTCGGCCAATTAATTTGACCGATTAATCGGTTGGGCCCTAAAGCATACTCAGGGTGTAGATTAAGAATGTAAAATGAAATTAAGCAGAGGTTAATGAACCAGGCACATTGTTGGGTTACCCATATAAAGCCTGTATAGAGATGTATTAACCAAGCAAAAAGAGCCTTCTTTTGTATATTCTTCTCATTTTGTTAAAAAAAATGCCAGTCTATTTCAGAAAATGTTAAATTGTAAAGCGACCATGCGGACACTGTCACGTTTGAGTGGATGACACGCCCACTTGGGACATGGCCACTTTCACTTTTGGTTTTTAGCATTCAAGTCAGTCTTCAGTCAGATTTCCAAACGCTCAGCATCGCAAATGGAAACGCTGCCAGGATGACCGAAAACACTTTCGGCTTTAATTTCGCCTAAATCGAGACGAGCGCGGGGCGGCGGGATTTGCAATCACGCGGAGAGACGTCGCCCTTGGGTTCAAAGAGCGATTCGCCATCGTGGAGTGGAACAAAAAGCCTCGGCCCTTCAAAAAAAAAAACAAGTCCTCACCTCAAGGTTGCGAGCGACGAGGCTTTGTGCGCCAAATGAAATACTCAAGGAAGACATAAGTCTCATTAAGACCCATAAAGGACATCCCTAATAAAATTCTCATCCTGACATGCAAGAGCTCTCCAGTGATGGCTGATTAATTGCCGGCGCAAATGAAAGCATGAGAAAAAGCCGCTGGTTGGGAGGCTGCAATTTATCCTCGGCTGTCCTCTCGTGCCCCCGTTGCCTGGGGTGGAGATCGCCCGGCTAGACGAGGAGGGGGCGCGATGTGACGGGGGGGCTGGACAGAGACTGGGAGGCCGCCTCCGGAAAAATGAAGCTCAGCGTTCTCATATTAAGTGCAAAGAAATTCGTTAAGTAGGCGGAGGTTTGTCGTTATTGACGTTTGTTTGCGAGCAGGATTACGCTCAGGTGACTTCATCCAATTTCCATTCCATTTCCGTTGTGTGTGTGTTTGTCCTCAAACAAAGCGCTTCAAGAGTCAAGATTCAAGAGTTTTATTGCCATATGCACAGTAATACAACACGGGGAAATTCTTATTCCGTTCAATTCCCCGAGCAGACTCCAATTCATAATCGAGCATATAATAAAGTAGGCAATAAAACAAAAAGAAACAAACAAAAAAACAGTAATAGAGCAATAAGGGCAAGGATAATCAACCACTAATAAATGAATAGACTTACATTCTGATCATATCATTGAACGGCCAATGTTCAGCTTTTACGCAGTTTGGGATCTTTTTTCTTTTTTTTTTTTTGAAACAAAACATTGTCATTGTATATACCAAGCAGGTCGTACCTCATTTCAGAAATGAAGGCTTTCTCTGAAAATATTTTTCTACTATGACCCCACAGAATGAATAAGAATTTGTGCTTTGTTTGGCTTGATCTTTGTTTTTTTGGCGCCGCCTCTGGTCATTGTTGATATACAGTATATATCTCCCTCATATATATATGAGGGATAATGTGGTTTCAAGATCTGTCAGTTAATGACGTACACTTTGTTTTGTCTCTGCGAAACTTGGCCCATGACTTTTATTTCATATTTTCTATGTAAGAACGTTGATGTATGATAATATGGCCCAAAATAGTTTGTTGATCCAACAACTCGTGACTGTGGATAACATGCTAGCTACTATTAGTTGTTATTGTCGTCATGTTATATAGTGCATGCGTTTAGCTCGTTTGCATTTTCGTTTGTGCAATGTATCCAATCGTAATCTCACCGAGTCTAACAGAATGGAATCATTTTGCACCCCACGTATTGAAAACCAGATTCCTGATGAGGTGTCTTTATACCAGCTGAAGAAATTGACCACGTTTCTGTTATTATTGTATACGGTATAACCTATTTTTTTATTGTAAGTCTCTCTAAATTGTCATCCTTTTCAATTACAACTCGGTCGATACTCATAAAAAGTCTGCGCGGTCAAAATAGGGCAACAAAGGAAAAAACTTAAAGCTATCATGTCCGTTTTTTATAGTCCTGTTGGGGATTTTTTTCTGATGGCTGAAGGGCTTTTTGTGTCTAAACAACAGCAGCGGCTCTGCAGTGAAAGTCTCCGAGTGGGCGTCACCCAGTTAACCCCTAACCACGGGGTAAAAGGATATGGAGGCCATCTGGTTGCACTTTTTCTTTTGGAGTGCGGCGTTCAGGCATGGTGCCCACGTGCGCGCTACCGCAGGAGTCGGGTGACGGTCATGAAAGAGCGAAAAGGCTCCGAAATCTCCCAGTGGGGCAGCGACATGAATATTCCTGCTCTTATTTTCTAGGCCGCCTAGATCGTGACCCCGTCGCATCTGTCCGCACGGTTAAACATTTATGACCTCAGAAAAGTTTTATTTTCAGGTGCACGGGCAAGGATATATAAATAACGTATTTATGATAAGTAGGGCACCTTAATGGGCTGCCACAACAACGAAACCAAATCAATCCATCAATGCATAATTTATTTATACCACTTATACAGCGTGGATAGATTTAGCTGATCCCTGAATACTAGCTAAAAAAAAAAAAAAAATCAATATGCATACACACACTGCCATGAAGTAGCAGTTTTGATCAGAATCCAATACTAGCAATCTATTCATTCGGAGTTCTGGCAAAGGGGCCACCTTCATAGTCGGTGAACATAGTGTACCTCACCTTTTCAATGATAATAGCCTCTGGGAAATGGAGCCGCGTGGCATTTTTCAGTTAAAAGCAACTCCCATTAGACAAGGCCATTTATAGTAAACGTAAGATACGCATTTGATAAGCTAGCGGCGTTGCGCTTTCCCTTTGTTCTGACGAGAATCGCTCGATCCGGCGAATCCTGTCATACAAATCATTTTCATGCCGGCAAAGAGAAACTAGTAGCTAACGTTAATCATGACAAGAAGTTCTCGTGGCTCGGCATTATGAAGTGAAAAGGCATTCAAGAATCTTCAGAGCCACATTCAAATGATTTAGCTGACTGTCTATAGTTGGGCCCGTAGGTATAATTTGGAGAAAATTCATAACTTGTTCGTTCCATTCTTGCTTTAAAAATCATCCGGGGTGGAAGTTGTAGGGCTCATATGCATCTCAAAATACCCCAATCGGAATGATATTATGACAATGGTGAGTGTACGTAAACATTTAAGAATATTTTAGCCTGTTGTTTTATTGCTAGCCCCTAACATTTTATAATAACACTTTTAATCCAGGCACCAAAATAACTGGCTTCAGATAAATACAGACTTAACTGGATTAAGATAAACTGCCTCAGTTAGTCAAAAAAAAAGTTGAATAGATGTCACCTCTTCCTAGCTTGCTAGCAAAATATGGTTGTAAACCTCGAAAAATAGTTTGCTTGATGTTATTTTACTGCTAACATTTTACAATAACGCTTCTAATTTAAATACCCAAACTAGCGGCGTCATTTAAATAGCAATAACTGCCTAAGCTAATAAAAACTGGTTAAACAAGTAGCAAACTGATGAAGCCAGCCCTTCCAAGCTAGTTAACAACACATGACAATGTCAGCTCTTTCTAGCTAGCTAACAAAGAACTGGTTGAACAGTAAATGTTTTGGTCAATTCAAAATTACCTAGCTAGATTATGCTCCTGTTTTGAAACTCGCCAGGGGTACTTTGTGTGAACAACAATTAAAACAATTCACACGGTTTGACACGCTAACTCTTGCTAGATAACTTTTGCTAGCTAGCAAACACAAAAATCCCATTTGGGCTATGTCGCTTCAGTAAAATATGGTTTTGTTTTAATATGCACGTAAGTCCCATTTTTGTCCGGCTTGAGCTCGTCAAGTGGAGCAGGAAAGAACAGAGCTTGGCTCCTCAAAAGCATCAAAATTGGATCAAGTTGACTTTGAGCGCTGTGGCAGCTCAAAATCAATATTGGACTTCGGCAAGCTATTTACAGTACCTTGATCATGTTTGACAGAGGCTCTCAGTGTGAGCAAATCACTGGCCAAATGATTTTTTGGGGAGGGGAAGAACAACGCAAAGAAAGAGAACTAATCTCAATGTTTTGAACCAAAAAAAAAACGCTTTATTTGATTTGAATCTATGAGACCATCAGGTTTTTTTTCTTCATATTTAATCTAATAAAGCTGCCAGACAGACCACTTATTGTTTATTGACTTATTTCTCCTGAAGCTGTTAAATACGCTTTGAAAAAAGTCTGCAGAGTTGGACAAAGACAAATCGTGTCGCAAGATTCTGTTTTCACATCATCTAAGATCAAAGATTGCCATTTGCTGTACTTTTTCGATTATACAGTATGCCGGTCTTGAGGATCCCCAATTTTACCGCAGTTTGGGGGATATTTACAAAAACCCGTCCGGGTGTAAGCCGACTCCTGACTTTAGCGGTTACATAAAAAACATGAATGTCAAAAAAAAAAAAAAAAAAAAAATGCTCAAGCACGATTATGTGAAAATCCTTTGAAAATAATTACTGAATTATTTAAATCTCTGTTCAATATTTTTCCGTGGACAAATATTTATTTATAATTATTTCTTTTTGAGAACAGGTCCGACACTTATGTTGATTTTATTTTTGTTGTTGTTGACTAATATTTATTTATATATATATATATATATATATATATATATATATATATATATATATATATATATATATATATATATATATATATATATTTTATTATTTTTTTTTTTTTGAACAGATCTTTGCTGTAATCCCAAAAAAGGACATTTTGTTTAATATCTTTCTCTGGACAAATATTTATTCATAATTATTTCCTTTTGAGAACAGGACCGACAGTTTATGTTGATTTTTTTTGGTGGACAAATGTTTATTAATAATTAAGATATTTCTTTTTGGTACCAGGTCTCTCCCATGATCCAAAAGAGGACACTTTGTGTTGATTATATTTTTTGTGGATGAATATAAATTTGAAAGGTTCTAAAATTTAATCAATCAGACACTAATGGCATATTTTATGCTCTTTTTGTTTGTTTACGGGGTACTTGGCTGAAAGCATTTTTCACAGGGAGTACATCACTGAAAAAGTGTGTATTTCCTGTATATTATAGTGTATTTTCATTCGTATGCTGTTTACTAAACTTTTATTACTGCAAAAGAGGAGCTATTAATTTATTATGTTGCTGCGGAGCTGTATTTACCGCCCATACGACTTATTTCACAGACGTGTGGAGAGAATTGGTCTGCTCTTTGAGTTATGCGATTATAAGTCTTATATGGGGGTTGAAACTTACGAAAAAAGAGGGAAAAAAAAGTATGCTCTAAAATTATTTATATATATATATATATATATATATATATATATATATATATATATATAAATTCAATAAAACTTTAATATATTCAGCGAAAACAGTTAAATAGCTGAAGATATATTTTTTGCCTGAGTAGAACCTGGAGGACAATAAGGTTTTGCATCTTTAAGCAAATTAATTTGTAGTTTGAGGTGTGACAGCAGTTAGAAGTGCAAGTGAAGGAGCGAAAATAATGAAATGACTCCAACCTCGGGATTTAATAAGCCAGAAAGCACTCATTTCACCTTTGAGTGCATGTGCGCTGTGTTTAATTCCTAAAGAAAATATCCTACTTTCCTTTGAGTGCACATCATGTCTGTATACAGCATAAGAGCTAAAAATGATGTTTCATTTAGGCATTCGCTAATGACAATATTTATCTTTCAAGTGTGAAAACACTCACAAAAAAAAAGTCTGGAGTAGCGTTGCTTTTTCTTATAAATGTTCTAATACGGTTGTGAAATTGGTAAATGCATGCGGGCCAATAGGAGGGAACCAAGTGGTGAAAACAAAATTGCACAAAGCGAGAAAAGAATGAAAAAGAAGCGATGGCAAAGTCGGTGAATTGGTGTTGACGCTATTTTCTCCGAAATTCAGTTTTGAAGGGTGAAATAGAGAATAAAACTGACTATTATGTTGCAAAAATGTGTTTAACATTTTTCACAAAAGGAGTATGGAGTTAAAAAAATCATAAAAATACACAAAGCAAGATTTCGAGCTCGGGTTTTCCGCACGTTGTTTCTCTGTATAACAAATGAAAAAAAATTCCCACAAAAATCGCAGATTTTTCAATGGTTTCTCTATTAATCCGTACCAAAATAAAGTTGAGTATTTTAATATTTTTCCTTTTTAAGAAGCATGTACCTGTAAACCTTTCCCTTAGGTTTTTGTCATCAAAATTCCACAAACCTTTGTAAAACAAATAAAAATAAAGTTGTAACTATTTACATACTACTAAAAATAACTTGTAATAAGTAGCTTGAACTTTTGAGTGCTAAAATGTTACAGTATCGATGTGTCAAAAGGATGTCTATTCTCTTTTTTACGCTGTTCACGCTAAAATGAAACCTTGCACATAACTGAAAAAAACAAACTAGGTAATCACTTTTTTCACAGACGGCTGATAATTTTTTTTTAATGTGTGCTAACATGCTAAGGCTACTAAGCTAGCTGCTATGTTACAGACATATATTAAACAAAATAATTATATAAAATGCATACATTTTATAATCTTAGCACCATGTTTGCTGGCCAAGTCTGGCTTTGTCGCCCACGACAACTTCAGCATGAAAACAACACAACAGCCCACGCCAAATAATGCTTTTATATTATTATTTTTTTAGCTTAGGGTTTTTGCAGTGGTGCCCATATCCATGAAGAAGCATTTTAGGCAGTTAACTTTTAATCTAGCATCATTTTTGCCTTCAGATAGCATTTCTTGGCAATAGGCTAGCTTTCACCAGAAGGATATGGGTAGGGGCCAATAGGAAGGGACCACCTGGTGAAAATGCAAATTTTACAAGCGAACGATAAAATCCCACGTCCACCGAGAAGCGATCGTAGATTGTTAAACTGTCGGTTAATTTTTCACTGTATTTTTTCTGAAATACATTCTTTTGAATTGTTAAATACAGAATAAAATTGTTTATTTTGCAAACGCTTGCTTTGGGTTTTTCTCAAAGTGGATTTTCCAGCTGCTATGAAGTTGAAAAAAAAATCATATAAAAGTTTTGGTTTATATTTCATGCTATTTTCTATGAAATGCACTGTTTTCAATTGTGAAACAGAATCAAATCGGCTCTTACGTTGCAAAAGTTTGCTTTAGGTTTTTCTCAAAATGGAAGGTCCGACTGCTATGAAGTTGAAAAATTTAAAAAATAAACGTCAGTTTATTGTTCTTGCTATTTTCTATGAAATTCGCCGTTTTGAATTGTGAAATACATAATATAATGGACAATTACGCTGCGGCAGTTTGTTTTCATTTTTTTGCTCAGAATGGTTTCCGCAGCTATTAAGTTAAAAAAAAAGAAAATCATAGAAAAATACTGAAATTTCAATCTCAGTTTTTCGCATTCTCCGTCTTGTTTCTCTGTACAAAAATAACCCAAAGAGCACAGAAATTTCACTTTGCTCCCTTTCTAATGGCCCGTAACCAATATAACAATAATAATTTGTGCTCTTTCTTCTTTTAGCATTCTTTTAAGCTCTAGTTTTGTTTATTTATCCACGATGTAGCTCTTAGCTAGCATCTTTTAGCTAGGTTCTAACCCCATTTCACTCGCACGAGCAGCGCTCACGTTTTGGCTTAAAGTGATTTATCCCCCAACAAATAGCATTGTGACACTTTTTGACGGGAAATCTTTTCCAGCTAAGCGTTGTTTCCGCCCCATTCAGCACACTACTTCCTTCAAGTATTTCTCATTCAAGTCCCCGAAAATCATTTCGCAAAGTGATTCCTTTTCTTCAGCTAAAGCTCTCATGATTCAGCGGGCAAATGAAGGAGGCAGAATAACTTTGACTTCCCGCTCGCAGCCGCCTACCAGCTGCCGGAACAGAAATAGTAATGTATCATTATGTCTTGCATTGAGGGAAAACACCCTATGTTTTAGCTTTTGCCGGAGGTGTGGCAATCAGTGGGTGTGTTCGCGCATCGCATTTTATTTCAAAAAACATGCAGAATTAAATCTGGCAGCCACACTGTTTTTGCATCTTCCAATTGTTTCTTTTTGTTGTTGTAACACTGAAACAAATGAGCTTTGACTTGCTAACTGTCGCGCATGGAGGAATATGTGTTTAAATTTAGGTGTTGTGTCGTCGGGCAGTCTCATACGCACACATGCTGAGCCGGCTGCAGGTTTTTGTCTGGGATGAGCCCGACGACTGTGTAGAGCGCCCCCGCATGACGCAATGCGCGGCAAGTCGGCGCGCCTTTCAACTTTGCCTTTCAAGCTTGTCCGTCGGTTGTTTCTTCTGGTTTGTTTTGTGTTGGTTTTTTTTGGATTCGGTATTGAAGAAGTTACATTTTGTCGACTTCCCTTTGTCATATCAACAAAAGTCTTTTCATTGGCTGACTCTATTAATCACTTATCACTTATAATCTTATCACTTATCCGCGCCGATATTTGACACTTTCGATTATCGGCATCCATTGTTTTTAAAAATTTGATGACCGATAATTCCGCTGAACTAGGTAACACTCCGTTTCTTTCGGAGGACTTTATTTACCGTTTTCATTTCACTGTTTAACTCATGCCGATAACCCACAAGCACCTATAAATAAAAAGTTATTTTATTGTATTTTTTTAATGAAATTTTCGAGGAGTTAAGATGAGCTGTTTTACCGAGTCGAAATGACTTCAATGGACATGTTATGGTTGTGAGAGGCTCAATATATGCACATTTATTTTTTCCACAAATGTATCATGGTACTTGAATGCTCTACCTGTGCTGCTGTTTTGGTTAGCAACAGCTGCTTTTATGTGCATTAACAATAGTGTCTATTATCTGATTGCTAATTAAAATGTTTAAGGGCATCAGTTATAGTAATAGCCATACTGTAGATATTATATACACATTGTCTACTTGTTACTTCTACTATTCATACAGTTCTCATTAGTGGGCGTGTCTATTTCAGGAAACAACAAATCGAGTGGTAGCAGGTTTCCGTATTAGGCGACTGGGTCGTAATTTGTGCGTTGTTGAATCAGTGGTGAAGCTATGTTTATAAAACACAGGACAGTATATTTTCATTATATCTCACACTTGGTGCTTTAATCTCCCGATCTGCTGCGCAAATAACAAAAGACAACACAAACGCGGCTGAAAGAACGTAACACTGCAAAGAGCTTTACTGTAGACATCTTTGCCAGTGAGAAAATTGGCCCTTTTAGTGGATTTCCCATTTGTACATCTGACGTTCTCCCCTCTAAGAATAATTTGGCTTCATTGTGCTGTCGAAGTGCGGTTGATCATTAGTTTGTCCCAATTTCATTCTTTTTCTTTTTTTTAGTCCTGTATTTAGAACAAAAAAAAAATCCCCAACAGTCCTGACGAATTCTTCGGATTGAATCAGTAAAGTGGCCGGAACAGAAGAAGAAGGAAAAAAAAACAGCATACAAGGTTCTGATTTATAAGTCCTTTTCAATTTTCACCAAGCAATTGGGCAGATTTATACCTGTATTTAAAATAAATGCATTCATAGATTTGTTTATCAATGATGTAACCGGCTAGGTGAGTTTTAATGACTCGCTGTCTTGTAAATGTAATTGATCGTTGTCCACCGCGTTGGCCTCCCGTCTGCCGCTAGCAAAACGTTTATAATCTACAAAGGCTTTTTTTATTTTATTTATTTTTTTCCCAGGACTAGCTTTTATCCACAGGACTGCGTTTGTTTTTACAGTGTCTATAAAACCATATTGAAAATAGGAAAGAAGGATCGCAAAGGTTAACTGAGTGAGACAAATATATTCACTTATTGGGTTCTGCCATCGGATGATTTTATTTTCTGGTACAAGTCACACAGCAATCGGGATTGTGTGGGAGGAGAATTGAACAAATGGTCCATAATTTTAAAAAGACAAAAGAGTTCTGTTTAATATGAAAATATTCTCATAGCAAGAGATGCTTCAAAATGATGCATGGGCAGAGGGCCGGAAGTGCATCAGGAGCACGGAGGATCTGATAACTGAAAACGGCGTACTGTAGAATCGGCTAATTTTTCACAGTCTTGATCATTAAATACATCAAATCAGGAACACTAACGGCATGATCCATCAAAAGTTTGGAGACACCCTCAAGTCCATCTAGCCAGCCATATCGTCAATCTATCCATCCAATCATTAGCCTTATCATTCAACCATCTTCAACCCTTATATTCAAATGATTTCGTAAGACAAAAACATTATAAGGAAATACTCATAAAATTATTTGTAAACAAAAACGAAAATGTTCCATGAAGAAAATAGTGTTCAAAGTGTTCAAATAATGTCCAAAGTAGTCCTCAAGTACTGATAAGTACAAAAGTAATTACTTTATACATTAAAGAAGTAATTTACTACTGTAGTACCTAAAAAAATGGATTACCTTCGTCATAGTAGTATTACCACAAAGTATTACCTTGGTACTTTATTGCCTAAACTACCTGATAATGTAAGTACCTAAGGTAATCAAATTTTAGTACCTAAAGTAATCAATTACATCTTAATACCTAAAGTATTTGATTGCTTTGGTACTTATCTACCTCAAGTAGTACTTAATTCAGTCCTAATTAAGTACTAATTAGTACTTAATGACTTACTTCACCCTTATGCAGCATATTGTGTAATCGTTAAATCTTTACATCATAGGCATATCACATCAAAGAGAAAACAATAAAAGAAGGCACTAGTAGCTGAAATTTCACCCAGATGCTGCCAACATGTAAAAATTCAAAATGGAGTCTGCCACATCTCTCACTCTCTCACTATATATGTATATATATATATATATATATATATATATATATATATATATATATATATATATATATATATATATATATTAGTGAACAAAATAATCTTATTGGCTATTGTAAGCAACCGGAAAACCAGAGCGCTGTCTGTTTGTGAAAAAAGGTAACAAATCGGACATTGTATGCTTTGTGTTTCTTTACAAAGTGACATCGCCAGCTAGTGGCCTATTATAAAGCACACAGCCGCCTTTTTCCAAAAGCAACATGGAGAGCAGCCAAGGGAAAGTGATTGACACTTGTGGAAATAACCGCAAATGTGCAAAAAACACACTGACCCCGATTATCACAAACCAGGCCGACACAATTTACCTGCCCGAGCAAATAAAGAAGACTGGAATTGGATGGGAAACTTAGCGGCGTCTAAATAACAAGAACACAACATCTTTAAAGCAACACGTGTGGAAGTCTTAATCCTTTCCCAAAGAGGCTGTTCATTGGTTGGTGAGGCGTTGAAGCGGCAGCTGGACGCCTGATATGGTGAAACATGAACCGCAGTAAATACAAGTTGGCTTCTCCTCAAATTGGGGAGGAATGGAGTTTTGCTAACAGGGTGCTTGAGGTTGAATAAAGTGCCTCTGAGATGTAGAGAACTTTGGGGAATCCATTTGGGAAATTGATGAAGTTTTTTGAAAGTTTTCATCACTAACTTGATTATTATATGACGAACGGTCAGTAGCGGCGGTAAAATTATGTCGATGGAATAGTCATTTCAAATAAATCTGGAGGGTTTTTTTATGTAGAAATGTGGATCGAAAGTCGGATTGTCCTAGATCTTAAGAAGTGGCAATAACTGCAGAAAATCGTTTAGTGCAGTTTTCATGGCCTAAAAATGGCAAGTAATGTACAGTAATCTTTCCGAGATTTATCCAAACTTACCTAGCCGTTTGCTCTCGTGATGTTATCATGTTTTTTTTTTTTTTCATCACCGCTATCGAGAGAGGCTTGACAAAAAATCAATGGTAAAATACAGTGGCTCTTAAATGTGAGACTTAACAGTTTCTGCAGGTACCAGCAAATCTAATTTCATGCTTTTATGTGTTTCCTTTTTCAAATTGAGAGCAAATGAATTAGAACATGAAACAACTTGTTGTCTGTGACTCTTTCGCAAAATATTTTTTTTACCTTTGTTATGTTTTATATGACTGCACAGTCATTGTCAACTTTTTGGCTGCCATGTACAGTATGTCCATGATTACTTCATAGCTTTAGTGGAAACTTCGCCCCTATTAACATGGTGACCATGTACAGTATGTCCATGATTACTTCAATACGTTTGGTGAAATCTTCGGCCCCACCAACATGGCCGCCATGTACAGTATATCCATGATTACTTCAGTACCTTTGGTGGAAACCCAACAACATGGCTGCCATGTACAGTATGTCCATGATAAGAATCACTAGCTGTAATGGAAACTTCGGCCCCACCAAACATAGCCACCATGTACAGTATGTCAATGATTACTTCAATACTTTTAGTGGAAACCTCGCCCTCCCCATCATGGCTGCCAAGTAGGCTCTACTGCTGGCTGTCTTGAGTCGGTGAGCATGATGCAGAAATACCATATTTTCCGCACTATAAGGCGCACCTAAAAAGCCATATTTTTTTTAAAAAAAGCTGATGGTGCGCCTTATAATCAGGTGCGCCTTATATATGGATCAATATTGAGATTGGTAGATGGGGAACGAACTGATAAAGTAAGCTTTACCTGCTTCTTTTGTGTGTTTACAGTTGAACAAGGTTGCTCATATTGACATTGAGTTATTATGCTTTTGAGAGATATTATTTGAGTTATTATTGTTATTACTTTGAGTATTACTATATTTTGATTGAAAAAGTTTTAAAATATGTCATTAATTGAGGGTGCGCCTTATAATCCAGTGCGCCTTATAGTGCGGAAAATACGGTACATCTTATTGTATTAACTGAAGAGAATGAACCCGACGCCGTTCTCCATCAAATCCTGTTCCCGACGATTTTGAGTCCGTTGACTCCAGCGAAATTAGAAGACCGTTGGTGAATTAAAAGTTTTGAAAGAAGAAAACTATTATACACAGCACATGAATTGTGACAATAACCCCATCTGATATTCACTTTCTTTTCTCTCCGGATAATGACTAAAACAATCATCGGCGGAGCCAATGAAATGTATACCCCACTTCCCTCCGCTGATGATTATCTTGTTTAAGGTACATCAGCTGGAAAATACACTCCCGTCATTTGAATGCCAATGGTTCCGCCGCGTGTGCGGAGAAAACACAATATTGTGCGCTCTCGTATTGCTTTTTTATCTCGAGCGATGCATTTGCAGTTTCCATTCAGAGGCTCACGACTGTATGAAATGTGCAATTAGACGATCGTCGCACCTTTGAATATGACCTTTACCGCGGGAGAAAAGACGTCTGTGTGTGTGTGTTTAGTTTGTGTGTGTGTGTGTGTTGCTCGTTCTGTTGTACTTACGGGAGGTTTTTGGATAGCCTCGTCATTGGCCCACAGCTCTCTGCGCTCTGCCCGAGGCTTTAATGAAGATGGCTAAGTGGTGAGGGGTCATCCCCCCTGCATAAAAGCAAAGCATACAAAACCTTTTCTCGGCCATTATGTTCATTCCGACCTGCTTTGTAAACATTACTTGGATGTAGGCTCGCGGAAGTGGTCTTCCTGGTTTTTGGATGAGTGAATTTAATGTATTCGGCCCTTTCGGCTAAAGCGCAACAATGAAACGAATGCAGGAGATGGGTAAATATTTCGAGTTTGACCGTTTTTGTTAACGTTACCTGGTTAGTGGATTTGTAAATTTAATGGATACACCCTTTTCTGATGAAAAACTAGCACACGGGGGAGAGACAGAAAATTTGCCAGCTGATGCTTGTCCAAGTGGGGGGGAAAGTCGACCAAGTCGGGTCTGTCAATTTAAACAGTATGTCAACTAAAAATATCTGCCTTGAGGCTCTGCCGGAACCATTTTTGTGCCACCGTTTTCTACACGGACATTTCTCGCACACTTACACAATGTCGCAATATCAGCAAGGGAGAAAGAGAAAAAGGAATATCTAAATTTTGGGATCAGTTCCAATACAAAAAGGGACACATATAAAATGTTCAATCTTGCAAAGTGGAAAAGGCAGACCACAGAGGCAAGGGGATGAGTATGCAAAGACCATCTTGACGTACACCTCCTAGTGGCTGAATGGCTGATAGTATTTGTGTGCATAAAAACATACTGATTTGGTAGTTAGTAAGCGTTCATTAAAGGCAATATAAGCAAATGCTTTAGGTGTTTTAAACAGTAGGGGGCAGTAAGTCACAAACTGTTCCGACTCTGCTTTTCAAGATAAAGAAAATGCACATTTGTTGACCTAGCTTACAAGTTTACAAGTTTATGGAATATTGCATTGCTAAAGCGCCATCTTTAAATAACTTTAAAACATTCTACATGTATAATATAGATATTGTATTATATATGTGTGAACTTTTATGGTAGTTAGTCCTTGTTAATGTCAAATAGTCATTTTTTTTTTTTTTATTTTAACATGCTAATGCTAATCGTTATTGCTAACCGGCTAGCATAGGCAAATTTTGTTGGCCTAAAAGGTTTTATGTGTACACTCAAGTAAGGTTCACCTTTAGTTGAACATAAAAAATTGTGTGTTGGCCTGGTTACGATTACTCGATTATTTGATGGAATAATCGAATGGATAATCACTTTTAAAAAGATAGTAGCAGCCCTAAACCATATAAATGACATTAGTCTTTTGGTCTATCGTATTATTTTACCCAGGCGTCCGTCAACATCCGTCGACGTTTGTCGTTCGGCATCCGTCGGTCCCTAAAAACTACCCCCGAAAACTCAAAAGCAGGATTTAGTAAGAAAAGTTGCCCAATTTCCCCATTTTTGTATTTCAAAAATGTGCTGAATGTTTCCTTTTCTTATTTGGGTTCAACTAATTGTTCCTAATTGATCTCAACGGGAGATTTTAGTTTTGAAAGCTGACCAAATTGAACTTCAAGGTACCACTTAGGGGAAGCCGTGGCTTTTAATGCTCCCCTTTCCCGATTTTTTTTTTTTCTTCCCGAGCTCGTCCGCCATGAAGGATGAGCTGTTAAAACGCTCCGCCGAACGCTCCAGCAAGTCTAGCGTTCCCATCAGTGATGTTTGGGCCTGATATCTCCCCTGCAGGATAATTAAGGAACATTAATATTCAGTTGCGATAACCGCCAGCCTGTCCAGTTTCTGCATGAGCGCTGCAGAGATAAGCTCGCGCTAACTTCACCGCACTCTGTTGGAGTCGAAATGAAAAAAAGGAAAAAAAGGACAAATCCGTCCTCGGTTCTGCTGGCGGGAACTTCTGGAGCGAGATAGACAGATGGTTATGGCTTTTAGATTTCAAAGTGACAAAGTAAAACCAACGCCAGCTCTAATTCTTTCATGGCGGCGAGTTTAACGCGAGCGGGGCCCCTTGTTGGTGACAACAAAGAGGATCCGCCGCCACTCCGCGCATCAGCCCGCCGAGTCCGAACGAAGCGGGCTTTCCGCGCTCGACTGCTTCTGCCTTGAGGCTGCCGGAGCCCTCGGTCCTGAGAGGTAAATGGATGAATGGGGGCTTTATGGAGATGAGGAATCGTAATGGTACTCTCCCCTCAATCCCCGCGGCTGGAACACTGGCTCTCTGTGTCTTTTATCAGACACATGAAAGCAGGACAATACGCCACTCTGCTATCAACAATATGGTGTCATTTGAAGCAGATTATCCCCGTGTTAAAGAAGCGGCAGAGAAAGGGAAAAAAAAAAAAGGCCAGCAGCACAAAGGAGCCGGACGAGATTTCGCCTCCCTGCGAGGAAATCCGACGTTCCACTTGATCTTGAAAAATCTAATCTGCCAAAGTGGCTGCTCATTGTCAGTCTCATGAAAGACTTCTTTGGGCTTATTTGCCTTCGGTACACCTCAAATTAAGCGTCGTGGATGCGAACGCTATCCAATATATCTTCATCTGGAATGTTTTGAACGGGGAATGAATGTTAAACTGCAGCCATTAAAGCTGTATAGAGATTTTGTGTGGGAAGAGAAAGATATATGGTGGATGGTTGCACAAGTGGAAACTGAAGAAACAAAAACAATCCTATGACTCAAAATTAGCGCTGCGCTTGTATTTTAATGCGGTGATTTTTCGAAAACAAAGAAAAGTACACCGAACTGACGGAAACTCAAAAGAGGCTCGGTTATGTTCTGGGGCTGCTTTGATACACCCAGCACTGGATGTACGCAACGTATTGCTCGTTCTGGGATCAAAGGATTATCGAGCTGGTTGAGCGTTGTTATGACTATGCTTCCGGGAAGAACTTCAAAATAAAAGCGTGCCAATGCCGTTCGAATCATGTTACTTTTTAAGTACAGTTTATTTTGAAGGATTAGCTGAGGTCCTCAAAATGTTTGGTTTTGACGACCGTACAGTGGCTTAATAGGCAGCAGATCATGTCCCAAAACATTTTTTATTCTGCAACAGGCGGATTTTTTTCTTTGCATGAGGATGTAAGAAAGAGGGAAAGTACAAGCTAGCTACTGCTTTTAGCTACTACGGTGTCAGTAATTTAATCTTCTCTCTTCTTCCTCTTTCCTCTTCATCTTCCTCTTGTTCTCTTCCTCTTCTTTCTTCTGTTCGTCTTTTCCCCTACAACATATTTTTCTTCTGCCTTTGTCTTCTTTTTTCATAAATCGCCAATCGGCCACTAGGTGGTGGGCCAAGACAAGCAGTCTGTCAAGACGGAGTTTGCATACATGTTTTTTTTAAAGCACTACTGTGGTACACCTTTCGACTTTTCAATCATTTATTGAAATTATTTTATGATCCCAAATTTGTGATATTCTGTTATTTGGAGAAGTCCTTTCCCCGTACATCTGCAAAAAAAAGGTCAATGTAAAAACGTTGGTGCAAATATGTTTGAGTCTTTAATCGCAGAAGTCTGTATGTTGACAGACCCGATGTGGTCGACTTTTTTCCCAGCTCAAATGATCTACTGTAAGTTTTTTGTTACCAAAGGAATCAGTGAAAGTCCTTCAAGATGATAAGTTAACTTTAATCTGTTTTCCAGAGATCGCCAGCACTCATTTCACATTTTGTTGTCTTTACCTTTGGGTCAAACACAAAGTTCAAGCATCTTTCATGACCCTTTGTCTCACTTGAGGGAAGCCTTTCACCCCGGCAAGTCTACTTCGAAATAAGCCTGCGGCTGCCAATGTTCTTGCTTCCTCCGGGTCCAAGTGAGACTGAGTGACAGAGCAGTTGTTTTTTTTTCTGTTTTCTTTTTTTTAAACATTGACTTTTTCAGCTTTAGCCCTTCCAAATGAAATCATGGCCAGTGTCCATGAAACAATTAATATTTTGAGGCGAAAGTACTGCTGCATTTTTAATGCCACATCTGGCTTTTGTGTCTGTGTTTGATAGTGACCATGAAAAAGATGCATAATGCTGTGCTAAATTTTTAGATACATAGGTACCTTTACTAAATTTTGAGTTAGTTACCGCTTAATTCAGTGGTTCCCTTTATTATTTTGTTTTTCAGCCTAAACATTTTAGGATGAAAATAAAGGCTTACTAAGTTTTGCAGTTTTACTGGTCTGCTATTGGTCGGCGTCACGGAGTCACTAAGATGCTGGTCTGGTCGGCGTCACGGTTTCAAGATGGCAACATGTTAAATACTTATTCGCGTTTGAGTGCTTACAATATCGTATCTATTGTGCATTTTAGTGCTTAATTCAAAGTTGAATGGGTTAGCCATGGCTCCCACCATTGCTTGTGATGTTAAAGAGAAGAAGATAATTAGTATGGAAACAAAGGTGGAGATAATCAAGAAATACGAAGAAGGCTAGGTTAGGCTAGGCTAGGCTACCCTTGCTAGGTAATATGGCCGTGTCACGTCACTGAAAAGTAAATAAATCCTTTATACATTTTTTATTTGATGTTATTTATTAGTATACATGTATATTATATATAAATAGCACTTAATATTCTGTTACCAATTTCTAATATGTATATACAATTTTGATGTTTTTACCAGGGGTTTTACACGTATTAGCTAATTACCATAAGTTTCTATTGCCTCCCAAATGACGATTTCGTCTTACAGTTTCAACCCCGGAATGGATTCAATCAATCAATCAGTCAATCAATCAGATTTTATTTGTATTTAATCACCGAAGTCTCAAGTCAGATGAAGAGGCCATGTCGAGACTTATTTTGAAAAATTAAGTCATACAGAGACATTTTTTTGGTGTAAGGTACACAACAGCTTTCAAAGATCCCAGAAGGGGAAGGAAAAACTCCAAAACCCCAATTTGGGGAAAATCAGAAACCTTCAGAAGGGACCACAGGTGGGAGGAGCCCCATTCCAGGCCCACAGGTTGAAGTGGATGCTGCATGTACCAAATACAGACAAATAGATACACATTACAGACATGTAATGGATTAATTTCGTATGGCGGCGGTCCACTGTAGTTTTCTCCAACAGGACGTGGAATCAAAGGAAGTTTTCTTTTGATGCCCTGCCCAAAATATTTGTCAAATTGGCCTCACTGTTCCAATACTTTTGGAGTGGAGTGTAAGCATCTAGTAATTAACCAAACTGAAAGAGTACAAATAAGAAGAAGCGTAATTATTGGTAAGAGGCCAAACTTGGGTTCGCCATAGTTACAGCCCACACTCGCTTTCCACCCCTCCCTTTTAGTTTCTTGCCGACATTTGCACCATCACTTAATTAAAGCCGGGGAGGGTGTTGCATTTTGGTGTGACAGCAGGCCCCTCAATGATTTGTCCATGGATTGCCGCATTTTTATCTTCTGCTGCTATGACGCCGGCTATAATACCAAATTGAAAGTGTGTTTAAAAACAAAAAACAGAACAAAACTGTTTAACAAGCGAGTCTCTGCAAACATTGATGCAGTTTTTTCAAAGGCCCCCCTCCTAGTGTACTTTATACATAATCCATGTTTTTGTTTTGAACTGGCGCCCCGCTGTCTGCATAGATAAAAGTAGCGGCTGCAGCAGTAGGAACCTGGTGAGGAAAATAAATAAATAAAGCGGCACTGTGACAAACACAGCTTTTAATTGGACATCACGGCGGACGCAAAACCGAGATCTTCCTCACTTTGGCTGATTAACGAGCAAACTTTTTCGTTTTATGTAACATTGTCCCCATAATGCCACTCGAGAACAAGGTCACTGTGATTTTTATTTTCTTTTTTTCCGGAAAAAAACAAATTAGCATCAGGAATGGATTCCAAGTCGGAGTCTGATTTACTGCCCTGGGTATTATTTTTTATTTTTAAATGGAGGTGCTGTGTACAGTATGTCTTAATCATTCAAGGTTAGCAGCTGTAGGCAGAAAGCGTTTAGCCCTCCTACACACACGCGCACACACACATCCGAATGAAATTGCTAAATAGCAAGCAAGTTACAGGCCGTTAAATGAAAAAAAAACTATATATTTTGGAATAGTGCCGATCAAGATTGGACCAAGTTCTTTTTTTTTTTCTTTACCTCCTCCAGGGTGATACAGTTGTTGTACATGGAGATGAAACACAACCAACATTGGTTTTGTCAGACCTAGGCATAGGCCAATATAAGTTTCTGAGGGTATGATAACCTTGAGCAAAAATAACACGGTATGAAAATTACAGCTCTATTTTTTCATTGAATTCAATTTTATTTATTTTTAAAGTAAATATTGAATGTTTGGCACACTGAGAAATGTACACCGAGTACAGAAAGGATCAATAAATAAATAAATACATGAACATTCTTCTTCTTTTTAAATTGTCACGGCTCTGTCACTGATACGCTATTTTCAGGACATTGCAATGTGCTTCCATGAATGTCCACTGGGTGGCACACTACATTTAGGAAACATCCTCAAATGATAAATTCCCCAAATTATTTCGATTGAGTTTACCTGTAACCCTTAAAGTTATACATAAAGCTAGTTCGTTCGAATATCTTGAGAACACATTTGTGTTTTTGACTTACATTGCAGTGCATTTCCATGAATGTCCACTGGGTGGCACACTACATTTAGGAAAAATCCTCTAATGACAATTTCTCAAAATAATTTCGATTGCTTTCGCCTGTAACCCTTAAAGTAAAGCTAGTTCGTTTTAATATCTTGAGTATAAATTTGTTTTTGACTTACATTTGAAGTCACGTTTTCTGAGCCATCACAAGTTGCTTTTTGTATGGTAAAGCTTTAAAACTTCGTCCAATCATCTCCCAGAAGTGGGCTACATCAAAATTCAGCGTGCTAATTGGTTTACACACATGCGATAATGTGTCATGTCCTTCAGTATGCTGCGTAGGTCAGAAAGGAAATACTGGAAATGTAAAACTTTTGTTATAGTGCGGAAAAAATACCATATACCGTATTTTCCGCACTATAAGGCGCACCCTCAGTCAATGACACATTCTAAAACTTTTTCCATATATAAGGCGCACCGGATTATAAGGCGCACCTCCAATTAATGACATATTTGAAAACTTTTTCAATCACAATATAGTAATACTCAAAGTTATAACAATAACTCAAATAATAACTAAACTCTCAATAGCATAAAAAGTCAATGTCAATATGACATTGACAAAAGAAACAGGTAAAGCTTACTTTATCACTTCATTCCCCATCTACCAATCCCAATCTCAATATTGATCCATATATAAGGCGCACCTGATTATAAGGCGCACCATCAGCTTTTTTAAAAAAATTAAGGCTTTTAGGTGCGTCTTATAGTGCGGAAAATACGATAGTAAAAAGGCGATATACCAAATACATTAAATCACTATATTTTAGGGCTGTCGTTTCAATACCGCGACACCGTGATTTCAGCTGAAGGTTATCCAACTGTCAGAATCCGATATTACGACCCCGAACCAAAGCGTTTCCGTCTTCATTCATTCTCATGCTGTACACGGGCCTCAATCGGCCGCCAATGAAATGAAGCGATCCCCCGAGCAGTTCCAGGACTTAACCAGACCGGACGTCCGACTCCATATGCCTTTTTCTCCGCCGCTGAAGCGCTGCCAGGCCTGTCGGAATTGCACAAGAGACAGTGTAAAGCGGCCTTTTGGATTTGTGGTTCCATCCCGCCCGCCTCCGCTTGCCCCCACCTCGCTAATGGACTGTCCTCAGCCAGAGGTGCTATCCATCACACGCAGTAGCTGAAGTCTGGAGCCTCTATAAAGATTAGGACTGTTAAGAGAAGATGGATGGCCCTTGTCAGCGCCCAGCATCATCCCACAAATGCCTAAATTAAATCTCAAAATTCTCCAGGGGGGGGAGGAAGCTCAGATTAGCCCGGTAATAGCGGACACCGGGCGGGTCCTGACGTGCCCTTGCTATCATTACCTTGGAATATTTATGAAAATTGTCAACATTACCCTGATGCGTCGATTGAATTTTTGAGAGAACATCTTAAATCTCCGCCTTTAAATCTCCCTCGCGTCTCGGCACGGTCAGGAAGTCAAAGCGCCGACCGAGCGGCCTTTTTTTTCTCGTCTACGGGAGTTAGTCGCACGGTTGTTGAAGTCCATTTTTCCTCTGACCTTTTTGTCTCTCTCTTGTTTTTTTTTTTTCCTGTTTTTCGCCGGTGGTCTTTAAAAGGCTTGTGGCTCCCGTGGCCTTTTAAAGGCCGTGCTTATGGATTTATTTGCCCTCGCCGAGACTGCTCGCGCAAGGTGGCGCGCTTTCTTTTCTTGTTTCTTTCTTTTTTTTTAAATCATCTGTCGGAAGCCCTTAGAAGCAAACACAGCCAGATTAATAGACGCACAAAACATCCCCTTTTCTCTGGCTTTAGGGGAGTGTAGCAACACCACTGTGCTGTCACGTTACTTCGACTTGACATGCTCAACTGGAAGGAATACCTTTTGCTCCCTAATGGGAATGTTTTCAGCAAAAGCCTATTTCACGCTGAATACAGCAGAGCAGGGCTTGCTAAAATGTACAAGGGGGAAACATTCATCCAAGAACCAGCGCATATTCCTAAGTACAATGTAGGGCGGGACAATAAATGTAATTTATTTGATTCTGTCATTTTGAATAGGAAAAAAAAACGACCATTTTAAAAGGAGGTAAATAGTGAAATTGAGATTTTAGAAAAGTGGACTAATGCTGGATGACAGGTTGACAAGTTATGTTTACTTAATAGCCACTATCCACTTTCCTGTTATTATTATGGACAGTGCTTCTCTTATTTGTTGAGTATACCTGAAATTGTACCCTTTTACCCCTAACAAACGGATTAAAAAAAGACATTTAAATAATCTCATAATCGTCCACCAAATGTTAACTGTATTGTTAATCTTATCCAGGTTACAGCTCATCTGAATCTAAAAAAATTGCGTAAAAAGCATCAAAGTACATGAAATGACAAAAAAAGTCAATCCTTATACCACAATTAACTGATTTATATTACCGTATTTTCCGCACTATAAGGCGCACCAGATTATAAGGCGCACCCTCAATTAAAGACTAATTTAAAACCCTTTTCCATATGTAAGGCGCACCCTCAATTAATGACATATTTTAAAACTTTTTCAATCACAATATATTAATACTCAAATTAATAACAATAATACCTCAAATAGTACCTCTAAAGTCTCAATAGCATAATAACTCAATGTCAATATGACCAACATTGTTCAACTGTAAACACACAAAAGAAACAGGTAAAGCTTCTTTTATCACTTCATTCCCCATCGACGAATCTCAATCTCAATATTGATCCATACAGTATATAAGGCGCACCTGATTATAAGGCGCACCATCAGCTTTTTAAAAAAAAAAAATTAGGGCTTTTAGGTGTGCCTTATAGTGCGGAAAATACGGTAATCTCTTCTTTCTTAGGCCTTGTCTACATGTTACCAGGTTGATTTAAACCCGCAGTCTCTCCCCCTTTTTGTGTGTAAAAATAAAAACAAACAAAAAAAAACACCATCCACACTGCTTTGTTTATTTAACGAAATCGTCGAAAAAAAGTAACTCTTCATCCATTTCTTTTCGATAACAGATATATTTGTAAACGTTTGCTGTAGTTGGAGCTGGTTGCTTTGCATTTATGTGGTAGGCTAAACTTGAGATGTTTCTGTGGAAAGCAAGCTCGTTTGACACATCTTCATTTTTTTCTAAATTCTTTCACATTGCCAGAGTAATATCCTCATTAAGTTTACTGTAAATTGAGGCCGAAACAGTAAAATTGTGACTTGTGTGACTTGCACCTCGAAAATCCTGTTAATTTCAGATGAATCCCTCCCCTGCGTTGAGTATCCATTTAACTTCACATTTAACCATTAATTACCACTTTCAAATAAGTTCCACCCAAGATTTTGAAGTTGACTTGAAACCTTCCAGAAATTTACTGAAAAAAATCCTCCAATTCTTGATTTATTAGTCCATAAATCCTTATTGCCGGTTGAACTGAACAACCAGGGTCGAGATGCGTTCAGTGTCCTGTTCTATGGTTATCATCACTTTCCTTCTTTGCGTTCTCTGGAGAAACCATTCAAAATGTAAATGCACTTGCAGAGTTAATCTTTCAATTAATCCTTAATTTGCTAATCCAAAATTCCTCATTGTCTCTAACTTGTAGTGAGCAGATGGAACAAGTTGCGATAAACTCAGGTTCCTCTTCTATGGCTATGATCACAGTTTTCTTCTTCAGTAGAGTTAATCCGCGATTCATTAATCCTTGATTCCTAATTACCTCTTGAGTTGAAAGGCTTGGACAGTCGTGTGTTCTAAGTGTAGTTTTCTGTTTTATGGTTGCCGCCATACTTTTCCAATTTGCCATCTCTGGTGAGGGAAAAAAAAAATCACTTGTGGAGTTAATCCTTCAATTATTACTTAATTCATTTATTCCTTGTTGGCACTCATTTAAGATCAATTTGGCAATAAGTGCAGCTTCCTGCCTCTGGTTTTTGTAACCTCTGGTGACAAAAATCAAATTCAAAGCCACGTGGACATAATCCTTCACTTTATTACCAATTACCGTAAATTTCAGATGATAAGACGCAACTTTTTTTCTCATGCTTTGAACCCTGCATCTTATAGTCCAATGCGGCTCATCTGTTTTTTGTTTTTTTTTTATTAGCCATAAGAAGGCAATCTCTAGGTAATCAATGAGCGAGAGAAAAATACCCCAAAATTACCTAAAAAATACCTCAAAATTGTTTATTTTGAGATTTGAACTGCTCTTTTACATGCCACAATGGGACACTGCACTAGTAAATGCAAACACGGATGTTATTGTTATGTTGGTGCAGTATTTTAGCAATCCAAGTGTGTTGGTGTATTGTTGAAAATATGTTGGTGATGCTCTTGTTTCTAAACATGCTGGCATGCTCAGTAAGGGTTGAAAAATTTCAAAAGAAAATTTTAAAGTGACACTATGTAAGATTTAGACCTTTTTCATTTAAAAATGAATACATTCAAGTCTTATAAATTAAAAAAAAAGCAAATAAATATGTTCTTAATGACCAACAATATGTTTTAAACATAAAGTCTAGTTATCATTAAATTATATTAAATGGGGGTGGCACTCCTCCGGAGGTCGCCATGTCTGTTATACGGAGTAGGAATGTATTTTGCTATATTTACCGTAATACCCCTAAAGCTTAAATATCTGATGTTAGAGCCTTCAACTTCTAGTCGGTGCGGCTTGTATGTTGACAAAATCAAATTTTCGGTTACATTTTTGTCAGTGCGTCTTATACTTGCGATTTATAATCCGAAAAATACGATAATCTTTTATTCCGTGTTGGTGCTTGTACCGAGCACCTGCAACAGCGAATATATTACTTGAGAAGTACGATTCCATCTTCTATGGTTATCATCACACATTTCCTCTTCACAGTGGAAGGAATTAAAAAAAAGAATAATTTAATGAGCTCATCCTTACGGTGCCAAGGAAATCACGTCGGCTGTGCTGAATATCCACTCGGTGACGCGAATTGAATTTCTGTCCTGCTCCGGATGTTTCGCTACATTTGATAGTCAGCAGTTGTTTATTAAAGGATCAATAGTGCAGACGCAGCCATCAATTAATCTTGCTATTTTTTTGTGTGTAAAACGCTCCGTGCGCGTGTGTGCGTTGGTGCGTGCGCGCGTGCGTGCATAAGAGACAACATCCAGCTCTTTGCTTGAGGCCCAGGGGAGAGTTGCTGCCAGTCATTTGGAGTTTGAAGTGAAATGAAGAGCCACCAATCTTTCCTCCGCGCTGTCTGCCATTACCTTCAAATCCAGCATCAAGAAGCTCACAGATGCTTGACGTTTTTTTTTATTTTTTTCCCCTCTGAGGAGCGCACAGATAAATGGAAAAATGCACTTTGAAGTTATTCCGCTGTAATTTCCGAAGCAGGCCAAAATCAATCCAAAAAATTATATATTGCTGATGTATATCTGTGAGGCTCAGGCTATTTATTTAGTGTTGTGTCCCGTTTTGTCATCGGACATTATTACAAACGCCATGTACTCGAATGAACACATTAGGAGGGTAGCGCTAATGATAGACATCAAAAACAAAAGTGAACACAAATAAATAAGCATGGTCTCAGGAAGATATTGTAGAATTTGTGATTTTGGGGTGACCGTATTTGTTCCGTCTCTGCACTGAGGAAATATCAACGTTCAAAAGTAAAAAAAAAATAATTCCAACTGTCCCGAGCTGACATTTTGTGGAGCGAAGTACTGTTTTTGTTTTCGGGCTAGGGTTTGTCTCGTTCAGCTGCTTGGTAATGCAGCATGGACAATATGTGTCTATTTTTATGCTGGAACTGTTCTTCTCCTCAATATTTGAGTTTGAGATACTCCCTCTGTGGTTATTTATATTCTGATGAAATGTTATTTGAAAATTAAGTTAGAGAGGACGAGGGAGGAAAAAAAAAGCAAAGGCAGTACAAAAAATACATGATATAATTATTAGTTCCAAACCAATATTTATTTATTTTTTTATGTCAATTCCTTATTTGGTAGAGTAAAATTCCGAGAAGGAATAACCAACCAATTACCGTAATTCCCGAAATATAAAATACACCTGTGCATCTGGAGAAATCAGAAATCTCATGAATCTAGATGATTTATCAATGTGTTGGTCAGTCATTTAATCTTTAAATCAAAGGCATTTTACACCAACAGGAAATCATTGAAAGAAGATACTAGGGAGCTGAAATTTCATCCAGATGGTGACATCACATTACAGTTTGGAATGACCAGTTTAGTTAACGCTCTTCCAGAAAGTGGCATCTCTTGGCTAAAATACTGAGTTTAGGATGTTTAAGAATGTGTTCAAAAATGAGTTTTTTTACCGTATTTTTACCTTTATCTTTCTACTCCTGGGTAATCTCATTCATATCATGCGAAAATAAGAGATCATTGAGCTAATAACTCCTAATCTTATGCTATCAAATTTGCACTAACGCTAACGACCCTGGCTTAGCTCCTCTCCACCATACAAAGGTCTCCCAGTCAAGATGCATCACTTTAACTACTTCCACTTCCTTGAATCATTTACTGCTACAATAAGGCTTTGGTGCCAGCACGTGTCGTAGGTCACCAAAATTGGATGCCAGCCTGCAAACGGCACCCGGGCCGTATTTTGGACACCGCCTTTTTTCAATATATCACAAAAGTCCTGTTCTAATACGGAAACTCGCAGCCCCACCATGCGTATTGTATCTGAGCGGGAAGGGGTGAAAAAGAGTAGCTTTTCTCATTTCCTTTCGCTGTTTTTTGAAAGTGAACCACATTAGCGTGGCGGGAGAATACGGCGAGACCGGTAGAACATCCCCGCCTCGGCGCTGTCCAAATGAGGGATGCGCTGAAGCCCCCACTGCAGATGCATAATGATGTGACAGGAATATTGAAAACGAGTCCCGTGTCGGAGTTTAGACGCACGCTCCTGTTTTAACACTTTTGTCTCAGCGGCGCCAAAGCACTTGCTGGTTTACGGCCGTCAAGCTGTTGTAAGTTAAGTGTTGCGTACCAAATTACTGCGTGGAAATTAATTTGGGATCTGCGGTCGTGCTATTCACTTTAAAAAATAAAAATTATGTACTATATATATATATATATATATATATATATATATATATATAATATGAATAGTATATGAATTTAGAGGTGGACTAATGTTCAATTTCCTGTACAATATCGTAATAGTGTCACACACGCAAAATCACACAAACACACACACACACACACACACACACACAATCATATAGGAAGCAAAATTTGAGTTGAATTTGTTGAACCTTTAAAAATCTATTTAAGATTCCATCTCCAAAGGAAACTTAACATTTCAGTGCGTATATATATATATATATATATATATATATATATATACACCTATGTATACTGAATGCACAGATTCATACATATTTGCACGTCTATGTAATGTATATGTAGTACATACACACACACATTTTTATATATATATATATATATATATATATATATATATATATATATATATATATATATATATATATATATATATATATAATATTTACATTTATTTACTACACACGTCTATAACATATTCACACATGCTACACTAGCCATCTAGCTAGCTATCAAATATAATTCAGCATGGGTTTCAACAATACCTGAGGTGTGAAACGGTCGAATATCATCAAAGCACTAAATTCCAATTCCGGTCGTAAAGTCGTATGAATTTTTTTTTTTTTTTTTGACACTTTAGAACGCTGTCGGCGCCCGCAGGAATATTAAAAAGAACGACTCCCGCGCCGGTGTTTGGGCGCGCTCTCCGGCCGTTTGCCGTTCGAACGGCCACGTCGGTGCCAAGAGCACTCTGCGCTTTTTACGGCGGCGGCGGCGGTCAAGCTGTCGGGCATCAAGTCGCGGGGACGGCGGGGGCTCCTTGGCACTGCCAGCCCTCGCGCCGAGACGCGTCGGGGGAGCGGACAACGCGCCATGAAAATCCATGCTGTCCTGACGGCTACAATTAGTGTCAGCTAGGGTATTGAGTCTTTAAAAAGGACTCCTGGCCTTTTGGCTCCCAGCCTGTCTGGCTATGGATGTCTCTAATGAGTCATTAGCCGCATGGCCTCTTCCTCTCATGAGCCCACCCCATAATGGCACACCTTTCATCTATTTTACAGAGAGCCTGTCGTTGGTCATTAGTACAGCTCTGAAGTCCTATTACCTTTACGTCAATGATGAATGAATAGAACGCGGCTGCCAAGAAACACAATAGCCCTTTGTGCGCCCGTGTAGTCGGACACCGGTCTTTTGAAAATTTCATTCGTTTATAGTTGAGAGAATTTAGCAACATGTCAAGAGAAGGCTACAAGAGTGACATATTTTTTTCGAATTTTTCATCAATTAAGAACACTTTACGGACTTAATAGCATGCCCGGGGTATGCTTGTGTTAGAAATCCGGGATCAAACATCCAATATTTCCTTTTGAGACGGTCCTGTATCATGCAAATGAGCCACTGCTCGCCCCGCCCACCTCTACTCCAAGGCCGGTTCCAACGACAGCTTTTGTTGCCATTGCGTCAAGGGGTGGAGCTGACTGCGAAGCATTGATGGTATTTTTCACCTCAGCACTTCACTTACACTTTTGCCCAGAAACGAAATCCCAAACCTTGGATTGAAACCCTATCCCCGGCCAAATTCGCTTGAAATCCTAATACTTGTTTGAACTCCGAACTTCAAATCCTAACCCCATCCTTGGCCTGATTCAAAAGCAATCTTTGGTCAAAAATCTATAATCAGGCTTGGAACCTTAATTTGAAACGCTCAATTTTGTACTCAAGCCCTTGTGTTAAACACTAACCCCAAATTAGCTCCAGTATTTAGTTGAAACCCTGTCTTGAAACCCTATCATTGGCCTAAAACCCCAATTTGAAACCTTGATTTTCATTCGTAACCCCAATTTGCTCTTAAAACCTCAATTTAAGAATTTGTTGGCATGGAAACCTCATTTTTTACACTCTGTGTCTTATATGGCAAATAAACCCACAGTTGAACTCTAATTTTGGATTGAAACCATATCCTTGTTTTAAAATCCTAATTCAAAACCCCGACCTTTGTTTGAAAGCCTTAATTTTTCAATTTATGTTGCTGTTGTTGACCTGGAGCCTCATTTTCACTCTCTAGTCCTTGTATGGAACATTAACCCAAGTTGCATCTTTAGTTCAAACCCGATTTTGAAACTTTGTATTTCGCTCAAAACGCTCATTTGAATCCCTAACCTTTGCTTTAATTGTCAATTTAAAAACATAGTTTTTCTTTGACAATTCGCTTTTATATTCTACCACTCAAGAACCCTAATCCATAGATCAATTTTCAATCTTGGATTGACATCCTAATTTTGAACCCTACCCTGGACTTGAAGCCCAGGAAACTCAAACAAAAAACCCTAACCTTTGCTTGGAACCCAATTTTGAAATAATTGTCCTTGTTTGAAATTCTAACTCAGACTTGAAATCTGGCTTTTAAGTTTGGGCTGAAATCTGAATCTGTGTCTTGAAACCCTAATTTGAAACCCAATACCTTGATTCAAAAAAAAAAAAGTTGAAAAAGTTGAAAAATTCATGTTTGTTTCAAACACTAACTGAGGTTTAAAACCCAAACTTGAAACCCTTGCCTTGTCTTCTCAAATAGAGGGGTGGGGGGGTGGGGGGGTGATGCCAGGGGGGGCGCGGATGATCCCAGGAAAAAGGCTTTGTTTTTGTCATGTGGAATGTAATTGCAATAAAGTAATAATTTTCATCATTTTCTTTTAGTTTCAGGCACTTTGGTGCACTTGCTTCTTCTTTTTTTCCGTTTTAGACTAAGCTATAACCCGTATAAACGCGATTAAAAATAATTCACAGTTGTTGAAAGTTGATTTATATTGCGTTTTTCTGTTAATGTTAAAAAGATACATGTGTAGGTATACATAAACAATTTTTGTCAATAATAATCTTATTTATATTCGGTGCATCGACTGGGGGGGGGGGCGAAAAGGTTCCTCTTTTCTGAGGGGGGCCTGGCAAAATATAGTTGAGAAACACTGCTCTAATTTAACCCTTACCCAAACCCTAACCCCACACATAAAACCCAACCTTGGACTGAAACCCCATCCTTAGCTTCATACCCAATTTTGAATATCTATCGAGCTTAAACCCAAGCATATTTTTCTTCTAAACACACACCCAGACCGAGAGAGTCTTTTGGCAAAAAGCCCGTTTTAATGTGTGCCGTCCCAGATGAGAGCCTGACATGATCCATTGGGCGCTGCAACCATATTTGAGAGAGAAGCCCTTTTAGTTTAATAAAGTCTGAGCTGCTTAAAAAACACACAGCCATCTTGTTTTTGCCGCTCGGTATCATTTTCCATGCCCTTGTCTCTCTCGCTCTCTCTCTAAAATGATTCACCTCTTTTTGGGTTGTTGTTTTGCTCTCGTGTCTGCTTGACACAAAGATTGACAACCACAAGCAAAGTGCAAAGTCACGGGTTCGCATCCTGTGAGGTTTAACGCGAAATGTTTTGCATCGCGGCGCCTGAGGTAATATCCGAAAAACACAAGCGCACTTTGAAAAATGTGATGGAATTGTGAAAGGAGTGAGATCTAATCAAGGCTTTTGCGGTATTTTGTCCAATCCTTTGATCTTTACATCAAAGGCATTTCACATCAAAGGGAAAGCATTGAAAGGAGACACTAGGGAGCTGAAATTTCACCCAGATGAGGACCACGTATCAAAGTGTAACATGGCAGGATCGTTTAGTTATCACGCTACTAGGAGAGTGTAGAATGTGGAAGATTTTTCTGCCAAAAAATGGACACAATACTGCACAAGATGACTGACGACTTAATGCGAAATGTTTTGCATCGCGGCGCCTGAGGTAATATCCGAAAAACACAAGCGCACTTCAAAAAATGTGATGGAATTGTGAAAGGAGTGTGAAATCTAATCAAGGCTTTTGCGGTTCTTTGTCCAATCCTTTGATCTTTACATCAAAGGGAAAGAATTGAAAGGAGACACTAGGGAGCTGAAATTTCACCCAGATGAGGACAACGTTTCAAAGAGTAACATGGCATGATCATTTACTTATCACGCTACTAGGAGAGTGCCATCCCCTGGCTAAAATACTGTACGTAGCTTGTGGAAGATTTTTCTCCCAAAAAATGGACACAATACTGCACAAGACGACTGACGAATGTGGGTTAAGCAAAAAAATGAAGTTGCCCACCTCTGCTTTTGCTAATGTAATGGTTGACATAGCAGACTGGCTTGTAATCGGTCCAGAGTTGAGTCATTCGGTATAAACAGCCGATGCCGCCGGAAACTTGATTAGGATGAATGAATTGCACTTCATCATTCGTGGCGCCGCGTCCTATTGCCGCACTTGTTTAACTTTGTTGCGGTTGGGACCTTGGCTGTTTGTTTGAAAGTCACGCCGCGATTACTTCGTAAAGCTGCGCAATTAAACGACTGCTTCATCAAGGTTACCGAGCGAGGGAAGACAAAGCGTTGACAGCGACGCCGCTTTGCTTACAACGCAGCCATCAGCTCACGTGCTGCAAAACACAATGCGAATGCTCACTCTCTTCGCAGGAAAAAAAAAAAAAAAAAAAACTTGCCACGCCACTCGAATGAGCAGTTGGCAGTTCTTAGCGAAGGGAGACCCGCTAAGGTGGACAACCTTGAACCGCCTCCTCCTCCGTGCTCCCGGTGGCTGACAGAGCGAAGCCTTCTGATTGATTATCAGTAGCCGTCTAGACGCGAGTGCTTTGGCCTCGTGTCTGGCTGGCATTGTGTGGGCTAGCCTGTCCGTGTCCTGTTCTAGTGGCTGTCACCTCGCAGCCAATTTAAAAGACAGGAGGGAAAGCCTTCCATGGTGCACCTGTGACCCACGGTCCAACGGAGAAAAAGTGGCCAGCGCTACCGTTTTAATGATGTCCAGTCGAGCCGGCGCCAAAACAACAGTTCGCTCTAGATGTTGTTTTTTTTTTTTAAACCCATATTTTTAAAATGGAAGTCAACCACAATGTTTTTATGGGACGAAAATATCTTTAATCCTTATGCAATAATAGTTAGCGTTAGCATGTTAGCTAGCATACACGCTTGTGCAGTATTTTTGAGTCATTTTCTTCCACATGATTCTCACTCCTGGCAGTGTGATGACTACGGTGTTTTCTGCACTATAAGTCACATCTAAAATCCTTCAATTTTATAATCCGTTGCGCCTTATATAGTGCATTCATTTTTGGGTAACGGAAAGATAAAATGTCATTGTCATGTAAATTACCTTTGCATTTCAGTTATAAAAGTATTTTTTATAATTAAAATTGTTATAGCACTCTGTTTAAAATTCTGATTTGATGTTTAATCCTTATGTAGTAATAGTTAGCATTAGCATGTTAGCTAACGTACATGCTTTGGCAGTATTTTGACCATTTTTGGATCGTTTTCTCCCACATGATTCTCACTCCCGGTAGTGTGATAACTACCATATTTTCCGCACTATAAGTCACACTTAAAATCCTTCAATTTTATAATCTGTTGCACCTTACACAGTGGATTCATTTTTGGGCTACGAAAAATTAAAATAACTTCATTGCCATGTGAATTATCACATGGTTATAGAAGTATTTTTTACAATTAAAATTTTTATAGCACTGTTTTTGAAATTCTGATATGATATTGAACCAAACTTTTTTGTAATCGTAAGGTATTTTTCTCCATTCTTCATATAGTACTTTCCACACATCATATTCATTCTTCATTTCTGGTTGTCTATTAATAAAACTTGACTGACTCATCTGATAGAAGCCACTACAGTAGATAAAGATATGGCATGGCTTTTTGTGTAACATATGATGACAGCAGTGTTACCCGAATACAGCGAGTAAATACAGATAAAAAGTTAAAATAATCAGCAAATATCGGCTGTTTGTCTGATGTTTGAAGGACCTTAATCCATAAGGTTGAGCGATAAAAAAGACATTTTCCCACTTAATAGAAAATTGCAAGTAGGAAGGGATTCCTACAACTCTTGGGGAAAACCAAAAAAAGAACAAAACACATCAGCGTAGGTGTGAATTCGCAACAGCCAAACAGCAACGGTGCAAGTATCGCCTGCAAACATCGCTGGACGTATAAGGGCGACCTTGCGATAGCGTGAACATGTGTTTAAAAATAAATGAGCCGACGGCCTTTGAATTCCATTTCCACAGCTTTCATTTGGCTCTTTTGCTGCAGGTTTCCCGCATAATAGCCACTTGTCCGTTCCTTTGCCACGATTTCACATCAAAAGCGGATGATTGATCAAGAGCCCATTCAACGTGCGTCTCGGTAGTCTTTTAGCTTTTGTTGCTGATTAGCCTTGTTTGTGCGGCCGCTTGGTTGGCGCTTGCCTTGTGGGGTCCTCGCACTTAAGCGGCTACAAACAGGCACCGAGAGCGAGACAAGAGGGTGTGAAGAATCACGCTGCGTGATGTAACATCCGGCACTGGAGGACATCCTTGTCCTTTGAAGACCGCCGAGTAACACTTTACGCCGTGCTGTGCGTCGAATGCCGCTTTTCTTAAGAGACGCAAACTGCGTTTTTTTCCTGGGTTTTTGTTCTTTTCTTTCAGGCTTGGCACAGTCGCTGCTGGATGAGAAAGGGGGAAATCATTAGCCAGATCAGCCTGTACCAAGCCAGCGGTGTTTGTTTATTTATTTATTTTTAACTCTTTCGGTGCCAAGCGTTATCCGAAAAGGTGCCGGCCGATTTTGACGGATCTTTCGAGGTCGAGAAAATATTGCGTCTTATGTCTATGTACGCATATTACCGTATGAAAGATCGGGTTTGTTTTTTTACCTCGAAAAAGCAAGTAAGATTGTAACTTATTCCGTTCTTGAGTAATCACTGTTTGAAAATAGGTCATTTGAGTGACACTAAGCTATTTTGGACTAAAGGAGAAAATGAGCTTTTTGTGGAAAGATGTTTTTCTGCACAACAGTGACTTTGACACTGATATTTTTGTTTGGTGGCATCTGAAACATCTCAACAGTCCTTCCCTTTGTTGAAAACATGAACAAAAACAATGAAAATGTGTTTTTGATGGAAAAAACAGTTTGTGTTTATATATACAGAATATATTTATATTACTACAGTGCTTGATTGGCTTAATATTAAGAGGAGGGCTTGCCATAAGTGACATCTATCCATTCATGAAAAATAAAAAAAAAAACATGTCGTCTTGTCACTGGCACGCAATGAAGTCTTTCTAATTATTTTACATGACAAAATTTCTCGTCCATGGCACTGAAAGAGTTAATCGGGAGTTTTCAGACCATGCCAAACCTGATAGCAGGGCTCTCAAACTTCATTTTTAAACTTATTTAAGCCTTGTGCGGTATTTTGACCATTTTTGGGTCATGTGCTTCCACGTCATTCTCGCAATATTTTAGCCAAGGGTTGGCACACTCCTGGTAGTGGTTATGCCATGTTGAACTTTGACATGTTGTCACCAACTGGGTGAAATTTCAGCTACCTAGTATCGTCTTTCGATGCTTTCACTTTGATGTGAAACGATGTAGATCTAACGATTGAACAGAATACAGGAAAAGAGTTAAAACACTAACAAGATGAGTTAAATGCACTAAATTATTTGAATCTTAGATAGGAACAATGATGTGAATTTTTTAACGTGTCAGTGGGAATGAATAGGCAATTTTGGGGGGGATTTTAGTGCTGAAAATTTTGAATATTTGGTCCGGTGAGCAATTTCTTCCCAATGTGAAGTGAATGACCTAAATGTTTTGAATTTCAAGGAACGCTGATGTTACATCACAGGTATCAAACTCTGGCTGGCTACATCATTTTGTGTGGGCCACGAAATGCTGATTTTGGCTAAAATACCTCATTTGCAAGTTGTCTTCAACTTAAAAAAAAAAAACAAAAAAAAACGTTTTTTGTTCCCAATCTCAATTCTGAACAGTTTTCACCAGCCTCTAATTTCAAGGTACATTTGTGACAAACACACTTAAAATAGTCACTGGGTGAAAACTAGGATAACTCGAATGATTTCAACATTCACGCAATGATTTGTGGGAAAATGTAATTTTTGGGAACTAATAGCCTGGGGGACATGAATATTTGGAGGATCTTTTAAATTAAATGATGTGAAGCAGATGAAATAAGTAGGAGTGATCCCATGTCAAAATAGGCTAAAAAGAATAGTAACTTGACTTATGAATGAATAATGTATTCAACTGTGCAGGGGAAAAATAAAGAAAATGTAATGCAATTTGGGTGAACTAGACTATTCTCCCATACAGTTACCATAAAATATAGTCCCATCAAAATCCCGATGGCGGAATATAAATATATAAATAAAACTGACTTAAGGAGCTTGCGGTGATGTTATATAAAAGAGGCCAAACAAACAAACGAATACTGTTTTTCTTATTTGCATGCAAATGTCAAAAACTGATTCCCCTTGCATGCCTTCTTCTGGGACGGCCTCATTAATCTTCATGAATGGAAAAACACGATGATGGCAGCAAAAATGAACACAAAAGTCCACAAAAACAGTGTTTGTAATTTTAAGGAAAGATGCGCACGCTTTCCCCCCTCAAAAAAGATTTCATAAAGACCTCAAGTGGACTTTTTTTGACTGGCCGTATAAACTAAAATATATCAGACTTAAACCCCACAGAGTATGCTTGTTTTGGAGACTAATATTAAAACACAAATGGTGCAACAACACATATAGACAGATAAGAATCCTCAAAGGTAGGGAATTCCAGATCACATAATTTTGCGCTTATCAGAAATAGGGGGGAAAGATCAGGAGTATAAAAATGTATTTTTATTTTACTGAAATTTCTTTTGGGATTTTTAAAGGCTGGAAAAGTACACAGATATTGCTAAAAGAAAAAAAATAGCCTGGAACGCGACTATTTAACTAATAAACTGCCACGTAGTGGCCAGGTTTTTTTTGGGGAAAATAAAAATACTGAAATATTGCCATTTCATCTCATCAGTGATTTGGGCATCCTTATTCACAGGCATATATTCTTTATCCCCTGCAACAAAAGACTACTTGACTAATAAAACACCACCTAGAGGCCACTTTGCCTTTTGGAAAAAGGAAAAAAAAAACATGCTGAAATATTGCCATTTTATCTCATCAGTTATTGGGGCATCCTTATTCACAGGCATATATTCTTTATCCTCTGCAACAAATGACTACTTGACTAATAAAACACCACCTGGAGGCCATTTTGTTTTCCTTGAAATATTGTCATTTTATCTGAGCAGTGATTTGGGCATCCTTTTTGACAGGCATATATTCTTTATCCCCTGCAACAAAAGACTACTTGACTCATAAAATAAATAATAATAAAAGAAAATAATAATAAAAGAAAATAAAAGAAAATAATAATAATGATAAAATATTAATAAAAATAAAAATAAGTAATAATAAAAGAAAATTAAACGCTGTCCAGGAGTGTCATCACTCCATTCATATAAGTAAAAAAGGAAGTGTTTCACGTCAAGAATTTTTGTCGTTGGCAAGGAATAAGTTAATAATCTGCCACCTAGTGGCCATTGTAAAAAAAGCTGAAATATTTCATCTCATAGGTCTTTCATTTCAAAGCAAAAAAAAAAAGTAATTGGCCTCTCTGTTCCAATACCTTTGACGGGAAAAGAAAACATTCAATTGGCCATCTTGCGGGTTCTGCCGATCCATATGGGCTGGCTCCACGCGAGCGTGAAGTGGCCCGCGCTGCCTCCAAACAAGACGCCGAGCAGCGTAACAAATTGGCTAATCTGCCCTCGCACCGTTTCAATTACACTCCAAAGGGTAGAAAGTCCATGTCGGCGTGGCGCTCAAGAAGGCCAGATTGGCTAATCTGTGGAAAAGCAAGCCGCCGAATATTATGCCTCCTGATTTCATGTCCTTTTCTTGTCTTTTCTCCTAGGTAAGCATTTTCCGGCCGCCGCGTCTCGGGGGATCGCGCACGTGCGCGTGTGGCGCGGCCGTCCGCTCGCTTGTCTCGGCTTCGGCGGCGACGTGACCGATTGAGGTGATGTACTGCCGTGTATCCACAACGCAATTGCTGGAGGGGGGGTGATTGCACAACTCACTCTCTCTCTCCCCGGTAGCGCAAATGTAAAGCTCACAGTTGCTGGATGAGTCGTTATTTTGGAGGCCACAAACGATTTTAGCGTGAACGCGTGCTGACATGCTCTTTGCGCTAAAACAAAGCGCGTGCAAGGCATGAACAAGGCAAATGATAATGTTCCACAAAGGGCCTTGTATAATTTGCCAGATTCAAAATGGATCACTTCCTATATATTTTTTATGGGGGTTAATATTGGAAAAGGTATTTTTTCACCTTTTGATGATAGTATTTCCTCCAAGCGGATTTCTAATGGCTTGAAACGTTCGGCAGAGGAGATGGAAAGGATTCCAAGAGGCAATTAGAATAAGAAATCATATGAAATGGAATCGTGCTTTTGATTGAAGCTTGTTGAAATGCCCTAGAAAGGAGGAAAAAGTGGTATTGTCAATGATGTTATCAAAAATCTATCAACTTTTATGGTTGAACAAAAACATGCTGCATTTCCTATGGTGAAAAAACAGATATTTTGAGACTTTTTTGGGGGGGTGCGGTGCTTCAATTTAAGGGTCATCTTCAAAATAGGAACTGCTTGTTTTATAAAAAAAATGCAGATTTTTATTCAATGTTTTATTCTTGATGTATTTTTGAAAGTTATCTTGCTTGTTTTATGGTTCAACAAAAACATGCCGCATTTCCTGGGGTGAAAAAAAACAGATATTTTGAGACCTTTTTTGGGCAGGTGCGGTGCTTCAATTTAAGGGTCATCTTCAAAATAGGAACTGCTTATGTTTTAAAAAAAAATGCAGATTTTTACTCACTATTTTATTCTTTATGTATTTTTGAAAGTTATCTTGTTTGTTTTATGATTCAACAAAAACATGCTGCATTTCCTGGGGTGAAAAAAAAACTGATATTTTGAGACCTTTTTTGGGGGGGTTGGGTCATCTTCAAAATAGGAACTGCTTATGTTAAAAAAAATGCAGATTTTTATTATTTTAATTCTTTGTTTTTTTGTATTTATGTATCTTTTTTTGTTAAAGTAAAAGTTGCATATTTTCAAGAAAAAGTGTTATATATATGTATATATATATATATATATATATATATATATATACCATATTCATATCTTTATTGTTGATACTCGTTTCATCATACTTCATTTTCCTCTTCCAAATACCAACATCGGTTTCCGAAAAATCCATATGGGGCGGGAACCTAGTTTGGGCGCTAACTCTCAAGTGACATCTGCCCTTGTGTTGCGCTATCGACGTAAAAAGCAGCAGTTTATATTCCAGCAGCCGCTCGGTATTGACGCTGGAGAGAGAGCGAGGGCGGTTGGGGGGCCGCGCTTTCACGCAGCGGTTGGCCGAGCCTCCATTATGCATGAGCCCTGACCGCCCGTCACCAGCTGTCACCGAGCAGACCGCCGAAACCCGCCCGCACCCTCGGGGTCAGCGCGGGCCGTCAGGGGAGGCTGTAAGTTGAGTCCGCTGGCTCGGAAACTCCCCGGCTAGGATCTCACTTACTTCCAGCCCCCCCCCCCCCCCCCCGGTCAATAGCGCCGTGGCTGGCTCCGACTCGCTCTCGTCGCTCCTCAAAGGCTTTCTGATCTCGTCTCTCGGCGGGCAGCGCTTGTTTCTCAGAGTTGACGTGACAGCGCGGAAGGATTGAAGACGCGGCTCCGATTTTCAGGCTCTGATTTGTTTCGACGTAGTCGTAATGAGAGGCGAGCTTTTCAAGCTGGCGTACAAGGAAAGTCAAGGTGACTTAAGAAATGCTTTACGAAGGTAGCACGCAAGCCCAATTTTTTATGGGAAGGGGGTGACGAGCTCCTACGTTCTCCTGATGTGGGTCTCACAAGGAGTTCAGAGGGTGTTTCCAAACTTTTGACCGACTTCTTGAGAAAAGTAACAATCATCCGTTGTTACTTCCGACTATATAGTGAATTTCCGTTGGCAATAATGCAGAGATTTTGCCGTGATTTGTTGATATTTTGCTGACGACAACACCGACGATTTTGAAATGACGTTTTTTTGGCCACAAGTGATTGGCCAAAGTATCCGGACATCTACCGTTGGCATGACGATTGAAGGGATGCACGTATATCAGTGATAGTTTTCCTAATCAGGCCATTATATCTGACAGCGACGCCAATTATGATGATGCAGCATCTAGTTTTTTGACCCCACGCTTCCCTTGTCTGCAGCGATGATGTCATCCCGCCGCTAATGCCGACTTTATTGTCTATTCAGCGCATCTAAAAGTGGCCCACTGGAGCAGATGGTGCTGGAGGCAGGAGACCAACCCTTGTCTCACCTCAATCTGGACAGCAGGGCTCATCGCTCCCTGGATGGAGTGCTAGCGAGTTTTGCTCAAGGCGGACAGAATAAAAAAAAACAAAAAAAACACAAACAACAGGCGCCTGTCTTGCGAGACTCCTAATGGTGTAAACATGTGGCAGTGCTACCTTAAATGCCCCAAAAGTTGTACAATTTTAAAAAACTTTACGAATAATAGTCATTTGCCTTTATTTTAAATGTTATTTAAGGCAAAGCATTCATGTAAAATAAATCTGATACTTATAAGTTATTGCCTGTGCTTGGTAAAAAAAAAAAAAAAAAAGGGAATAGGATAGAAGAAATAATCACATTCAAAGGATGTTTGATACCACGTTTTTTTTAAACCGATACCAGGATGGATAATCTACTTTTGAGAAGTCATCCATAGGGCCTGACTGATTATTCGTTCTGCCATTTTAATCACCTGATTAACAAACAGCGGGGCAATCAACGAAATCGCTGATATTTGCTGATTATGTTAATTTTTTTTACCATTCTGTACTCTTAAGCATTTACAGCAAATCAACATTAACGAAGAAGAAATGTAAATTGCTGTTTACATAAATTCAACCCCAATTAAGGTTATTTTTGGTAGAAAATTCCACTGCAATAACTGTGAGATTTAAAAAAAAAAAAAATGTTGTTTTAATATTTAATAAACACAATTTAAAAAAACATCTTCCGTTTACACAGAAAACTTAATGGTGATATCAAAATTTTTGTCTTTTTCATTCATATCATACAGTAAATGAGTTTTCAGGCTTCACTTACTTATCTTTACATGAGGAAAAGTCAAACTGTTGTTTTAGAATTGTTCGTTAATTTAATACAGAAATAGACTTTTTCCTAGACTCCGCGCAGTAAAAAAAAAAAAATTAAATAAAATCAGCCTTTTAAAATACTCTAAATTTAACAACTATAATACAAAAACTAACAAACAATGAAAACAAAGCTATATAGAAGAAAAAAATAAACCTGTAACTACAAACTCACTCTAAAAACTACCGTAATTATCATACAATAAGCTGTAATTTATTTCTCGTGATTTGAGCCCTCCAGTTTATAGTCCGGTGTGGCTTATCTGTAGTTTATTTATTTATTTATTAATAGCAATGAAATTGCAATCCACTAATGAAGCAAAAGTGCGTGTATGAGTTCAAGTTATCAATTTATGGAACAACAATGGAATAGTTGGAATAGGAATAGAAAACAAAAGGAGGCAGAAGAAGATCGTATTGAAGTATTCATTTTGAGAACTGCTGAAGATAGACTGTTGAAGATAGAATTTTGCTGTAAGCGGGCAGATAAAAAAATAAAATAAATAAAACTTCCATATACCATTCTTTTGCATAAAAATCAGATGTTATACCCTGCCTGGTGCAGTTTATAGTCCGAAAATTACGGTAAAATTTTAGATAACAAACCAAAGAATTGAATTTAAATAGCAAACATCGAAACAAAACAAACATAAAAATCCCAAACCCGTAACGTTCGCGCGTTCATCGGTTTCTTCACCATCGTCTGTGTAATAATTACAATAACAATATAATTAGTGGATAAAATGAGTTACAAAACCAATTCCGACAGAATATATGACGGTCATGACCACACACTAAGTGTACATTGGGAGCGGATCTCCGCAAGGAGGAGGTGAGACCCTCCTTTGAGTCTATTTAAGGCGACGTAGCTGAAGTCGTGAAGAAGCCTATAGATTAGTGCTAATAAGCGCCCACTGTAGCTGCTCGTCTCGCACCCACCCACCCACACGCGCGCAGTCAGAATCTTATCAGGAAAAAAAAAGCCTTTGTACTGAAGCATCTGATTAAAGAGAATTGTAGGGGAGTCAATTATTGCCATGGCACCGCAGCTGTGAAGCTAATTACAAGTGTGACCACGCCCGTCAAACGTCTCAATTACGTTTTGGCCATTTTGCATGAGAAAAGTCTTTTTTTTTTCAAAAAAACGTTCACTTTTTTAGCTGAATTCTTATTGCTAAGGATTGATTATACAACTGTGAACAAATCGGAGTTGTTTTGCTATCAGGGTGTGATTTTTATTTACAGTATTTCTCGATCGATAAGCCACGTTTTTCTACGGTTTTGGCACGAATAAGACGCACCGGACTAGAAGTCGCAGGTCGTAACATCCGATAGTTAGGTTTTTTTAATCATTTTTATTGAAAACTTTTTAACTGCCTGCTTACAGCAATAAAACCTAACATGGATGGATCTTTTCAAAATAACACAAGCAGAATACTGAAGTGAACTCATTCAGTGCCACGGACGAGAATTCTCGTCTTCTAAAATAATAACAATACAAAATAAATTCTGGTCAAATACGTTTTTTTATGGAGCGGAGCTGTCACCCTTGACTAATGCTTATCTAATATAAGCCAATTGAGCACTGTAATAATAACTGCGACCATTGGATGGCAGTGTTTCCACATTTATAACACAGCTATTATCTACATGCAATTCAAAGTGAGGAACGGAAATCAATCTCTCATGAGGAACCACCCATATTTACGCAGACAAAACAAAATAAAAATAAGAAATGAAAAAAATAAAGATAAATAATAATAATCGAGTACAATAATAAAATATAATAAACATTTAATAAATACTAATAATACAATAAAATAAGAAAATAAAATAAGAATAATAAAAAATGAATAATAATAAATAAATAATAATAAAATAAAAATATTGATCCTCTCTCCTTTTTCAATAACGCTTGGCACTGAAATAGCTGTTCAAACTCAAAAAAAAATATTTCCATAATGACTTCTTCGATCTACCTTTGTTTAATTGATTATTTTTGTAAACTTAGTAAACACATTGTACATAATTCAGATATACAATCATTTCTACATATGTACAGAGATCCCTCGTTTTCCGTGGTCCTACTTGTTTTATGATGTTGAGTTGAAACAAAGGCTGCAATGTAAGGAGTTATGTGGGAACAATCTAAAAGCGCCGAAGCACGCTCAGCAAACAATAAACACGATAGCGCAGTCTAAATAATACATTACAGGGCAAATTGCACTCGTTTTCATTAGGATTATACAATGGGAGATCAGTCATATTTGGGATCATGTGATCAAGAGCCATCATAAAACCCCCATTAAGTGTCCAGGCAGTGGTTTTAGGAACATTTTTACATTGTGAATTGCCCTGAAAGTAATATCAATTAGTTAACAGCATGGACACACTCACTTAACTTTAAATGACACATTTGGAAGAGTAATAAATGTCACACATCCAATTGTGTTCATCAATAGCTGTTTTGCGCCGTAACATGAAATCAACAAATGTAAGACACCATAAAGCTAGCTCTTCATTTTCACAAACAGATGGACTTGAATGCATCACACCAATCACAATACAATGCTTGAAATTTATGTATATTTATTGTAGAGTACTTTTGTGAATTTAGGAGCAATGAATTTATTAATATTTATTCATTCCAATGATAATGTGGAATTGTTCGTTTCCAAGTTGGCCTATGAAGCGCATTGATAGATTGTTACGTTGTGTTACTTCGGCGCTTGGCATGAATACGTTTGCTTCCTCGTCTTCGGACAGCGTCCATAAAGATGGCGGTTGCTCCTTACGGATCACCGATGAAGTGTAGCGAAAACTGGCACTCTTGAACATTAACGATCTGTCGTTCAAAAATACTTGGACTTGGGCTCCTGATTCACAGTTTAGCGAGCCCACCGCTAGCTACATCATTGGTGCTTACAGGGCTCAAAAAAGCTGGATAAACAGACTCCGAGACTCCTTTTTCCTCAGAGCTTTTAATGCTCGGAAAAAATGCAAGAAAACACTGAAAATAACGATTGCACTCATTTCAAACTATGATTGTTTACACCTATTTATATATTATTTATTCCATTCATTGTTTATGCTGCATTATTAATACGCACCAATCGGAGCCGCGGTCCCAATTTTGTCGTCGGTTTTGTGTTTTGTGTTTTGTGTTTTGTGTATAATTACAAAGGAATTGTGTTCTGTTCTACAGCTTCATTAAATGCCCCTTCCACAAACAGAACTACTGGAATGCACATAAAATATTCACAATTATGGATCGATGTCATAATCAACCGATCGTCTTGGATGAAGACGTGTCCAGTGACAGTCGGAGAGTTCGCCGCATATGTCATGTGTCTGCCAGCCATTTGAATTTGAATCCCTATTCATCATTCTCTTTCTAATATTAAAGGTCATATTTGCATCAGCGTTGATAAGCATTTGGTATGCAGGGCTCGAAGCGCCGCTTATTGCTGGGGAAACCGCGCTTCGGTCAGCTGCCCGGCATTTCAGGGACGCTGCACGGCCTTCAACGTGCTAAATGCTCGCTGTGGCACATTGGCAAACATTTGAACAGAAATCCAATATTATGAGATATTTCAGACCTATGATAAAGCATTTTTCACTGATCATACC
Source organism: Hippichthys cyanospilos (assembly GCF_059441005.1). Classification (NCBI taxonomy): domain Eukaryota; kingdom Metazoa; phylum Chordata; class Actinopteri; order Syngnathiformes; family Syngnathidae; genus Hippichthys; species Hippichthys cyanospilos. The sequence goes on from NC_142379.1 coordinate 4,004,283, forward strand.
TCATATATATATATATATATATATATATATATGTGTGTGTGTGTGTGTTTGTGTGTGTGTCTGGAATTCCAGAAATGAATATTGGTGCCTAGCGTTTATGTTTTTGAGAACTCACTTGAAGACTTGATGAAGGTCCACTCTGCCCGCGAGCTTCTGCCATCTCGCAACCGCCTCCTCCAACAGCAAGACTGAGAAATGTAAATCAGGACGCCACTGCCCGCTGCTTTTCAGACGCCCGGCTCCATTTTACACTTCTTACAGCGAGCGCAGACGTAGATGATTGCTAAAGATTTTAATCACTCATAATGACCTGGCGTGGATGCCCCAAAGTCAATCTGATTTTTTCGTGTTAAAACCTGTGATGCAAGTAGGAATGGGATGGAGATAGGGTTACTTTGTTTCTGATATTTGAAGTTGGGAATGTTGTGATGTGCTTTGTCAGAAAGGTTCCAGGACTCAAACATTTCATTTCTATACAAACATTATTTTTCTTCATCACGTTCTTAAGTGCCCCTACAGTACCTCGCGATCACTTTTTTTTTTTTCACAAGAACCACCTAATTTTGAGGATCTGCCGATACAAAGTCAAAATTGTGAACCTCAGAAATGTTATGACAAGAAATAATCCAATAGTTGTTTTTAATTCGTTTTATTTGTTAGTTTACAAAAAATGTAGCACACCATAGATATGGATTTATATGGAACGGAAGCTGGAGATAATCAAGAAATCTGAAGCTAGCCTAGCTTAGGCTACCCTTACAAGGGAATACGGACATAACAAGCGCCACTCAAAGGTAAATAAATCCTTTCTATATTTTTTGTTTATGATGTTTTCTGATTGCATACATGTATGTTATATATTCGTAGCACTTACTGTACTATTTTGGTAGCAATTTTGAATATTTATGTACAATTTTGATGTTTTTACCAGGGGTTCTAAACGCATTAGCTAATTATCATATTTTTGGATTGCCCGCCATATGGTGAATTCGCCTTAGGAGCCCTACCGCGGAACAGATTAATCTTGTAACAAGGAGGCCCACTGTATTTAAATGACTGCACTGGGTTCAAAAGCATAAGCGCATGACTTGCAGTAGTCCAATCTGAGAAAGGACTATGGGCCGCAAATGGCCCCCAAGCCGTAGTTTGGATACCACTGCCTTTTTTTTGGGGAGTCATTTTTGAGTGTCGGTGAAGTCGTGTTGCTCCCAGCAGAGCAGAGCTTATAAGCGGAGGCTTTGTGTTGTGGTTTCTAAGCGATGGACGGCAGCAGACTCTTGTGTCAGACAGACAGTGACTGAAGCAGCACATTGTCATATTTGGGTTAACCCTGGAAGTAAGATGGATGGAGCGAGTTGACGGCGCTCCATCAAAACTGTCTGTGGAAGGCCTGATGGAGCTCGGGATGTCTGGCTTACCTTTTTGCATCATTTTTTTTTTTCAGATATAAAATTGCATACCGCCCCTCTATGAAACCTGAGACTTAATTAAAGCTACGTGGCAAAGATCCAAGGTTGCGCACATGTGGAGGCCCACTAATCAAACGGGACACCTGTGCCGAAAATGCCTTCAGCTTGGAAACCAATATGTTACAAGCTCGTGATGTGCATATTGATTATCTTTGTGATTTGGACTTTTAAATCAGCAACATCTCTTCCTGCCCGTAACCGAATTTGATCCGGTTTTGTGTTTATTTCGTTGAAACGACGCATGACTGAAAATTCATAGATCTTTAATAGATTAGGCAGTTTGTATAAATATTAGGTGTTGGGATTTGAACGTCCCGGTTCTCGCGGAATTGTTTACATTTAAAACTTTATGCTACACTTTGATACCAAGTACCGTATTTCCCGCACTATAAGGCGCACCGGATTATAAGGCGCACCCCCAATTAATGACATGTTTTAAAACTTTTTCCATATATAAGGCGCACAGGATTATAAAGGGCACCCTCAATTAAAGACATATTTTAAAACTTTTTCAATCACAATATATTAATACTCAAAGTAATAACAATAATAACTCAAATAATAACTCCAAACTCAGTCAATATGAGCAACCTTGTTCAACTGTAAACACACAAAAGAAACAGGTCAAGCTTACTTTATCACTTCGTTCCCCATCTATGAATCCCAATCTCAGTATTGATCCATATATAAGGCGCACCTGATTATAAGGCGCACCATCAGCTTTTTAAAAAAAAAAAAAAAAGGCTTTTAGGTGCGCCTTATATTGCAGAAAATATGGTATATGTGATATAGATGTGATGAATCTCGCAAACGCAGCCTATGTTATGGGGATTAGTTTTGAGTTATTGACATTTTTTTTTTGACGGAAGTCCATTTTAGGATTTCTACAATAACAACCTCCTTAAGGTCTCGACTTTCAAACTGCAATCAAAGTCTATGAAAATAAGGGAAAATTAGTACACCATGCGCACCATTAAAAGATGATTGCGCCAAAACGTTGAACTCCCGTCCACAAAAATGAAAAATACTGTGACTTTTTTTGTTATTGATTCAGAGTATTATGTTGACACACGCATACATTCATTTACACTTATATTTTTGGTGAAGATCGATCAAGAGTTTGAATGAGGAGATTTTTGTAGAGGTCACAAAGGAGGCTCGCTGGTTTGTTACATACGTTGGGCATCTTTTTTTTATTGTTTTTATTCATACTTATACAACTTGATGACAATGAAATTTCAGTGGTGTTCTTAAACTGCAGATCTGGAGGGTAAATTTTGAAGGGTATTCAATAATACGACCAGCCTATTATAATTTTTACTTGTCCTTCAGCCTGACCATCTATTTTCTATAGTTCTTGTCCTTATTAGCCGGGGAGCTGGAGCTTATCCCAGTTGACACATGGCGAGAGGCAGCTTGTACGCTGGACTGATTATGATTATAGTCTCAGTTCGAAGAAAGCATTGCTGCTATGTGATGATAACGGCTAAAAATTCGACCTCATCGGCGTGTATGCACCAACATGTCCGTATTAGTCTGCGATGCTCGAGAAAAAAAAAATTAACGCTGATTGCGTTAGAGTTTCTAAAGTCGGGAAATGTCTTGTTGAGGCAGGTGACCAATTCATTTCATTTGCTCGTGTTTTGTTTTTTTTAAGTTCTTTTCATTCAAAACCTCACCCGCTAATTGCTGTGTTTCCGACTCATCATGTCATGCATGGATCATATCCAACATTCTGCTCAAAGAGCTTTGTCCTGTCCTGACACGTTCTATCGCGGCAATGATCGTATTAGTACGGAATGTGATGCTCGTAGCAATCTGCAGTGTGTAGTTGTCTATTGGTAAAATCTCCGCGTGTGGACGAGGCTCCTGATAGCATCAAAATTGTTATTAAGCAGATGTTGATGCAACCATCATTTAGAGCCAAGTATGTGTGCATATATTTATAGCTTATATTTCTTTATATATTATATTATAATCGTTATGTACCACATTTTCCGCACTATAAGGCGCACCTATAAGCCTTAATTTTTTCAAAAAGCTGATGGTGCGCCTTATAAGCAGGTGCGCCGTATATATGGATCAATATTGAGATTGGGATTTGTAGACGGTGAATGATTGATTAAGTAAGCTTTACCTTTTAGTTTTGTGTGTTTACAGTTGAACAAGGTTGGTCATATTGACATTGAATTATTATGCTATTGAGAGTTTAGAGTTATTATTTGAGTTATTATTGTTATTACTATATTGTGATTGAAAAAGTTTGAAAATATGTCATTAATTGAGGGTGCGCCTTATAATCCGGTGCGCCTTATACTGCAGAAAATACGGTAGTTATAATTATAGATTATTTATTGTACATTGCTCTTGTATTTTTTTTTGGGTGGGTGCTATTGCGTATAGTGCAAACACACAACATTGACGTTGACAGTCTATATAACCGGTGTCAAACTCAAGGCCCGGGGGCCAGATCCGGCCCGCCGCATCATTTTATGCGGCCCGCCAAATGCTGATTTGACTTCCAAGTTTCTGGTTGAAATCTTGCAAGTTGTCTTCAAATTTCTGGGAAAAAAACTGCATTATTTTGTCCCCCAATGTCTCTTTTTTGAACAGTTTTTACCAGTGTTGATCTTAAAACTAAGTGTGTGATTAACACACTCAAAATTAATCAAGAGTATTTCAGCTTATTTTTTCACTTGGCAGTTCTATCGTTCATTCCATCAGATAATGGAAGCAGATTTTAATTTGCTTTAAATCACAGGTGTCAAATTCAAACCTCGGGGGCCAGTTTCGCCCAGCCGCATCATTTTATGCTGCCCGCCAAATGCTGATTTGACTTCCAAGTTTCTGGTTAAAAGACCAAACTTACAAGTTGCCTTCAACGTTTACAAATTTTTAAGGGGGGGAAAAAAAAACATGTTTTCTACAGATGCACATTAGCATTAGCTACCCTCTAGATTTGCTAGCGATACTACTGTGCATTTAGTTCCAAAGTTTCAGACACAGAGGGCATGTAACCGTTTTAAGTCTTTTTTTTTTTTCTCCTCCAAAAAAAAACATACTTTGACTCAGGTTCCACTCGACCGAGACTGTTTATGTGCCTTGGTAGGTGCCGTTGTTTTGGTTAGCCTCTATCCATTTTCTATGTAATTTTGGTCTCATTTGTCTTTGGGCAAGAGATGCGTACGGCCACTCTTGTTGCACTGTTAAATGTAGATTTTAGTTAACAAAAGAGCAAAAACTAAAAGCAGGGCTCCTCAATCCTCGCGTGAAGAGAGAGGTGCGTATGAGTGACTCCTTGGCCGCAAACTGACTTGATAAAGAGTGTCTGGAAAGCCAGCTCATGTCAGTGTGTGGTCACTCATGAAACCCCAAAATTCCAAATGATCCCAGCGGTTATCGTTGGAGGATCTCCATGAGACATTTCTGGTGTGCAAGTGTGTCTTTTTGAAGCTATTTTGGGTGCTGGTGTTGGCAGGTCTCCTGTGCAGCGTAAAGCTGGTAAGCCCCAACTATCCAATAAAATACAAGCCGAACAGCATGCCGGGTGTTCCCCGAGCGTTCGCTGCTATAAAAGGGACAGATGTCTTAAAGCAGCCTCATAAGAAACACTAGAAGTATTCTTGCTTGGTTGGCAGGAGGAATTTTGCTACAGGTCACAGATCTGAGGCTTCTGTGCGGAGTTTTCGTCAGGGTTGAGTAGTTGAGTTTTTGGGTTGAGGATAATAAAGCGTATTCATAAAGGGGAAAACGACTAAACTTGAATCATATGAATCAAACTCAAGGCCAAATCTGGCCAATCACATCATTTCATGTGGCCTGCAAAAATCAAATCCGGAGCGTTTATGAAAAAATACCAAATTGCAAATTGCCTTTAAGTTTACTGAAACTGAGAATCGCAATAATTGTTTGTTAGATCATGTTCTGGACAAATATTTGAAGATGATTTTCAAAGAAATTTTACACCAATTTGTTGTGTATTTATAACAATATGAGGGAATTACACATCACAGCCACAACCAGAGTTACCGCAATCTAATTTTTCCACTCGTGATATGAACAGATGGTTTAGCCTAGAGTATTGTCCGATCCTGATATCAATCCGATATCAGCAGGAATGCTACATGCGTCTCTTCATTTTTTTTTTCTATGAAACGTGAGAAGAGATCAGGTAACACTATTCAAACCAAGAACATATGTGAGAAAATATGACTCATTTATTCCCAAACTGAATATGCTTGCATATGAGTGCGAGTATCTGAGATTATGGTTGTAGAAGGATAAACGTTTTTGTTCTGATATCAATATCTCATTGGGAAAATAAACAAAATAAATCTTTCATCAGTCAGCTGGGATAGGTTCAAATTTATCCGCAAACCGAATGGGGGTTAAAATCTACAGAAACCGGATTGGCTTGGACTGAATATGGACCACAACATCACATTACATGAAATAGATCCCACACTCGAATTCACTGGCGAGACAGTTTAGGAGCTGCTAATTTGGTTAGCAACAGACTTCAAACGGCGGTCTCTCATTCACCAAATCAAATAAAATTCCAGAGTGACTTCAGACGTATTCGAATCCGATTTCCCCGAAGATCTGACATGCCCCAACGCAAACACACATCCTGCTTGTCAAACAATGACACACTCAGTCAAACGTTTTTTTTTTTTAAACAACTCAACTCTGTCGGATGTGGCAGAGGTAAAGTGGTTATCTAAGATAAGAAACGTCTATCCTTCAACTGGAAATCACATTTCCCACTCAAAGGTTTTATCTGCGAGGGCCACCTGTGGCAATAACCGCGAGTCGAACGGACGGCGCCGGGACACGAGAGGGGGCATCGGCGCCAATATCCTCTTGGATCCGCGGCGGGGGACACCGCTGTGCATGTTTAAAAAATCCCACCTGAATGAGGCGCTTGTGGCAAAAAGTCAAACGGTCTTCCAGATGGTGATACAAACTACCGCAATCCCCAACGCGCTGCTGTCTGCTCAAGTCAAAGGGTCATCCGAGTGAATCCGCAATGCCCACTTCACTTGTAATCATTTCAAACCGCTCGGGTTCTGCCGAGACGTCCCAGACTGGGCTAGCCTGTATTTAAAGCAAAATAGTCTGTTTATATGACTCCTGCTCTAACTATCTTTGGAATTGAAATCAGATTCCTTTCACTGCTAAATTGTCAGGTTGCTTCTGACCTTGGCCAGGCGATGCATTCCCCGTGGATCGCATGAATTTGGCTCTTGAGCATCTGCGATAGAACATTGCTATTTGCAGATGGCGGGGTGATGCGGTACTCTTTTTTTTTCACCTTATTTGGATTTCATACATAGTTGATCATTTTATTTGATCGGGATGAGTTGTCGCCGAGGTTTTAGCATGAAGCTCGACGTACTTTTGTTTTGTCGTTCTGGAGCTTCTTATACGATACACTGAGGTTTACAGTTTCGTTTGAGCTAACTACTTTGAAGATTACAAAAAACAAACTTGATTGAAAAACTGCACACAGAGTATCAAACCTAAAAAAAACAGAAATTTCGGACAAACTACAGGCTCAGGAAAATTCAGGAATCGAACTCCCGAACAGACAGCAATAACCACGTCAACTTCGAAGATGACCCCACAAGAGCTTAAAGGAAACAGGAAACTAAATACACTCAAATCTAACAAGACAACAAGGAGCACCTGGACAAGACACAGTTGGAACAGGGATCTGATTGGCCATCACAAGGAAAGAAGGTGAACTCTGATGGGTGGACGCAATCACACTAACAAGGGAAACGAAAACATGACCTAATATGAACTAAGGACCAAACCACCCACATTGTGAAAAGACAAATCCAAGCCCAACACAGACCCAGAACAGAAAGAAACAGAACCCCGGCATTAACCAAAACACAAAACACTACAGAACATAACACTCAGGTTGAACGTAAGTACGAGGAGAAGCAACAATAATTTTTTTTGTCTGTTATTTTGAATGGATAGAACCACTCATTATTTATGCTCTCAAAATTTGCTTATGCTAATTAATTATTGATCCGGATTAGCATGAATGCACTAGCAGTTACCATTTATATAACATACATCATGTTATATGTGTTACACATTTAATAGTGTCCTTAAAGTCGCTTACAGACCATGCTTCACCAATTTTCCATGAGTAATCTTGCGAGTGGAGCTGCGCGTTAGCTACTATGTGGTCAATAACTTCCTGTTCTTTTTTGGCTTCTTCTTCTCATTATCATTATAATTAGAACATTCGATACGAATAAAGCAGCAAAATCCAACCGTCTATAACAACTGAAGGCAGCGACCATTTTGTCACCCGCTGTCGACTGAAAATGACATCACATTGCTTAAGGTAGCAATACGTTCGTAACAAGGTTCCACTTATAGGCTAGTTAGTTACATAAAATTATTTAACATTAATACAATGTTTTTCCCTCATCGTTGATTGGCCCATCTTCTATTTTTTTTCATATCAAATCAGGTTTTTGAGCATAAAGGTTTGCCCACTCTTGCCCTAACTGCTCAATTTCGGGGAGTTTCTCGAGTGTGGCAAAAAAAAAAAAGGCTGGATGTTGTTCCTGCTAGCATACAAAATCGCCTGTGAACAAGATGAATGCAGATGCACGCTCTTACTGCCTCATCTGTTACTATTGCTTACATAAATATTGGCACCGGTTCCTCCCACTTTCTCCTGAGCTGGCAACCCTCGAGCATACAGAAGGGAAGAGAAAACGCGGAGATCTCTTAATATTTGGCAAAGTCACCCGCGGCGGTAACAGGGGGGGGATACTTCGTCATAGTCACGGTCCCTGTCAGGTAGCGTAGACCTTGCCAGCTTTTTCAATTTCTGCTCCCCTCCTCTCTTTTAGAAATGTGCCAAGGCGGGAGAAATACCAATTTGCGTGTAATCTTATTTGTATAACATAGTGAATCGAGCCTGCGAAAATCGTGCTGAAGGACACCCGCGGTGATATTGAAGGCAGGAACGTGGCGTAAGGACTTACGAAAAGAAACCGCATCTTGAGGAGGAGGTCAGCAGATGGCATGAAAGTCACCGCTCCTGATCCCTGATGGACTGTGGGGAGCCTATTTAGCACACGCTTGTTTATCTTCTCATGTTAAATTGCTGGAAGGTCTTTGTCATCTGGCTCGCCACTTGAGGATGGTCACAATAATGTTTGAAAATATGTCGATATTTTTGACGGGGGCGAATGTTTTCCCATTCATGTCGTTATAGCTGACTGGCAATGCTTTTGTGTACCGCGTTGTCTACACGTGTCAGTGCAATAAAGTATCGAGCCGCCGTTGTTGACCAATAACACCGTTTAATGTTAGTGCCCCGTGTTCAGGACTTGTTGTCCATCTATCAAGGGTTTTACCCCAGAAAACCCGCTTGCTAAGGTGATCAGGGATGGACTGAGAGTTTATTCGCCGCCAAGGGCGAGGGTGCATGCGCTTCATCTGGCGGTGGGGGCAGGAAAAAGCCTGGCGGGGCGCCAGGTTCAAAATACGCTGCGGGAAACTGTATGTTTATGGAATTATTTGCTAAAGCAAGCACGTTAATCAAAGCATTTTTTTTTAATAAGTCTTCAATGTATGCTCTTTTTTTACACAGCTTACAACAGCTTTGCACATCTAAGTCAGATTTATGATGGGGATGATGCTTGATGACCTTGAATCAAATCATGTGACACAGTGGGTACGGGATTAATCTGTTCCGCCGTTGGGATAGTAACACAGATTCTCCGTATGGCGGGCAATCCAAACCTATGTTAATTAGTGTAAAACCCCAGTTAAAAAATCTAAATTGTATAATTGGTAACAAAATGGTATGGTAAGTGCGACTTATATGTAACATACAATTAATAAACGTAACGTGAAATCAACGTAAGGCAGGGACGTCGTAAACCAGGGGTCCACTGTATATACATTTATTCTCACATCAGATACGTTTTTTTTTTTGTATTGTTTTAGGCTATGAATAACCAACCGGTGACAACAACGCACTAATTCAACATAGAAAACAAGGAGTAGAACTAATTAGGGTTCGCACTTTTTGAAAACATGTAAACCACATTGAAGGGTAATCTCTATTGTTGATGGGTTTTTTTGTACTTCAATTTTGCAATGTGTGCACTTACCACACACTGAGATCCTGAGTTTTCGATATTGCTCACATCGAACTTTTGTTTCGTCGTCATGTCGCATTTCCTGTTCCGTGTCTCTCCTCGCACTTTCCCTTTTTGCCGTCGCCGCTACACTTCCGTGCACCGGTGTCACTCCACTGGACATCCTGTAGAAGGGAGTCTCTTATCGCTCGCCGAGGGGTTGGAGTCCTTGCCAACCCCACTTCACCCGTCACCGCTCCTAATGGCTTGTGTTGACTTACCCGAGGCCACGCTTAAACAAAGCAGAGCGCCGTGTGCCGTCCCGCTGAGAGTGTAACAGAGACAAAACACAGGTCCAACACGGCAGACGTGACCTTCCGCCAGCCTTTCAAGTCACCGCTGGGAGCTGACGAAGAAGGAAGTTGACCATCTGCTTGAAACGGCCAACTGGGAGGCCGGCGTGCCGTATACCGGTAGCAAGGCTTGAAACCATAAGTTCACTTGCAGCCAGCGACATTTAATGACTTTACTTGAGGCGCTTTTTTCCAATCGCGGCGTCTCAATCTTTTCCATTACTCTTGCTCTGTTAATTACGCTGTCATATTTGTCTTTATAAATAACGCCGACGATTAATTAGTACCCCGAATAACAACGTGTTGACTCGGTAATGGTGTGACAAGTGATTCAGTCGCTGAAGACGGGCAACGCACGTATGCCGGCATCCACACAGACGCTTGCATGCGCCACGCTTTCACCTCACATTTCAGAAGTGTTTTTTTTCCAGTTTTATCAATAAACAAGACAGCGCACCGTTCTCACCTCCTTCGCGGTTTGTCGAGCCACCAATCGCACAGTTGGTGGTACCATATTTATACAGTTTTTTTCAAGAACTAAATATGCGATCGAATGGTAGTTCAAGTCCAATGTCTGTGATGTTTAACAAGAAGGATTGCCATGTGAAGGATAAGATGTTTACCGTATTTTTCGGTCTACAAGCCGCACCGGTATAGAAGCCGCAGCAGCAAAACATGAGCAAAAAAAAAAAGATTTTTGTCACGGATAAGCCACACTGGACTATAAGCCACAGGTAGTAACATGAGATATTTACGCAAAAAGATGCTACATGGGAGTTTGTATTTTTTTTTTTCATTTTTTTTATGATTGTCTGCCAACAGCAACATCCTCTCTTTAACAGACTGAACATGCCTGCATGTTTAGTCCCAACATATTTATAGAAAATGGATGGATGGAAATTTTCAACTCTAACAGAATACTGATAGTAAATTAGCAGTTCAAAATCGAAATCAATACTTCAACAGAAAGTTCTTTTTATCCTTTTTTATCCCTTTTTATTTTAGTGAACATTAAAACACATTGCACATAATTCATATATCCAATCAAAAATACATGATTAAAATCATATATACTGTGTAGCCTACTGTATATAAAATTTACATGTCACAAATTTAACAAAAAATTTATACATTATCTTATTCAATTTTAATAATGTATTTTTAAAACTCTTTGCGCACAGCCATTGATTAACACCTTTTCAGTCATAATTCATAGTTGTTCCATAAATTGAAACCTCGAACAGATACACACATTTTCTTGGTGGCTAGCAAAGAAAAAAACAACAACAAAAAACCCCAGATAATCCACTCTGAGCTATAAACCGCAGGGCTCAAATCATGAGGAAAAAAGACGCATCTTATAGTCCGAAAAATACGGTATATTAGCTTCTTGCGCTTGCTAGCTAACAACCGGTTAGCTGCCACAATGCGTGTCACTTGTAAATAAAAGTTTGCGCATTTGCGCTTAGGTTTTCCATTAGAATGACTTGCTACTCGATCCAAGTGAAACTAATCCTCCTGACTGTATTTCTATCGCTCACAGTGCTGCCTTCGGCTCTATCTCGATGTGTTTTTATTGCTGTGCTTGTAATCAGACTGCTGTCCTTCTCTAGATTAATAATGGCTGCCGTTTTTGCCACGCGCTACTTTGTCCAAGATGTCATTTGGCCACAGAGCATGAACCAGTATTGGGATGAACGACTGCATATCCCATTAAGCTCGCTGTGCTACCCTCGCATTCTGTCTTCTTTTTATGGAGCCACGCAGGCTAACAAAATACTAATAAAACAACAACACAGCAGCACCAACACCGTTTGAGCATTTTAATTATTTCTCATTTGAAATAGTACAGCGCGACATGGAATATTTACAGACATGTTTACAAGCCAACTGTAAGCATTTTAGCTTTCAAGAAATTGTCATTACCTGACCGAATATATGTTGCATACGTCTGCCTTTGTATGCTATGTTAGTATAGTGGTTCTAAAATGTGAAGGAACTTCAGGGGGTACATGAAATTTTAACAGAGTTTCTGCAGGTATCAGTAAATCTAAGTTTCAATGCCATGACACCTGCAGTACAGCTTTCTTTCAAATTAAGAGTAAATTAATTGGAACATGAAGCAACCTATTGCGAAATTGTTATAGTGACTCCTATGCCTTTATTTTGTTGAGTTTTACACACATGCACGTTGCAATTAGTGACACAATTTTCCAGCATACGAGCCGGAAATAAAAAAGATGATTTTACACAATCTATCTTTTGAAACTGCTGAACAAAGTATGCCTGGAGATACCTCTACAAATGTAGTTCCAAAGTTTAATTATTCAGACATGGATGGCACAGAACTCTGTTTTAACTCATCTCCCCTCACCATCCAAAATTGATCGGCGCCGGTCTTGGCTGGAAAAAATATTTCACCGCGTACATCATTCAAGAGTGGTTGAGAACCACCGTGTCCGTAAGAATGTTAGCATTTTATCAATTCCCGCGAGAAATGATAGCCGGCTACAGAACAAGATGTAAAATCCTTTTTGAGCTGTCTCGACACTTCTCTACTCGCGCTGCTCTTTTGTTTTATTATACCACACCATCTGGGAGCATTTTATGAATTTTAATTTGAATTAGGACCAGACTCCAATCCTCATCAATCTACATGTGCACGTTCTTTCCTCAGATTATCTCGTTTCATGCTAATATGAAATTAGCGTTTTTGTACTTCTAATTCGAAGTAGTAACGGGTAGGATGTAAATCCTGGTTAATCTACTTAAATTATTCAGTGCCAGGGATGAGAAATCTCGTTTTTTTAAAAATAGTAATAACAATAATAAATAATAAAATTCTGGTAACGTGCTGGTTAGCACTGTAATGCTAACTATGACCATCGGATGGCAGTGTACAACACAGCTAATACCCGCATCAATTCTAACTGAAGAATGGAAGTCAATCTTTCATATGCCAGCACCCATATTTACATAGACATAGCACACAATACAATCCTCCACAATGGAGGAAGAAGGAAGTGGTTTCTGTTCCCAGATTGCTATCTTGCAATTTGTAGACCATCAATTGTTAGCATTTTGGAAAGTCTTCTTCGAAATGCTACGTGACAAACAGGCAAGGGGTTAGCACACTAATAGTTATTGTTTTATCAATGATCATTGTAGTTACTACTGGCTACAGTTAGAGCTAACGTTTCAGCATTTCTTAGTAGATACGCTTGTTTTGTTGCCACTCACGCTATTGCTAAAGGTGGAATTAACATTCTGTCAGTCCTGAGATTATTTCGTTATCTATAACTCCTCCATATGTCTTTTACGTTAATAATCCCATACTGGTTCATTCTTTTTCCTCCCCCTTTGCGTCAGAGAGCATTTGCGCGCGAAGCAAAAGTTTGACGGAACAGAATACAAACAAAAACAAATGCAACTCACTATAATACTGGATGTAGTTGTCGTAATTAGCGGGAGCTCTGCATTTATTTCTCTTTAATGAGCTGGTCCCATCACAGGGCAGGCCTAATGAGAGACAACGATACCCGTAGTGTGTTCCTTATGTCCATTCTTAGTCGTAATTTTGTTTTGGCTGGCTTCACAGCTGAGTCACAAAGAAAGAACGTTGGAAATGGAAGCACTCAGAACACCGGGTTTCTACTTTTTAACGAACGTCACAGAGATGAGTAGTTTGACGTTTGTGCGGAGGCAAAGGCGGATGCGCCTGACTTCTTTCAGACTCATATTCATGGAATAAATGTTTTTGTTCAGCGTCTCCTACTTTATCCCGCGATGTACCGCATACATAGAAAATAGATAAATGGCATCTTTTTACCATTCACACCTCGTCCTTGTATAAGCTTAAAAGCTTATGGAACCTACGTTAGCTAACCGCTAATGGACGAACCGACTGAGGACTAAAGAGCGGCGGGGTAGCGCGGCCACGGCGTCCACTCACTCAGCTCCATCTGCACGTTGTGTTTGCCCTTGGAAGCAAAACACGGCGGCCGGCGCTGGTGAGTTAATGAGCGCTGTGGAAAGGTTAAGTAAACAGGAGGGGCTGGCCTAACTGGAAAATGACTAGCGCCCTCCATCATCAGACCATCGCCGAGCAACGCTGGCGGTGTTCTCGTGTCATTCATCAGCTCTGATTTTAATGATGCGTGGGTAATACTTACAGCGGTATGCCAGTTGAGCATATTGGCACCCCCCGCTTGCGCAAATGCTTTGAGGCCTAATTGGAGTCCGTGGCCGAGGGAGCCGGCGAAATAAAAGCCAATTTAATTCTCCTTGGAAGCATTTCTTGGACTGCGCGCGCGACGGCGGGTGTAAAGCGAAATGGGTGAGGTGTTTTTAGTCTCTCTATCCTTCATAGTTTGGACTCTCTCTCGGAGTTGCATACCATGATGGATGGCCGGATTGTGATTCAGCATTCGGCGCCGCCCCGGTGCCGAGCCGCTGTCTCGTCGGACGACCATTGTTCTCCGGTCTGCTGGAGGAGTCACCTTTATCCGATTGAAATAAATGGGATATACTCAAACTGAGACATTAATTACAAAGTTTATCTCCCGGCTAAAGTACACTAATAAAGGACTCTAATAAGGCATCCATCATAGTTGCACTCTACGGAGAGCGGCTAAGGGCACCGGCCAGAGGTCATCGAAGTTTGATGAATGAAACATACCGAGCCACACAAGACTGTCACGAAACGTACCCTGTGTATGCACATCACAGTCCTTAAAATGTTCACTGCAAATCCTGTAAAGTCCCATGTAAACAATCCTCCCCCTGAAAAAAATCACCCTTAAAAATCTGTTTTATTTCCGTACCTGTGTATAATTCGATGCCCCGGATTACTGGTTTCCTTTGTTACACGTGCCATGATTTTTTTTGGTTTCGATTGCCAAAATATTGTCATACTTTCTGAGGGTTTAGGTTTTTTTACTTTCGACACGTCTGATTATGTATACTTTTGGACTATGAGATGAAGAGACATCAGATCTAAAGTGCTGAGTTGGAAACAAAGCCCAGTTTGTCTAAAAGTGATCAGTAGAAACGGCAACTGTGTCGGGCCTTCAACGTCAGTCTACAGAGACGTTTTTTATGTCTATTAAACAGCCTTTGAAAAGCGAAACCGGCAGGTTTTCTCCTCGGGCGGTTTTTGAAACTAGTCAACGATTCTGCTGGAAACTACTTCAAAATAAAAACCTGCCAAGGCACTCCATCCATCCATTATCTGTAGCTGTATTATTCTAGTTAGATTTTTTTTTTGTTTGTTTTTACCGGTAAAAGTCTTTTTTCAAATCTATGTATAATAACAGTCGGACGTTTTTGGATCATCTTAAATGGAAACAAATATGGCTTCTTCACAGAATTTTACAGTGGTGTTTAAATTGTTTATTGTGTTTTCGGAAATACCCACTGGGTAAGGTTTAGGAACATGGATGTGGATAGTGTTAATGATTAGGGTCACGACTTGGTGAAAGTTATCGATAAAGACAGGGTTCAGAATAGGGCTATATAGTTAAATAAAATCTTAGCATGGGTTTCTGGTTTCTTACTGTGAGTGTACATAAGGTGCATGAATGTCAAAATCCTTTGGATAAGCGATTTGCAGGGGGTCCAAAAATGT
Source organism: Hippichthys cyanospilos (assembly GCF_059441005.1). Lineage (NCBI taxonomy): Eukaryota > Metazoa > Chordata > Actinopteri > Syngnathiformes > Syngnathidae > Hippichthys > Hippichthys cyanospilos. The sequence goes on from NC_142379.1 coordinate 4,019,854, forward strand.
TGATTTTGGAATACAGTGTACCACTAAAAGATGCTCGAGGCACTTCTAGAGCGCCAATGTCAGCGCTACCGGTCATAGGCTGTTGAACTTTGTAATTCTTGGCAATCTTGGCATTGTTTCATTTGTGAATGTTTCTCTGGGGATAGGGACTTAATCGGGGTTAAGAGAGACGTTAAAAATCCGGATGCTTTTATTGACATGCTGTAGAATGTTTTCTTTGGTGAAGAACTATTCACTCCCTAGTCACCAGCTTCATTCCAGGGATGAGCTTCTCATTGTCACAGTGTTGTCTTCCTTGTCAAAGCACAAGTGTAAACGCTGTTTTTACACTCTCGCCCGCAGTCGATGGTGACAAATGTGCTGCCGGTGGCGTTATATGCCAGTCGCTGCAGGCCTCAGTTTATCCTGTTGATAAACAAAACGGGCCTACGCCAAAAAGCACCCGCGGAGAGGATCGCGGTTCTTGGAAGCCAATGGCGTCGAGTGACCATCAAAGGTCATTCGATTGTTCCTTGAATACCTGATTTGAAGGCGTGACATTTTCATCCTCTCGCTCCGTCAGCGTGAACGACTTTGAGCTTTCGGCGTATTCCCTCCTACCGCGAAGAGTGTCGAACAACTGATCAAGCTGCATATTCAACATCTTTCACCTCTCAGATACTATTTTCCTTTTTACGGCTTGAATGTTTGATTCGCCCCTAGCTTGTTGAAACACTTGATCTCGAGAGATGTTCAAGGTGATTACCAATGTATTTCACAAGAACACACGCCTCTGTTCCGAGACGAGTAACGCGAAACTCAAGTTTATTCCAACACAAAAAAAAAAAGTTTCTGCAGTGGTGCGGTTCTATTCTCCAAAGCTCTGTCAAATCTTTTGTTCAATGTATGGATTCATAAAAAGAAATCATCACCTGTCACGTGAAGTCTTCGACAGCTTTCAAAGGGTTTTCTGGGACAAAGCAGCAAATTGACCATGCGAAGTGCAATTTTTGCAACCATATTGTGGCTTTTGGCAGAGACTCAGAATGGCTGACATCTCCGCTGCTGTTCCACTGTGCTAAGATTGCACCAGCTGTCTCCCATTTGCTTTCTAATGTCGTCTTTGTTAACGTTTAATCAGTCGTCTGATGGCGGCCTGACTGGAGGGCAGCCTCCCTTGTGCGTAGAACGCATACGGCGGAATGGCAGCTCCACATGTACTGGTGGCTGGAGTGTGGGGGTAAATGGTAATTAGTGTAGTAGGACAAACATTGCGTCCATGTTGGTTTTGACTCGGCCCTCACGTTGACCAGGTCTTGGTCTTACCTCGACCTGACATTTCCTCATATTTAACCTTGATATGGTTTGATATAGGCTCAGTCTTGGTCTTGACTGGGCTTCAGCTCAACTCCTTTCACACCAAACAGTCCAGAAACGCTGAGATCCTGGTCGCGGTGGTTTCGGTTCTGAAGTTCCTGGTCTGTGGGCCACACGTTTGCGTTCATACCGAGGGACAGCGAACGGGGTAGCTTATTCTAATCGGGCTGATAACGTGAAGCAGGGGAGGGTGGGGGGGGACTGCGCTACCTCTCCTGTCCAGCAAGTGGGTCACGTACTAGCTGCTGAGCTCCAGCACCCAAAAAAAAAAACCACCTCACCAAGTTCAACCAACCAATCACCGTTAGTTAGCACAACACGCCCCCCTCGAGCTAGCCTGGTAGTTAGCTGCAAACCCTAGTCGTGACCACGTGCTAAGATAGTTCCTGGTAGATGTTTGGGGGCACCTTGCAGAACCGGATTTTTTTTTTTTGGTTTGAACAGAAAGGGGAACTCAAGGGTTTACATGACTCGACCTCTCAAAGTGTCCGTCTCCAATCATCTTGACTTTACTTCTTTTTTGGTCTCGGATGACTTTGATCTTGATTTAGACTGCGTCACATTGACTTGGCCACGGTATGGACCGCCTAAAATTTGCTTCAGTTTTGGTTTTGACTCAGTCATGCGTTGCTTCAGTATTGACCAGGCCTTCACGCTTACATTGCTTTGTTCTCTGTCTGGGCATAATGTTTATTCTTCAAAGTTTTTACCTTTTCCTCAACCTGCCGTGGTCGCGTTCCTTATTCTTTCATCTCATCTCAGTTTTGGTATTCATTTGTTCTCAATAATGTGGTTTCTACAGCAACGCTGACGATAAACGTAATACTTGCGCATCCTCATGAATAAAAACATAGTCGATGGTTGAGGGAATTGGGCTCATAAGAGTTTGATCTAATTAGCTTTTAATGCTTTGTGGTTTTGATCTTAAAGGGAGCAGAAGCAACGCACGCCCTGCCCTCATTTGCGTCGGCTTTGCGTAAGTATAAACGTCCAACCACATGACACATAATGAGCTCGAAGAAGACATAGGGCAAACGCATCTGTGGTCAAAGGCGTGTCTTTTAATGGTGAAACAGGTGTCATCCTGCACCACATTGTGTAAACGTTAATGCGCATTCAGTGATGATCTTCTACCGGTCTGCAGAAGAATAGCTTCTCATATGCAAAGCAGCCCTTTTACTCTTGAAGATCTATTATTCAGCCTCTTGTTTGCAGAGCACATTGCCAAATGAGCTTTGGCTAATTCAAACAACTCCAAAATAAGTCCACATGGAAACAAGAGACAAAAAATAATAAATAATAAATAAAAAAGCGGCGGCAGGAGCAATTAGTCGCATTGAGACAACAACACAGCTCCTCGTCTCGTCTCTCGTTTTGTCTCCCTTTGGTGCCATTAATCACAAAATCTGTGGACTGTGATCCGCGACCATCATCCAGAGAAATTTAGAGCTGCTTTTGTCTAAAAAAGAAGAATATGAACTGCATCTGTGGTACACAGCTGTCACTTACGCTACATGGTTCAAGTGACACGATTACATCCCCCCCCCTCCAATACTTCCAATTGGGATATAATGAGAAAACAAAGAAGATATCTGCAGATTTTACTTCGGCTCCATCTAAATGTGAATAAACGGCAATGTTGTACACATTCAAATGGGGCAAGAATCTGCCTCGGCCCGAAATGGGCAGACTATGGCCCCGGGGGCCCTTTTTAATTCGCAGTGCTTTAAAATAGTAATTGATAGCATTTTTTTCAAACTGTATTTTGTTCATTCAATTTTCCGTTATTGGAAGAGTAATTTCAATACAATTATCCAATTTAAATACATGGGACTTGAATAATCATAATTTATTACTAAAGCACATCGGGTTTTGTTCTCTTATCAGGTTTATTATTCAGGTTATTCTGGTTTGTCAAAATTTACAACTCTTTGCAGCGCTTGTTTGCCCATCCCTGGTCTAGGCCTACAATCATTGAAAAAAATTGAAATCACGATTATTAATCCGGTTATTCATCAGCTTTGGTCAAACATTTATGTATTGCCCTTTTTTAAACAAGTAGAACACAAACAAGGCTTCAAGGCTTGATACTTACAAATGATAATAATCTAAAATAAATAAAGTAAATAATTCAAACAAATGGCACACAGGGCAACACGGCTAACTTACTTGCTAAGTGCAAACCAATGAAGAAAAAATGAAGCCTACTTAGATCCAAGCATTTTGTTTACTTAAAAACAAATTTGAATCCCTTAGCAGTCAAAATGTCATTTTCGGTCTTTTCAAACTGAATTTATTCCAATTTTTGCCAATCCAATTTTTCAAAATGGATTTCCATTGACAGCTAGCACTGTATATATTTGGTAGTAGGTTCGAAACTCGATGCCATTTCACACTGGTAAATATAAGACTGAGAAAACCAGATGCTTTTGTCATGCAAACATGTGACAAACATTGCCCCCTTGTGGTAGGATGACAAAATGTTTGATTTGACATGCAGTGTCGCCGGCATTGTGTAAGTTTTAGTCATTAAATCATTTAATTTTAGGCATACCAATTCAACCTGGTGGTCTGCCACACAATTTTAAACGGGTTTTTGTAAATCGGCTCTGGAAGGTTTCATTTTCTACCCTTGCTTTTCTGAGTTTCCTCTGGTTGTTCAAAAACATGCTCCCCTTGACCAAAGTCGGCTAGTATGGGTTTCAGCTTGCCGGGGACCCGAATGGGTATGCGCACCATAGAAAAATGGATCAATGGATCGCGTCATTGATTTTTACACCAAAACGATCGGCACATATTTCCTCCCGGCCCAAGCGTAAATCCAGTCTGTCCTCGATGTGATTCCGACAAGATAAAGCGGCGCTACCATCACAACCGCCTCCTGTTATCGCCCGCAACGCACGCCGGGGCGGCGTTTTAAGGCTTTTGAAAGGACACGTTTTAAAACCAAAGTGTCGACGCTCGCTCTTCATTCCGCCGGCATCACAGGTTTCACCCCCTGCAGGCGGACCAAAGCTCTGCGGTTCGCCTGGGGGCAAGCTGTCGCGCTTCCCGCCTCGCTGGCTCCGCTGTCATTGGCCGGAGCCAAAATCTAGCCGATCTTTGCCTGCAGACTTTTTAAAAGTCTCCGGCGAGAGGTCATGTATTGAATTAGAAAGTCGACGGGGGGGAATATATATTGGTGCTGGAGCAAAAGCAGAGTATTAAACTGCATTTCTGTGGCCTGGAGCGGTGCATGCCCTGTCAGTCTGGCCTCGGCCCGCTGAGTGACTCTGCACTTTATTTCCAAGGGGAGAAAAAAAAAATTTAAATATCAGGGTCAAGCTCTCTATTTTGTCCAACTCTCAATTAATATTGATAGTCAAAGACCGGGGCAGAAGTAAAAACGCCCGTATTTGTCTCGGAGTAGAACGGCATACAAAATAGTGCAAAACGCAATCTGGAGAGAAGCCACCAAGTCCCTTGCAAACACCGTGAAGTGCGCATCATTTATCTTGGTAAATGGCTACAACGGGGAACACCACCAGTAGCAACCTCAATAGAGTGGAGTTATGAAGGCTTTATGGCCGCATCTACACTAAGCGCGCTTTGACGACCCCCGAGTTGTTATGGGAAATCAGCGCGCCAATAAAAAGTCTCTTCAAAGTTACCCGTGTTCCGTCGGCACACGTGTTTTTGTCCTAGAAATAATGAACACAAAAAGACCTTTATGTACATTTTCCCCAATTTCACAAAATAAATCATTTGTTATTGTCGTTTTTACAGCTTGGAAAAGATTGCGGTAGAAATAAAGGTTATTCAGTTGTTCAGAAACACAAAAGCGAACGCGTCAAAATGAAATGAGAGGCTTCAAAATGCCGATATTGGGAATACAAAGTGCCAACATACTATATCTTTAAATAACTATTAAAGATTCGCTAATGAAGTGACGCTTATGAATTGAACATTTAGTGAGACGTACTGTATATGTACATTTGATTGCGAGCTAAAATGATCACATACTGGTAATTGTTATCATCCAAATGCTAAATTAATATCAATGTTATAACAGCCGCAGTTTCACACAATTTAAATTTAATATTAATTGTTGCCTTTGGTCAGACCTTTTTTGTGTGGATCGTAATTTGAGCTAAAAACATCCATTTTAAACAAAAATTCCTAAAGGCAAGATTCATACAAAACTAATGTTTGAGGTTTCATAAAGAATGTATTGAGCACAACATTGACCGTGTAAAAGAATTTGCTGATAAATTAAAGGCTTTCAACTTTAGCCCACATTTCTGCTATGCTTATGCTAATGCTAAGCCACCATTTTCTTTTCAAGCCAAAAAATTAAAAATGTTGAAATGAATAACACTAAAGGTTTTATGAGGACATCTTTATATACAATGTTTAGTTCCACTTAAAATTAAAATGGGAGCTCTATAATCACGTCATAATCTTTATTTCATGACGCTACAATGGTAAAGGTAATATGAAACCAAGGATTTATGAGAACCTCTTTATGTGTAATAATGGTGAGCAACAGTCTTTAATTGGATTGCTAATCAAGCTAGGAAGGTCGTTCACATTTTCATTTCCTAATAAATGTGACCTGTGCGGAAAGAATCGAATTTGGATCAATTCAGGGTGCAGTGTGAACGTAGCATTTGATGCTAACAACATGCTCAGTGCTTCCATATCAATGCTGACCTCATTTAGTTTCGACAATAGATATTGAAATATGGCTCAAATTTAACACTAGCATATTTTAGTAGCTATGATTGAAATTAAATTAGGTTATAAAGGTTTTATGACGCTTTATATTTACTGGTTAGTGACGATCTTGAGTATCATAAATTGATTTTTTTTTAATAGCTTTTGTTTTTGTGTCAATGTATTGTTAGTTAGACAGTTAGACAAAGTTGTTTTGACATTATTTTTGATGTGGAAAATATGGATTCAGATGGTTCAACTCAGACAGAAGAAGTATGTTGTAAACAAGTCTGAATAAATCAGCTATAAATTTTTGCTCATTAAAACCGGAAGCAAGTGGAAGGTTGCGAGCCTCTTCGTGATTACAATAACTTTCCGGTCATTATGAATTTGTGACATGAGGGTCAATCTGAGTTTGTGCTTGAAATCTTCATTGTGTTGATTGAACGCGACTCACCCTTGGGGAGAGAATCTAACTTTTCTCATTTAGCGCTACAAGTTCAAATGCGTAGTTTGAAACTCTATAAAATTAGTCCTAAGGGAAACTTTGTTTTTGCATAAGTTATCTCCCTTTGTCTGTCTGGTTGATGCTGCCAGATATTATTTTTGTAATATGATAATGCATAGTTTTTCTGATTATTTGCCGCTTGGCCTCTTGCCCACATTTAGCTTAATAAAAAAGTTTCATGGCATTGGGAAGTAAATCATAACCAAAGTACTGACCTGCAGCCAAACTTCGAGAGGATAAATCTAGAAAGCTCTTCAAGTTCTTTTAATTTGAATATTTCATATTTGTGTAAATTATGGCCACAGGCATTGAAAGTTTTTACTTAGGGCAGTGGACACTTCAGGCTTATTTATATTGAATGACAAGGCCAGCTAAGAGATTTTGTGGAGTGCTCTGGTGTATATATATATATATATATATATATATATATATATATATATATATATATATATATATATATATATATATATATATATATATATATATATATATATATATATATATATTAAGAGCATGGAAAATGTTTTACTTCGGGATGATGACTTTTAGTTGGTGTCATGCCATTTGATTTGAAGCAGACATTTGATTGGCTTTTCAAAGACAAAGAAGAAGAACAGGAAGTTATTGACCTCAAAGTAAATAACAGGTAGCTCCACTGTCAAGTTTATTGTTGAATCATCGTCATTAAGTGATTTCAGTGGCAACATTACATGTGCATGTACATATGACACTATGCATGTGCGTTTATTAGCCTTGAACGTAATCGCTAGCGTGCTAATGCTAATCACAAATGGAAAATGTTTTTTTGAAATAAATGGGTGGCAATAATAGTAAACATACTTAATGATGGTTTATCACTCCCAACGTACGTATGATACATATTACGGTAATGTTGTCTGATTGGTTTATCTCTGCTAGCGTTCATAGTGTGATGTGTTCCTTTGCTTACGTGCCTGTGTCAATTGTAATTGTTTGGAAAGTCAGTAAAATCTCGTTGCATAATAACATTTTTACAGATTTTGCGCCACCAGATTGTAGGGCGCGCTGTCAATTTTTGAGACAATTAAAGATTTTTTGTAGCACCTCGGGGTAGGGAAAAATCCGGCGCAACCAAATTTTAATCATGCATACTAGACAGCTGAGTGGTGCTATTTTGTGATTATTGGTCCACCTGAACAAATTGGAGAATGTCCACTGGGCTATGTTGTGCTCATCTACAAACATATATTCACTGTGGTAAATAGCTTGTTGTTTTCCCCTCCTGAATCATCACAAAGCAACGTGCTTTGGCTTTTGCATTCTTACGTTGAAGGTCAACAATCTGTGTGTGTGTGTGCGTCTGTGTGTATGTGTGTGTGTCAGATTGAAGAAGTAATCACATTTCTGTCGCCCGTGCCTGGACGGAACGACAGTAAACCGAGGATGATGGGACAAAACATGTCGAGGAAGAAAAGAAATGACGTGCAAAAGCGGTCCAGTCAACTCCCAATGATTTAAGAGTTCTACATAAGAAAGACTGATGATTACAACAAGATGGCCGTGGAGGAAGTAGCTCACAGCTGGAGCTTAACTTTAGCTAAAGTTTAGCTTTAATATCGAATAATAATTTTCAGACTAATCTAATAAGATTTTTGACCCTCTCGCATGCTAAAAAATCAAAATATTACAATTCTCTTTTAAAAAAAGTTATGTGAAGCAATTACTGTTTTCCAATTACAGTGGACCCCCAGTTTACGACGTCCCTGCCTTACGTTTTTTTCCCCTTACGACGTGGACTGCAAAGTTTTTTTGTGCCCTCTCCACGCCATTTTTTTTCGCCTTACGACATTTAAAAAATAAATAAATACAACTTCTTAAAAACATGGTGGTCAGTGTGCTATTTTGATAGCAATTTTTAATATTTATATACAATTTTTACGGCAGTTTTATCGTTGTGCCATTTCTTTTCGAAGTTACTGCCTGTTATTTTGGAACTTTTAATTCTTAATCTTCATATTATATCGTGATTACGAAGATGACTATCATAATTATTTTATATGTATTTAGTTATATATTTATTTGTTCTTTTTTTTAAATGTTGCCAAGTATCATCATCCTAAATGACATTCTGACATGAGCTACTGATATCACCCACCTCTCAAAGCCGTTGCTATTTGAGATATGTATATCCATATTATCATAAATTATCATATGAAAGCGCTCACCCGCAGTTCCATGTCGAAAGGTTCGCAGGGAATGAGTTGATGAGTAGCACGTGTGCATCCCTCTTGCTTGACACCTGACACTGAACATGCGTGTTTACACCGAAGATCTTGACGCTTGCCTGTTTGTTTGCGACTTACGCTCAAATCATATACAAAATCACGGCGGTACATAACGTAGAAAGATGCGCCCGAATACGGAATCAAAAGCATCTAAACTTTTTACTTAAAGGGCCAGGCGGCAAAACGCTTCTCTCGTTTCAACCAAACTTTGAAGATTGAGGCTAATCCGCTTCTGTTAACTGAGCCTCGGCAGGTTTAAATTTAGCCTCCTTTAAAAATAGATGCATATTAAAAAGCTGTTGTTTCGACAAACTCGTGAGACTTGAACTTTAGCGCGCGTCATTTATTTACACGGCAACCGCGCAGCCTCCCTCTCTTTGCGGCCCCGTCGTTTGCGGCGAGGGGAGAGCGCGTTGCATTAATCTGACTAATGAGCTATCACGCCGCATAAATAAATCCACTGCAACAATAATGTATTTTAATAAGAAATGCTAAAGGCCGCTCGGATGAAAAATTACCTCTCAAAAGTCATCTCTTGCGGAATAAATCTGACTTTCTTTTTTTGACGAGTAGAAGTTGATTTTAATAATTGATCAGCGCAAAGTGCTGCGAGAGAGCGTTGCTGATAAGCAAAAGAATAAAATTCAGCATTGAATCCTTATCGATCCACTTTGAAGAACGCTTAGTGGAGGAGTCGCACACTCTGGGATTATTTATGGAGCCTACTTGACCCTGCAAGACTGCGTTTAGGGCCTCCCTATCGACTGGCTGCTACTGTATATGCACACATGCATTGCATACTACATCTGACCTGACAGAGATTAGCATAGTAGAACGCTACGATACGTAAACTCAAAAACCATTTGACAAGAGTTTTCTGCCGCTGAAACCAGTTTCACTTGCCGATGTAAAATTCAAGCGTCAAATTGTCCTTCTGTCCCCCCAAAGAGGATGGAGTCCTTCATTTGAGACTGTATAGTGAGCTTGAGCGCTGCTAGCTAGCAGACAAATTATGCTAGATGCAGCTATAATGCCCGAGCCACTGACAAACGCTGGCAACAGGTCTCAGATTTTTTTTTCGTTTGTTAATTTGTTGTTTGCTGCATCTGCAATTTTACTTGCGTGTTTTACACTCATAAGATGGATGGATGGATTTACAGATGGATGTAGTTTTCTTTCTTTCTTTCTTTCTTTCTTTCTTTCTTTCTTTCTTTCTTTCTTTCTTTCTTTCTTTCTTTCTGTCTGTCTGTCTGTCTGTCTGTGTGTCTGTCTGTCTGTCTGTCTGTCTGTCTGTCTGTCTGTCTGTCTGTCTATCTATCTATCTATCTATCTATCTATCTATCTATCTCTAGCATGCTAGATAAATAAATAGAAAGCTAGCTACAAGCTAGCACTGAAGAAATGCTAACTATCTGTCAGTCTGTCTGTCTGTCTGTCCATCTATCTATCTATCTATCTATCTATCTATCTATCTATCTATCTATCTATCTATCTATCTATCTATCTATCTATCTATCTATCTATCTATCTATCTAGATAATTAGCAACTAGTTAGCCAGTTAGCATGATATATAACTAGCTAGCTAGCCAGCTAGCATAATGAATAGCTAGCTAGCTAGCTAACTAGAAACCAAACTTGAGAGATCAATAGATGGATTGCCAAATCTTCTCTATAAGTAGACCCACACAAAAAGCCAACCATTTTGGTCTCAAGTGGCCATTTTAGTTTTTTGTTTTTGTTTTTTTTTGTCCTTTCTCCTTCAAAGACAAACTACCGATACAGACTGACTGATTGCTCCCGAATTTGAATATACTATACAGATACAGTGTTATACAAAACAGGCCGCGCCGAATGACAGAGTTTTGGTGTAGTGTATTCTCATCCCACCTTCTCAACACCTTAACATTGATCGAATGTAGTACACTGGCGACAGTACCTCGAAGCTTTTCTTTGTGCATTTTTTATGGTTGCTGAGTTTCATATTTCCTGCATTATAATTCTGGGAGACATTTTCCCAGGTAATTTTGCCCTGCATCGTGGCCGGCTGCGCTATGTATTCCTCTCTCGTCATTATCTCTTCATTTACCTCAATTTTCCTTCACTTCGCTGTTTGCACAACCTGTTGATTTTAAGGGGTCGAGCCCTGAAACAAAAGTGGTTTTATGCACTCCGCCTGAGCCAAACTCGTACGCCGCTGGTGCACTTTGAGAAGAGGGAGCAATCACAAGAAAATGGAAATTTGAGAGGCTTAAAGATTAAGCTCATTTTCCCCCTCCTCCCCCAAGAGCTTCCGAGTTTTCTGCCAATAATTAAAAAAAAAAAAAAATGTGATTCCCTTTTTCTCCTCTAGCACATGACTGAGTTTCAAACTCACTGGCATTATTTTACGCCACACAGCCGCATTGTTTTACCGCCTACAATAAATTTTAGGTGAGTCCAAATGGCAAAAATTCTCTTTAGACAGCAACATACTAAATTTTTACTTTGCATATGGTCAGGGGTTTTTTTTGTAATCTTTTTATGCGGACGAAATTATTAGGACATGACTGAGAGTTTTGATAAAAAAAGCAAAATCTATGATATTGTCTGACCAACATTTGTCCTAAAATTGCCCCCCCCAAAAAACAAAAACATGTAAAGTAAACGCCAGGATGTTTTTATAAACAAGTACATCATCTGAACAACATCTGGCCTAGAAAATGCCTAAAAAAGAAAAACAAAATATCTATAAAGTGAATAAATGCAGAGATGCGTTTAAAAATAACGTACAGTGGAACCCCTGAGATACGAACGCTTCTTTACATGAAATATTTACGAGTAAAAATTCGGCCATATTTTTGCCTTTTAATACAAGAAAAAAAAAATTCAATATACGAGCGAGAGAAAACTTGAAATTCCCCTACGCATTAAAGGCACCATACTACTGCACCAGTATCCTGCTCTCCCTTTGGACGTTAGTAGGAAGTGCTACCACAAATTTTATTTCAAATGCAATAGAATTTTTTTATTCCAATCATTTCTTTTACTGAATATCATTTTGCGTATTTTTTTGTTGCTAAAAGTAGAATAAACAATTAAACTTTTTATAGTGCCCAAACGAATTAGCTCAAATTTAGCTAAAATTAGCTCCGTTAGCTAATATATTTTAAGACACGCTTCATGCCATGTGCTAATTTTTTAATTTTTGCTCTTTAATCACGTTTAATTCTCCGCATATTTTGTGCGTGTTACCGTGTGACGCGGAAAGAAAGTGTAACATATTTAGTTTCCCCACCAATAAAATGTAACATGTTTGATGCTATGATGACAAAGACGTCTGTCAAACATTTGTTTGTTCTCCAACAAGGACTTTATGTGGTTTCCTTAAACTTTGAACTTCCCAAACAAAGTAGGAGCGTGGAAAAAAAAAACACTTTGAAGGTACAGCTTCTTCTGCAGTTTATTTAGGGATAAAGTTGGGAGTTAGTTAGACCTTTCAACTCGAACGGCTGAGGCAAGAGAATCAAAGAGGCGCAGTGATGAAAGAGTGAGACACATCCATGTTATCACAGCCGAGCTGCTGCTGATCTTTGATGACGCAGATTTATTCATGAGATAATCCCTAAAATGTGTGTGTACATTCACCTGAATCGCTACAAAGCACTTACAAGCACTTTGGAGTTAATTTCACCCAAACACTTAAGGAACTCTGAAGTATGACATTTTACTTTTACAGCATGAGGGTTGATACGCCAATGTGAAAAACCTTAAAAATTGCAACATTTTCCGGGGGAATCACTCAAAATCAAACAATGTTGCTTCATTTTACAATTAATTTGCTCTTAACTTGAAATGAATGAAGTGTTCTGTCAAACCTTATAATTAAAAATTGCAACATTTCCCAGAGGAATCACTCAAAATCAAACAATAAGTTCATCTTACAATTAATTTGCTCTTAACTTGAAATGAATGAAGCGTTCTGTCAAACCTTATAATTAAAAATTGCAACATTTTCCAGAGGAATCACTCAAAATCAAACAATAAGTTCATCTTGCAATTAATTTGCTCTTGACTTGAAAAGAATGAAGTGTTCTGTCAAACTTTATAATTAAAAATTGCAACATTTTCCAGAGGAATCACTCAAAATCAAACAATAAGTTCATCTTACAATTAATTTGCTCTTAACTTGAAATGAATGAAGCGTTCTGTCAAACCTTATAATTAAAAATTGCAACATTTTCCAGAGGAATCACTCAAAATCAAACAATAAGTTCATCTTGCAATTAATTTGCTCTTGACTTGAAAAGAATGAAGTGTTCTGTCAAACTTTATAATTAAAAATTGCAACATTTTCCAGAGGAATCACTCAAAATCAAACAATAAGTTCATTTTACAATTAATTTGCTCTTAACTTGAAATCAATGAAGTGTTCTGTCAAACTTTATAATTAAAAACTGCAACATTTTCCAGAGGAATCACTCAAAATCAAACAATAAGTTCATCTTACAATTAATTTGCTCTTAACTTGAAAAGAATGAAGTGTTCTGTCACAATTCCTGATCTTTACACCAAAGGCATTAAAAAAAAAAAAAAAAAAAAAAAAAAATATATATATATATATATATATATATATATATAGCCTTGTTGCTCGTCCCATTACGGTAATGATTGTAAGCAAGAATACGGTCGATATAAAAATACGCATCGGTGTGTCAAAACTCGGCTTATGTGGCTGACAGATCAATCTTCCTCTAGTTTTTAATTTCCCGTTTACAGGACGCACCCGTACTTTCAGCCTTATATTTGGGGCAAAAAAAGTGTGTCTCATATTCGGGGAATTACAGTAAGTAATTATGCAGAAATAAGGCCACTAATATAGATGATCAGCATCATATTCAAGCTCCTGCAGAGCTTTCTGGTGAGCTAATCACTAGACTCAGGTGTGTTGGAGAGAAGAACATGGAAAACATGCCGGTGCTCAAGGACTGGAGTTTGACAACAAAGATCTAATATCACCGTTTTAATGACATGTAAAAAATAAAAATATACTATTGTTTAGGGTGATAGTTTTGGGGAAAAGATATCATCCGTAAACATTTAATTGTGACACAAAGATTCAGGCGTACATGGGATGCTGCGGGGGTGTACTTGCATTAGTTACAGGTGACCATGCATGTCTTTTAGCATCACAAATTTTCTTTTCAAGCTTTGCCAGTTTTAAGACATGGCAGCCCGCTAATGTAGAACCACGCGCGGTGAGCAGCTATTTCTTGTAGATGAAAGCATCTGAACATCTATCAAAGGGCGAAAAAATATGAAAATGTTTGTCGGAGGGGGGGGGACACACCGGTTCACATGTATTCCCGCGCAGCTCAGCGTGAGCCGGTCGATTAGGGTTAACGAACGGCGGCGTTAACGACTCCAACGTCGCCCGCGTCCTGACCGAGCGGGCGTGTCGGCGTCTTTGACTGAGCGCTTGTGTGTTCTGCAGCCCTAATGAGCTTTACAGTACGTGTCGGCAACTGATTGGTATGCGGCGCCCGCCTGTCTAATTGCTACCCCGCTCGCCCCCTCCCTCCCCACGGTCCCGCGGCTCCTCTGATTTGGATCCGTTTAGCCCGTATTTTCCTTCATTATGCAAAGCCCGCATTGTCGCCAGGTTGTGTGTGAGGTGTTTTGGATTGATGGAATTGACACTGTAATTTAATTTAAAATAAAAAGTCATCCCCGCTTCCCGCGCGGCGCTGGAATACAAAGCAGAGCGGGGGGGAAATTTAAGCAGATTGCTTTTTGAATTGCTATGTGTGCAACTATTTTGGCTGGAGTCAGTGGACCTGAAATGACACAGAAAATCAAATATCCTCCTGTCATTGTGTTTTATTAGGCCCCTAGACGGCATAAGCTTTTTTTTTTTTCTCTCTCTCTTCTTTTTTTTTTTAATAATTCCCTAATACTGCAGCAAAAAGCAGCCGAGTCCCAAAGTGGACTCGCCAATGAAGTGTGCTGCCTTTCATCTTGTTGACAAATCAACTGTGAGAAGCAGTTGTGCAGGGCTGGGAGTCGCAGCAAAGAGCAGCGAGGGGCTTGTGTAGAGCTGCACTCCAGTAAGCCGAGGGATGAAAACCTTCTCTGATGCTGATCCCAAGCAGCACCGACACAGCCCTGATCTTCCTCAAACAGACAGACTCCATGACACGCCATGTTGGGTGTCAAGCAAACCCATGTCAAGCATCGCTGTCTCTCTTGGCAACCGCACGATTTCTGTGCGCGTTAATATGCCTGCGCTGTGGGTAAACATGAAGTTTGTTTACATATTTGACAGGAAGTAAACAGCAAAATGTACCTAAGGGCTGTAATTCCCGACTAGTGGGCCGTTGTAATAGGCAAAAAAATATTAATAATCAATGTTCTTCTGTAAAGTGCAACAAAATTCCTTTTTTTTTTTGGCTGGTCAGACAGTCGTCAGCGCCCCGCCCACTTCCGTCAAGCCGAATCAAATTGTTGTTAAAACCAAACGTTAACTAGACAGCGCCAGATCACCACCGGACCAGCCTTAGATTTATATTGCGGACTGCGGGGGGGGTGCTGCTGGCTGCTCTAAAAACCACATCGCCTTCCTCACTATGTATGTAATATCAACAGCGGCCAGAGGGGGCGCCAAAAAAAACAAAGATCAAGCACAAACGTATGAACTGTTAAACTAAAGCATCTGCAAAACATTATTTCGGGTGCCCGGTACCAGTTGATCCACGGACTGGTACCGGTCCGCGGATCGGGGGTTGGGGACCACTGATCTACATGTTGTATTGTCTTTTTGTTGACATGTATGAGAGTTTTTTTCCAGTCTTATACAATGCCCTTGTTATGGGGCATTGCCCCAAACTTTTTTTTTTGTCCTACTGAGCTTCCTGTAACTTTTTCCAGCGCCAAGTGACCTCGTGTTGGGTAGCGTCGGGCCTTGCCGTCTTGGAGCTCATTAGGTCAAAATTTCATTGCCTTTATTTTCATTACACCTGCGCATGTTGTGACAAACTGGTCAATGGTCAAAATGGCGTCGAGTAATGGCGTGAAAGAGTCAGTTGCCACATTATGATGACGATTAACCAAAATGATTATTCTTACCTTTCGCAGCTGATGAGATAACCCTAAAAAAAGGTGATGGGGCTAGCTAGCCTTTATAATTATTTCAACCGCCGTCTCTTCTTGTGAATTTTGCGGTGAATCCTGTTCAAATTTACACAAGCGTTTTCTCTTGCCGGTGGGTTTACTGAGAATGATCTTTTCCAGTATTTACACAATTATTTACACAATTCTACACGCTAGGTGTGACTCACAGATTGACAAGCATTTACATTCATGCCATCACTCAGTTGGAAGTGAACCCATGCAGAATTTACCCAGTGACCGTTCTTATAAATAAGAGAGATGAGTCCTGCATTCATTATATATGATGTTTTTGTCTTTTTGGATTATTTCTCAGAGTTTAACATCTCTATTGCGATATTGGCGAGCGCCTGTGGTTATTAGTCATAACTCGGATGACCAGATTATTAAAAATTTATAACTGGAACGCTACAATATAGCCGAAACTTAAATATGCAATAAATTCTACCCAGTATCTATTTAAATTTAATTTATTCACATCAATCTATTGACTGGTGCTGATGGTTGTGTAATATTTAAGCTAATGCTAAATGGTTTCTTGGATGACAGTACAACAGTGGGAAATAAGTTCACCGCTATCCAAATTGTTTTGCTTTGTTGGAAGAAATTTGTTAATTTTTTAAAGTGGTTTATTAAAAGAGTGGTTCTCAAACCTTTTTTCAGAGCAATGCAAAGCATTTTGGGGTTTCAAAATAATTATGAATAAAAATTTATCCAAAGAAAAATTCAATTTAAAATGTCCTCATTTGGGCTGATATTAGAGATACAAAAACAAATCATGAACTTGACAGGTAACGAGAGGTGGCACATGACAAGTTGGGTCCAACCATTCTAGTATGGGGGAGAATCCTATAACTTAAATGTTTTCTGAAAAAATAATTATTTTAGTAATTATTTTTAAGGATTTTTGCATGTTGGTTTGCTTTATTTAAATTCTGAAATTCCTGAAGTTCCTTCAAGTACCCCCAGGGGTACCAGTACCCCCATTTAAGAACCACCGAATTAGAATATGAATCGCCATGACAACTGATTGAGATAGACATGCTCCAAATGAAAAAAAATAAAATAAAAACAGGATTTCGGGCTGTGACCTACATAAAAGTGGGACGAAACAATGGGGCTGGCGAAATCCATCGGATCGCAAAGAACCTGGACTTTTCCCGGTTAAACCGGGACGCCTGGTCTAATTAGTTCGCGGAGCCGTTGCGTTCGTTTGATGAATTATTGAAAAGAGCTTTCTGATATTTCCGATCTGCCCCCCCCCCCCCCGCCTTCTCTGTTTGGTTAGAGTCCCGAACTGTGTTTAAAACTTGAACCATCAATTATTCACGTGGCTAATCCCAACATAATGTATGGCATAGAAAAAGGAAATGCATAAGAGGCCTCCTTTAAAAGCCTCTAATGGTTTAATAACTCAATGATAATTCACTACGTGTTCTGCGGGAGCGACTCGCATCACATGCAGTCGTTTGTCTTGTCCATTGTTAATATCAAATATTGATCAATGGTGAGTTTTAAGCAAAGGATCTTCCATCATTGTGGACAAACTGCATTATTCATGTTGTCAGGGAGAGCGCATTATGTTCAAGTCACACAAACGTCGAGGCGGCCTTGTTATCTTTTGCCGGGAGAACAGTTGTTTGTTTTGATCGCACGCTGTTCGCCGACTGAAGGTATAGGCCCGGTCGGTCGCCGATACGAGCGCGGCGGCGGCGGCGCTTCCGACTGCGGGGTGGTCCGCCTGATTGGCGAGGAGACTTTGATGCGGCGGAGCTAGATCTGACGCTCTGATGTGGAGCTCCACACAGATGATGACATTACGCGAGCCCCCCTTGGCACGCACAAAAAAAAAAAAAAAAAACGCGGCGTTTCGGCCCTCGCCTCGCCCGCGTTCTCATCCTCCTCTCACAAATAAACAAATGGACTCCTGTTGGAATAAACGCGGCCGGGTTGACTTTAAATTGACAGCGCGATGCATGCTAACGTCGGCGCTCCAAAAGTAGTTACAGAGGTGTCATGGGTGTTTGGCGAAGATGTAGAAAAGCCATTACACTTTTGAACGCCGCAAATTGCCGCGGCCCACCGGGACCAACTGAGTCGTATTTGTGTGTGTCGCGCTAACAACAAAGTGAAATGAAACCGCGGCTGCGTATAAATATTTTGTATGCTTGTTGTTGTATTTCATGGCACCCCGCTTGAACCCACGCATAAAGATTACAGAGGTTACTCGGACCGATGAAAGCTCGTCAGAAACCAAAGAGCAAACGGGAAACGGTGGAGAAAACAGATCCGAGGCGCGACTGATAACGCCGACGGAGTTGCAAGGTTGTGTTTTGTTGTTTGGAAAATGGAGCGACAACCGTGGTTAACGCAAAGTCAAAGGTACCATCCGGATCCGGTCCGGGTTTGTAACTATGGTTACTTTTTCAAGAACGTTTTGAAACATAAATCAGTTTGAATGTATAACATATTTAACATACTCATAAAAGTGCTGGAACAACTGATTTTTTATTTTATTTTTTTTTAAGGACAGTTCCCGTACCGCTGGCGCTTAAGAGATATTATTTAGGAGTCAACATGTTTGCTATGAGTCCTGGCGCTAAATTCGTTAGAAACTTGCAACGTATCTGAGGAAAAAATTATGGCATTTAATCAAAACCATCAAATAAAATAAAAAAAATAAAAAATATTTAGTCTCAAAGACTGTCTCATGTTGAATGGCGTAACAACATTTTTTCTTCTTCTAGTGTCCTCATATTTACGTATCTCCAAACTTCTCACTCCTTGTTTTTTTTTTGTGCCCATTATTTTTTTTAACGTGCGGTCAAGCAACTTTTTAAAGCGAATCTTCTCAAAGTTTTGCTTGCATCGAGTTCATCTGCCACAGGAAATAATTACAACTGTGTAGCTCATTTTTTAACCCTTGTTCAGTATTTTGTCCGATCCTTTAATCTTTACATCAAAGGCATTTCACCTCAAAGGGAAAGCCTTAAAAGAAGACACTCGGGAGCTGAAATTTCACCCAGAGGGTGACAACATCTCAAAGTTCAGCATGACATGACCACTTTATTATCACACAACCAGGAATGTGCCATCCCTTGCTTAAAATCTTGCGAGAATGATCTGGAAGAAAATGATCAAAATACTGCACAAAAGTTTTCAAAACGTTATGAAATTGAAATTAATCTCCAAAATTGTGTGTGAGTGTGTGTTATCTCTTGTATGTCTTCGCCTCCCCCTCTGCAGTCCGCAAATAACGATGTTGGACCCAAACTCCAAAAAGAGAAATATGGTGGCCTTCAAGGGCCAGAAAGGTAATAAAGTGAACTTATCTTGAGTTAGTTGTGGCCATTAGAAGATTTATCTCCAGGCTGTTTGGCAAGCACCTTTTTTCTAAGGTTAGTTTTAATGCATTCAACACATAAATAAGCAGATGTGCTTTTTGCACACTGCGTAAGTCACTGACATCCTGAAAACATTGAGAAAGAGACTTGGGATCACGTAAACATTTTTTAAAAATGCCAGAAACAAAAATCAAAGCAGTATGTTGTCTTGTGGGCATTGTCGTCTTAGATCTTCTGGAAGATCTCGGGGTTAACTTGTAGCCAATCACAAGAGGGAGTCATGCCGTTCACCTACGACTGCGTCTGGGTCATTTCAGCGCGCTGCGGCAATTTCTTTAGCACCAAAAGCAATTGAAAATGTTCGTATGATATAATCGGTTACTATATAATCGTATCAAATAATCGGTTACTTTAGTTCTTATTTTTCGAAAGTAATAGATTGAGTTTTTAATGACCAAATTTAATTGAATACTTTAGTACTTGATTCATTTCGTACCAGACATTTTTAGACCCTTTTTTAGTCATACATAAATCAGTACAGCTGTAAAAATATGTTTTATGGGTTGAATGAGTTAAGTCCTTTGCTCTTTACATCAAAGGCATTTCACATCAAAGAGAAAGCATTGAAAGAAGACACCAGGGATCTGAAATTTCACCCAGCTAGTGAGATTTCAATATACCACGACCGCTTAGTTATCACACTACAAGTTGTGTGCCATCCCTTGTCTAAAATACTGCGTGAATGATGTTAAAGAAAATGGTCAAAATACCACACAAGAATATTTTGTCTCATCTTTTGATGTTTACATTAAAGGCAAAGGGAAAGCATTGAAAGAAGACACCAGGGAGCTGAAATTTCACCCAGATGTGGTCAACATGACAAATTTCAACGTAGCGCAACGGATTGGTTGTCACAGTCAGGAGTGTGTAATCCCTGCGAGAAGAATGTGGAATAATGACCCAAAATGGGAATAAAACTGCACAAAATGGATCACAAAATGGCGTCTTTGGTCGTGACCGCTACAGACATCCCAACGAGTGTTCTACCAAACGTACGACGGTAAAAACCCTCAAATTTAGCACACACAGCCCAAGCGATCCATTCCACCACCATCCATTAGACACCACCTGCTATTTCCAGAATCCTACAGGACAACTCAGGCCTACCTCGTTCAACACATCGACGTTCGCGAAGACCACAGCGAGCCTCTCCGTCACCGAGGCTAATTGGAATCCAAATATAGCATATTAAAACATGTGCATTGCCCACACCAGCGGTCGCCATGGTTATGTTCCTCCTCGGGGGGCTGAGTCTGATTGCCGACACCGGCCTCAGTCATTGCGGCGCCGCTCGTCTCCCCGCTCCCTCCCCTCCCCGAGTGTCGGCGGGTAACCGGCGGTCCCCGCGGAGGGAGGACTGACAGGTAGAAAGCGATCAAAGAGACCTTTTCCCCGTGTTTCACGTCGGCCTCGGAGAGCGTCGCATCTTCGCCGCCGCTTCTTTTAATGGGCTGCTGATGGCTCCCGCGCCCCGAAACGCACGCGCGTAGCCGTCACGTTTGACAGCCGCTAACGCGCCTCTCGGTTTCAGTCGGCGCTCTCACCTGCCACTACCGCGCTTCCCTCCCGTCTAATAAGATGCCGAACTCTCGCCGGGTGCGTCCTGACTCTTGAGTCTTTGGCAAAACTGTCATCTGAGCCGCGCGGCACATCCATAAAATATCAGCGGCACCCCGCGGGGGAAACGACGGGCAAAGACGCCCGAGTCGGGCTGTCTGTCAGTTTACCCTCGCCGAGCTCAATCCTCGTAAGCCGGGCTATCTCGCCGAGGCAGGTGCGCGTATCTCAGCTTCCATCTTGTGTCCACAATGGCCGACGGCCACGCGGTCAACTCTTGCTCCCTCGCCCGATCTCTTCAGCTTGTTCAGTCAATCGGAGCGATCCCGATTGTGTTTGAGAGAGGGGCCGCATCTCATTTCAGGTGGAAGTTTTTGTGTTTTTTCCCCCCCCTTTCCGGGAATGAAGTGTGGGTAGAAGAAGAAGAGAGAAAGGAAAAAAAAAAGAGGCTTCCTCTTGCCAGTAGATTAAAACTTCAGGGTCAGCGCGATGGCTTTTAATGAAACTGTCAGGTAATCAGAGGATCTTTACACTCGAGTTTGTCACGCCGCCATTACAGGTGCAAGTGCGCTTTGGCGCTCTGTGAATTAATACGCCATTCGTCGACTTGCAATCGGAGGAGCAAAGGCTTGTGCGACTGCTCTGAATTAACTGGTAATTAACCAATGTTAAGCATTAGGGGGTGATGTAATCAAATAAGCTGATTGAAAGCCGCTAGGCCAAGTATGTGGATCTGATGACATGGCTTTGAACACGGAGCCCATCGATATAAAGTATTTGGTGATCGCTGATTTTTGTTGTTGTTTTTTTCTTTAAGCTTCTTGGTCTATGTGGACGATAAAAGAATGTTATTTTTGGCATAACCCATGTATGTCCAAACTATGTGCTGTTGAAAGTGACGCGTTTGCATTTTTTAACTACCGTACTGTTTTGCGCACTATAAGGCGCATCGGATTATAAGGCGCACCATCAATTAATGACATATTTTAAAACTTTTTCAATCACAATATGGTAATACTTAAAGTAATGACAATAATAACTCAAATAATAACTCGAAACTCTCAATAGCATAACGCAATGTCAATGTGAGCAACCTTGTTCAACTGTAAACACACAAAAGAAACAAGTAAAGCTTACTTTAGAAGTCCAATCTCAATATTGATCCATTTATAAGGCGCACCTGATTATAAGGCGCACCATCAGCTTTAAAAAAAAAATAAGGCTTTTAGGTGCGCCTTATAGTGCGGAAAATACAGTAATTTATACACTGAATTTTGATTATTTCATCACTTCTGGAAAACTTTACCAATCAAAATCAAGTTAACGCTCAGCACGCACTCAGTGACTTTTCTTGGATCATATGTAAATATTTGTTTTTTAATAAAAAATACAAAATAATGCTCATGCAAATCAAACAAATTTTACAAGTCACAATAACATTATTCAACGTTATTTTGAAAATATTTCACATCATTATCTTAGCAGGTTTTTACAAAGTCTAGTGTGCCACACAGTGGACAGTTGTGGGAGTGCAGTGCAGTTCAGTCATACAGTATTGCTAGTGCTTGCAGAGTTGACTCAAGCTGCCTCTGAAAATAATCAGATGGCAATTGCCATCCAAGGGCTGTCTTAAAAATAACTTACCTGTGACGGAGCACTGGGTAATAGCTGTGTGTTTTCCAGTTTTTAAAAAAAGGAATGAAACATTTAATAGAAAATTTATGAAATGAAATTTTCCTATCACTGACCTTTTTTTCCCAGATTATAGTCTGCAGAAAATGGTGCGATCGATCTGATTTCTGATCATGTGATCGGGATCTGGACATCCCTAACATGTTATATATTATGATATTATATACATATTTTCCCAGCGTATGCTAACTGCTAGCATCATAGCATTTTTTTTTCACTATAATCACAGCGTATTGACTGTTCCAAATATGTTTAAATGACTTTAGCTAATTCAAATGACTTAAGTCCCGATACCAAGCATCCACATCGGGTCGATACGTGACTTTATTTTAAAACGTACGTTTAAAACGGACCTTTTCCCAGACTGGCATAGGATCCCATGCAAGTCAACAGAATTCCTGACAGAGCGAGCGGACGAGGATCCGGAAAAGCCGGGAGCGTGATTGATAGCCGTTTGTTTTTTTTGCTTGCCTAATACAAAATAAACCGGGCAGCCGATTTATCACCTGAGAGAAGGCTGTTTTTCACGGCGCCTCGGCGGAGGCCCCACTCAAAAATAATTCATTTTCCGCCAGCGTGAGGAGCCAAGCGCTAATGTTAAATATTCATGCTGGTCCAGTCTAAATGATGTGGCCATTGGCACGCCGCAAGAGTACACTCTACGGAAGGGAGGAAATGTCAAGCTGTGAATAAATGAAAGCGGGGAAGTGGTAGATTACCGTGACCGTGTGAATTCACTGTAGGCGCCATTTTGTACTGGAGATAGGCACTCATAAAAATGTGCTTGGATCGTTGATCACGCAAATGACATTAGATTTCTTATTCATGTTCTTTTACTCTGGGAGCCTTGGATGGCAACTCAAAATATTCAGGCATGAGAGAGAGAGCGAGAAAAAAATTGGCCTTTTTTTTGAAATTCTGATGGGCAATGATGATTTTCTGTTTTTTTGTTTTTATTCAAAATTAAAACATAGAAGTGAAATTTTGACATTTCTGTTTCTTTGACATTTCGGAAAGCATGAGACTATATTCGGACTGTAAAAAAATACAAGGAGCTATTCCCTTCTTTATGTTTTTGTGGAACTTTTTGAGGCATGCCAATAAAATGGGGAGCTCCCTGAATTTTATGAGAACCCCCCCCCCCCTCCAAAATATCTAAAATGACAAAAAAAAAATATGTGAATCAAAGTTGTTCATTGAACATAATCTTAAAGAATTTGAAACCAAGTTGCGGTTTTAACTTTTAGAACTTTTAACTGACAGACACCAATATTTTCCTATTTACTACCAATAAAAAATAATAATAAAAATAAAAAACATCAACCTATCTTCAATTACTCTAACTATATATATATATATATATATATATATATATATATATATATATATATATATATATATATATATATATATATATATATATATATATATATATACATTAGAGCTCTCTAAGTTAGTGTTTAGGTCTAATATTAATTTAAAATGTATGAAAAAAAATTGTAAAGTTATATTAAAAAAATCAAATCAGTTTTTACAAGTCTTTCAAATAAACGTTCTTGATGTTTTACATTAATTCTGAGGTTTTTTGCAAGCTTCATAAAAAAATACTTGTTATAAAATGTGATTGATTGCAATAAATTTAAAAAAATATTGTACAGCCAATATATACAGTAAATAAAAAAGATTATATATTTTTTAATTTACTGTATATATATATGTATATATATATATATATATATATATATATATATATATATATATATGTATATATGTATATATATATATATATATATATATATATATATATATATATATATATATATATATATATATATATATATAGTCACATTATTTACTGATGTGCGTGCTTCATTACTGCGTAAGAGTGTTTCAACAGTGTGTGTGTTTGCGTGTGTGTGCGCATTAAACGACGTCCCTGACGGGCTCTCATATACACCAAACATGCTAACATTCACACAGATTTCCCTTTTGCGGTCAGACTAATGAGGCCTGGGTTGCGGAGACGGTTCCATCAAAGAAGCCGCCACCCCCATCGTTGCCGTGTTTCCCTCCTCGCAAACGCTCGGCGGGCTCACACCTGATTGATAGCAGCGATTTGACTGAGGAAAAGGGAAATGGGAAATTGAAAAATGGTGTGGGAAGATTGGAAACAACGCGCTGATTATAAAGCGGGCGAAGAAACAAAAGGCCTCCCCTCCGTCTCGCTTCTCGTCTTTGGCGGCGGCGAGGCAGCAGGTGTGTGTCACACAGGTGCCTGATTGAGGCGCACAAAAGGACATTACGAGCGCAAACAAATGGACGCGGTTAGCGTCCCCGGATGCGTTTTGGGCTGATAGAGGTGATTATGAGCATATGAGCAGAGGCGGGACAGAAAATGGGCCCAGGTGCTGGAAGGAGGAGGAGGCGACTTTGTGTCATGATGATATTAACCCATCCTTCCAATTAACCGCGCGCATATAATGTCTTGTAGTCGGAGTTGACGGGAAATGAATGAATCCATTTCGCAGTGATTCAGTCATTACGAATCATTTGGGATCATTTCATGTTGATTTCTTGGAAGATTGAGCTGTTCTTTGGTACAGATGCACCAAATCTGACACGTGCCGTACACGTTCTTATAAACAACTCATTCAATGGTTTACATTCAGTCGAATCAAGTTATGAAAAATGTAAGCATTCATCTCCTAATCTTCATCTTCTACTCAAAAGCTGTGCTGATCTCAAGTCCGAGAGACCAGAATGAACTCTTTCAGTGCTTTTAAAAATACTTTCCAATTTGAATTAGGACAACCATGTTCTTTTTTCAGGCAATTTGACGCACTTTTAGCTATTTTCCTTTCACATTCAGAATAAGCTGTGTAAACCCTGTAAAAAGTAAACATTTGCTGAAAGTTGATTCAAATTCAGTTTTCTTTTACCTCGTTAATGTAAAAAGGATACAATTTTAAGTATATTTATTCACTTACCATAGATAATGGGGGGGCTTACCAATGAGTTCACATGTTTGGGTGGGATGCAATTCACTTCACTGTCTTACTGAGACAAAGTGGACACAACCGTGGACACAAATGAATGCACAACAATGCACTTTTAGCGATTTTCTTTTCAGATTCAGAATAAGCTGTAGCCTCTATAAACCTTGTAAAAAGTAAACATTTGCTGAAAGTTGATTCAAATTCAATTTTCCTTTACCTCATTAATGTAAAACAGGATGCAGTTTTAGGTATATTTATTCAGTTATCATAGATAACGGGGGGGGGGGACGCAACAGTGGACACAAATGAATAGGAGGATCTGAATCACTTGCTGCTTTCTCCATATAAAATATCAGTCTATAACAAAACTAAAGCTTTGCCTCATTGTTCCAATACTTTTGAAAGGCGGCGTGGATCTATTACCCCTGCCTTTACATATATTACAATTTAGTAGTTAACAGCGCTGCTGGTAGTGTAATAATAGCGCCTCTTTGGTGGCTGAAAATGAGGACAATTTGTAAAAAGCAAGCTTGGCATAAATTAGCCGCTACCTGCTCGCGGAGGGTGGGGTGGGGGTGGAGGGGGTGGGGGGGGGGCTTTGTTGCGTCTCACAAACGAGTCTTGGCCGAGGCCCCGCTGGTTTAATATTCTCCGAGCGCTTCCAGACAGCGAGTGGCCGCGCAGCAGCTGTCTCTTGAACCCGGCTTTTGGACCCCTCCTTCACCACTTAGCCCCTCTGACCGGCCTCCTTTCCACCGGGCCGGCTGCGGAGATGACAGGCACTGTCACGGCTTTTTCCTAATGTCCTAATTACCTCTCTCTTTTTTTCTCTCTCTCTTTTTTTTTTTTTTTTTTTGGAACCTACCTCAGTGTACACTGAGGCAATTGTGTGCATGTTCTTAGTGAGTAAGCAGATATGCAGGCGGACAAGCCCCCCCCCCCCCCCCCCCCCCCAGAGAGACGATGCAATCAATGCATCCTCACAGTAGCAAAAAGAATCATCTGTTCAAGGCGTTTTTAGAGCTGACTTGTCACTCACACACACTACTAAAACACATTTACTAAAACACTCAAGGCACATTTCTCAATTCACGTGAGAATGCTAAAGGGCTCATGCAGTATATAGCGAATCTAATTTTACATATATTTAATGCTGTGACAGGAACAATGCACTTGTTTTTCAAGTAAAGAGAAAATTAATTGGAACATGAAGCAATCTATTGCTCGATTGTTTTACATTGAGACCTTTACAAAATGTGTGTGTGAAAAAGAAACAAAAGAGTTGACGTTACGCGATCTGTCCTCTGGAGATGCTAAATAAAATACGCTTAGCGATAGCATTACAAATGTAGTTCCAATGTTTAATAACTAAATAAAATAAAATAATAATAAATAATATATAAATAATAACAATAATAATGATGATAAAATAAGAATATAAAATAATAATAATAATAGTAGAAAAATAAAATACGTTTAGTGATTGCATTACTAATGTAGTTCCAATGTTTAATAACTGATATACGGATGTCACAACACCATTATAAGTTTGTCTTTTCTTCCTATTTTAAGTTTGTTTTAGGGTTATTTAACCTGACGTTAAACCAATAATGTTGCGTTAATCCAAATTTTTTTGTTATTTATCTAACCCAAAACGTTTGGACTTATGTAAACCCCAACAAATCAGATGCTTTTTTTTTTGCACAAAAAAACACAAATTATGTAGTGTTTTTATGCATTACTCTTTAATTATTAACCTCTTTTTGGCATAGTTTGCCTCCTTTTATGTTTAAATTTGCACCCTACGCTGTAAAATCCCTTTGTCTGTTCAATAAAAAGGTATTTTTAGGCAATTTTAGGCATTTTTTACAGTATATTACACATTTTTGCAGACATCACTTGTGGAATTTGTGTCTTTCCTATGCCATCCTTATTTTTTAATTCATATATACACATATATTTATATACACACTCTTAAGACGTGGTGTAACCCAAATTTCAGTGTAAGTCAGAACACCATTCAAATAATAACTAAAATATAATAATCAACGAATAAAATAAATAGATGACTCTATACATTACATACAATACTGTATTGTACAATTGTTCGGCCCTTTGTTCCTGCACCACATTTTATTTTGTAGAGAACTCTTGTTTTGAAGGGCCGAGCAACCGGAAACAGCACAGCGGCCATTTTTGCCCTGGTGCGTGTACCATTCTGTTACAAGCCACGCAAACGGTCTCTCTTGCGCGCAACGTTCGTAGGAGTTTTACTGTTTTTAGACTGCTTGATCATATCTAATTTCACTTCCATGGCGATGGCCAATTGTTTACTGTGCGCTGTGTGTATAGCTGCCCAAATGTTGTAATCAAAGTGTACGAAATTAAAAGATTACCATGCACACCTTGCAGAAAGTCTTCGCTCTAATCACTCGCAACTCTTCTTTTAAACTGACTTCCTCTCCCGCAGTGGCAACCAAAAAAAAAAAAAAAAAAGAACAGACTGGCAGAAAAGAAGCGTTTGCAAGGAGAATTTGCAAAAGATGGAAGCGTGGCCCGGAATAGACAACGTGAATGAAATGTGATGAGTCACTCGGCGGCGGATGGTGGCGACGGCTTTCAAGACGCCGCTCAGTCAGCCGTTCTTGTTAACACAAGAGAGCGGCGGCGTCTGCGGCCGGCGGCGGGGAGAAATCATTGCAGTTCTCGCAGGAAATGCGCTCGCTCTCTAGCTCGCTCGCTCGGTGATTTATGGAGCTGTGAAGTCACTGCATTTGTCACAATCAGCACTCTTAATAGTGTGTTGCTATAATTCACTGTCGGCTTCCTATCAATGTTTATTTGAGACATCCTGTCTGCGAGAGAGCTTTTCTTTCATTTTGTTAAGATCACTTTGTTTTTGGTGCTTTGTGACTTTTGTTTTGGGGTGAGCCAATGTGACTTCTGTCATTTTAAGGCAGTGATTCTTCATTATTTTTTGCAAAGACCCCCAGGAAAGAGAAAACCTTTCATGCCCCCCACCCCCAATCAATGTGCTGACTATAAATAAGATTATTACCTATAAAACGTGCATGAGTATACCTGCAACTGCATTCTTTTTTAACATTAACAAAAGAAAAGCAATATCAATCAGCTTTCAATAGCTGTTTTTTACAGTGTTTATTCGGGTTACAGATTAGTCTAAAACTCAAAGAAATACCAGGTGCATCAAGTGCATGAAATTAAAAAAAAAAAAGGATGCCAATCCTTATTTTAGCGCAATTACACTTCATGTGGCAAAACAATAAAACAAAGCATTTTCTCAAGTGCACCCCCCCCACAAAAAACTTCTATTTTTAGTCTGAGCTAGCTATAGATAAGCTAAAAACATTGAAAAACTCAAGAAGGAAAAAAAAAATTGATGACATCGAACACAGAAGACTTAAAAAAAACATTATGTAGTAAAGTTAAATTAGATTTCCAAATGTCCTAGAAGATTGCACTGTTAAATTCATTTTAAAATAATTTTTTGAAATCCTTAAAGGAAAGTGTGTAAGATTTAGACCTTTTTTTGTTAATTAAAAAAAGAATAAAATAATGATTGTAAATTTCAAAAACTTGTAAATGGATGTGTTCTTAATGACTAACAGTATGTTTTAAATATCATCATAGATCTAGTTATCATTAAATGATATTACATGGGGGTTGGCACTTCCCCGAAGGCGGCCATGTTTGTTATGGCTACAGTACGAACAATAGTAAATGCAGCATCTGCAGCACCTCCTGCTCTCTAAATCTTACATACTATCCCTTTAAGGTAAAGTATTTATTTAGGTTATTTCAGCAATAAAACCGTAATATTTAATTGATGCATATTTTGAAAACGTCATCAATTTTCATATTGAGCCGGGTGAAACAGACAAAAATTAAATTATTTTCTTTCAGTCATCCTGGATTACAGTTTTAATCTATTTAAGTTAAATAAAACCAACAAACATAAATTTAAAGGTCTTTATTTTATTATTATAGAATACCAATGGGACAAAAAAATCCCAGGGCCTGCATCCTAATCTATGGAAGTGGGAATTTTTTCAACTAATTTTCCCTGTATTCTAGTCTCATAGGTTTTATGTTTTTCGGGGCAAAGAATGGGTAGTGAAAGGGTTAAAGGCACGATTCACTACTCGCTGTCAATCATGGTAACAGCAGCCAATCATGATTCAGCTTGATTGCCAAAACAATTTCATGATTTAGCTTACATTCCAATTGTAACTTTTTGAACTCAAGTTCATTTGAATTATCGTCCAGCTGAATTTCATGTACAAGTTCTACCAAGAAACGCACATTTTGACACGTGCCGTTTCCATATGTGTGCGTCACAGCCTTTGTCGGAACAACAACGCACTTATCACAAGATTCGAAGAATAATAGAAAAAACACCTAGCACCCTACCTAACAGTATGAAAGTCCTAAATGCAAAAGTATTTTCCTGTGCGTGTGATGCCCTTCAGCCTCCCGCGTTTTGCAACGAGGCTTCACGGAAGGTCATGGGATGGATGTTTACAACGTACATTTGCACCTCCTGTAAATCCGTTTGATTGCTTGAGTGGACGTTTACATCCACTCTTCAAGCAACTCATCAGTATGTTTTTGCTGCTGATTGCACATGAGTGTTTCTCGCTACGTCAGAATGCAGCTGAAAGGCTGAAAGGGCGCATGATGGCAGTTAAATTCTTACCGTGTGCAGTCCAATATGGAGAAATCTGTTGTCAAAATGAAATAACTTAATTAATAAATATGTGTCCACAGAAAAATATGAAACATAAAGCCTCCTCTTTTTGACAGAAGGAAGCAGTTCACAAAAATAAATCATGAACGTGACAGGTAACGAGCGGTGACAAGTTGGGTGCAAGCGTTCTATTATGGGTTTGGCACAACTTTGGACAGCCAATCGTATTCCTGTAGCTCTTGGGGCCTATTAATTTTGTCTCCTCCAGTAGACGTGCATTTTTGCTCTATAGATTTGAAATAATTAGAACTACCGTATCAATTCCTAGTGTGCTCAGTAGAGGACATCCGGTCTGTTCCGATGTTATCTCGTGTGCTTGAGTGGGATGCAGTTAATGTGGCTGTCCTACTGGGACAAAATGGACGCAACGATGGAAACAAGAATGTGTTTGTTTATGTATATGTACGTAATTATGTATATTAGGGATGCTTTAGGATTGTTTCCGCGACAAGTACACAACTCTTGAATCGTATATGCGTTGTTTTTTTTTTCACCTCATTCACCAGACTCCACCAAACTCACAAACAACTGTGATTCGGCACAATAAAATATTTGCTGCCCCTGGACATGACAATGTGAATCGTGAATGGATTTAGTGCAGAGGGTGCAAAGGAAGATGATTACACCTTATATCTTCTGGTTGGCTTTCCATCGGGCGTGTTACTCTTGTGTCGGTGGAGTATTCTAACAATCTATAGATGTGCTGGTTGCGACTTTTATTTCTAATCGTGCTGGTATGTTAATCCGAAGGCAGGAGGTTACTGGAACCGAAAAAAGAAATGCATAAAAATGGAAATTTAAAGCACTTTCTTGTCATTTCTTTTTGCATAAATATCCGATGGTACAACCTACACCGTATAGTCCGGTGTGGGTTATACATGTTGTTGTATATACTGCAGTCCTACACTAAACGCTTATGGTGAAATGAATCCCTCTCTGACAGTGTCACTCAAAACTGAGCATTATTACCTTTGTGAAGGCATTTTCTTTTATTCAGCTCTTGCATGGAATCTCATTTGTGCAGGTGTACACAACAAAGTGATTGTTGGAATAAAGCTGGAGAGGAAATGAATCCAAGGCGCATTTGCAGTTTTCCCCATTATTTGCACTGTCTGGTAATCAAAGTGTTGCATCCCTGAGGACTGACAGATTGATTATCATTTCAGCTCCACGTGGTTGTCATGGAGATGGACCATGAACTGGATGCTGTGGTTGAAGGCTGTGCAAAAATATAAAATAAATGCAGCAGCGGCTGCAACAGTAATAACAATAAGTCAACAGCACCCCCAGATAATATTGGACTTATTTGAGTTGCATGCTTTGGCTTGAGCCACCATGTACAAGGAGTGTGTAATGGCGTTTTTGTGTTTTTATTTTTGAAAGTAGAAACGTCACGATCGGTCGGGAGTCCACTTCGTCTGATTTCCACGGAGGGAAAAAGGCCTGATCCCTCTAATCAAATGAGAACAAAATAGGTAGCGTGTAGCGCGGCTGAATACGCCGCGTCAAAAGCAGAAAACGAGGTGACGTTTTACCTGCGAGGAAGAACATTAAATTCAAATGCGTGGCACCGGTACTGAGAATACATGTGGGCTCATTAGTGAGATTGAATAGCGCAAACAGCGAGTCATGATGGCGGGTGGCGGTGGTGGGTGGTGATAGTGATGCTGGCGGAAGGCGGTCTGCGCTACGTGTCGCACACAAACATTGACGCCATGTCAGCACAAACATGTTTAAAAATGTAGCAGTTAGCACGTATGCATCACAGTTCTGGCGTTCTGGGTGCAAATGCCAGCCTCCCGGATTCTTCCCACACTGGTGTTGATGTTGTCAGCTTGTGTTTTAGGTTGTTTGGGCATCTGCCTAAAAGTTTGATAACTCCAACTGTGATATAAGATTGACAAGGAACAAAAAAAAAAGTTCTTCTCTCGCTCTTTTGTGGACATAGTCATAGTGCCTTCATTTGATTGAACACAAAAGCTAAATCAGTCCACTTTAATGATGTACCGTATTTTCCGCACTATAAGGCGCACCTGAAAGCCTTATTTTTTTTTTTTAAGTTGATGGTGCGCCTTATAATCAGGTGCGCCTTATATATGAGATTGGGATTCATAGATGGGGAATGAAGTGATAAAGTAAGCTTTACCTCTTTCTTTTGTGTATTTACAGTTGAACAAGGTTGCTCATATTGATATTGAGTTTAGCGTTATTAGTTGAGTTATTATTGTTATTACTTTGCATATTACTATATTGTGATTGAAAAAGTTTTAAAATATGTCATTAATTGAGGGTGCGCCTTATAATCTGGTGCGCCTTATAGTGCGGAAAATACGGTACGGAACAAAGGGGAAAAATACTGTTGAAAGGGTGAAATCAGCTGAACAATGTCTACGAATGTTGACTTGATTACTAAGATAGTTGGCGATTAACACTTCGAGTGCCGGTGACGTGAAAGGGTGTCAACGGAAACTCAACAAGTGCCATTGACGCAAAATGCTGTCAAATTTTTGTTTGCTTTTTTTTTTCTAGAAATGGCAAAAGAAATCTCTGGGCAAATTACGCTGAAAAGGCCAAAAAAACCCAAAACATTATGATACCAAAACACTCAATATTTTATTTAAAAATGGCGAGCATTAAAAGTTAGTTTGGTATTTTTTCCACCTCTACTCATAATGCCATTTTTGGCATTTGAGACTAGCATGAAAAAACATGAAATGGTCTTTACTTAAGTATGTCAAAGTCTACATTTGATGTCTCGCCCAAGAAATATTGCAGGTTTTACACATTTTTTTTCAGTTCTAGTGTGATGGCAAGTGATGATCCTCGTTACAAAATAAATTGCAAATGTCGCTCACATCCGCGATGTGTTTCCCCAACGCAAATGCCTTTGTCATCCGCTTGAACCTAAATCGCCGGAAAACAGAGAGAGAGGGAGAGTAGATTGGGATGAAAAAGAGGTGAGGAGACAAGGACAGACATCATTGGGAGGACGCTTGGCCTGCCCGCTCTCATCCGGCGTGATTGACAGATGGCTGCATCGGCGGCACTCTCGCCGAGGCATTTTCCCGCCCCGAAATCTGTCCATCAGCGCTTGCCTAAGCAGAGCGACAGCCATGACATCTAATCACAGGCTAGCCGGCGCCTCATAACTTGTGGCTAATGCGCTGCAGGTAACGCAGGAGGGGACACGGCGTTGCCGCCGTTGCCGCGGCGCTATTAATAGTCTGGATGGCAGCGGCTGACAGGGAGTGGATCGCTCTGATGACCAGGGAAGGTGTCGCCAGACTATATCACAAGTCTGTTTGGGTTGAAGTCTCATCAAACTCGACTGTGTCCGTGCATTTGACCTCACAAAGTGACTGGGGCCTAACATTTTATTTCCGACTTGTCACTTTGGCTGCCTGAATCACCTTAAAAAACCCGGGTTTCGCTTGGAGGAATCGATGGAGGACTTTGTGGCTTCTTAAATGCGAGGAGTCTCGACGCAGCTGGGTTGAGGGGAATTAATAGGATCAAACCGATTAATTGGTCGACAGATGAAATCTTCTCATTTTTTTTCACACGTCCATCCGTAAACCAGAAACCATGGATCCATCCACCAGATCCATCCATACATCCATCAGATCCATCCATCCATTCACCCATCAGAAACCACAGATCCATCCATAAGACAGAAACCATAGATCCATCCACCAGATCCATCCATCAGATCCTTCCATACATCCATCAGATCCATCATCTATCCATCCATTCATCCGAAATCATAGATCATCCATCCATTCACGAATCAGAAACCGTAGATCCATCCATTCACCGAGCCACCAAGAAACATCAATCCATCCACCCAACAGAAACCATTGATCCCTCATCCATTCATCTAGGCATCTACCCATCAAAAACCATCTATCGTTCCATCCATCCATCCATCCATCCATCCACCAGAAACCATCTATCCCTTCATCCATTCATCTAGGCATCTACCCATCAGAAACCATCCATTCCATTCAATCCAATCCCAATCCCCTTTACTTTGCCGCCATTTTGCATCTTGGTGTCAAAGAACTATGTTAAAGTGTGTTGAGGAGATTCATGCTTTGCTTTTGTGCTGTCCTGTGGCATCTTGCTCTAGAGTATTTATGTTCTTCATATAGTGTTGACATTCCAGGGCATATTAGTGTTGAGGAACTATGTTGAAATGAGTTGAGGAGCTTAATGTAGTGCTTTGATGCTGATGCCACCTTTTGACATCTTACTGCATTGAAACGTGAGTTGATAAAGGTCATATAGTGTTTTGTCGCCATCTTGTGGGCTCTAAAGGCAGATTAGTGGTTCTTGGGAAGTTTTTTTTGTGTGCATTAAGGTTTGTGTTTTTGTCAATTTTTACCTATTCAAAATGACAAATTACTTTTTGAAAATGTATCCGCTGCATGCACCACATGAATGGATCTGCACATTGAGTGTAATCTGGCAGTTTAGTCCTGACTCCACGAGTGTTGTCTTTTTAGGCTAAGGGCTCCAGCAAGTAGCCACCATACAGTGGTAGCTAATATACATTAAATAGCCCGCCCCCACAAAACAGGCTAATTTCAGCGGAAGCTCATTCATTCATTCATTCATTCATTCGGAATGAACTTTTGACTCAGTGTGTTGGAACATCCTGCGCGACGTCCGCTCACACTTTGTTTCCTGTCTGTCATGTATGATTTGTCAGTCGCGACTCTTTGTGACAATCCCCCCCAACAGCTCGGGGGGGAATTGTTGTCATGCCGGCAATGCGCGAAAGACGTGGAACAAGGACATGTGTCACACCTTGCACCCTTATTACGCCACCAATGACAAGTGAGACAAGCCTCCTACTTAACATTTGTGCTGCGCGGACGCGTCTATTGCTCCAGCCGAGCTCACTTTTCCGCCCGTTGCGCTGCTACAACTTTCTTAGGCGGGTTTATATTGCATGCAGAGCAGCGCTTCACTTGCTATAAGTTATTATAATACTACCATTTCTACTTTGATTACTTCCGCAATATATTAGTATTTCTATAAGTTCGCGCTTTTCAAACTGGGTATTTGTCGTTTTAATTTGTCCGTTATGCATACAATACAAATGTGCTACAGCTGTCATACTTTAGTGTTCGGAATCTTGAAGAAAAAATATATTTACATAGTGGTTATCCGGATAATAATTAATGTGTGTTTTTGTTTGAAAAATATCTATACATACACAGGCTCACTTACTGCCAAGTTTGAATTTTGTAAGTGTTGTTAGTCCTCATTGGGCCACAGATCGCAAACAGTTCCTTAATTCGGTCTTTTGAGGTTACACTTTTTTCTCTGTAAAACTAAAACAATACAAACACACGAAACGTTTAAAGACATAAAATGTACCAGCAAATATGCTTGTCACACAAAGAAAGCAAAACTTAACTCGGCTGCAATCACAGAAAAACCCAGAATGCGCAGATTGGTGACACCAAAAAAAATGCCTGAAGAGGGAGGCAAAACAACATAAACACAGCCAACCCCATAGGTCATGACACTTGTTGAGGCCGTAAAGTG
Source organism: Hippichthys cyanospilos (assembly GCF_059441005.1). Lineage (NCBI taxonomy): Eukaryota > Metazoa > Chordata > Actinopteri > Syngnathiformes > Syngnathidae > Hippichthys > Hippichthys cyanospilos. The sequence continues at coordinate 4,055,794 of NC_142379.1, forward strand.
GGAAAGATTCGTAAAGAAGGGATAAAAAAAAAACTTTGTATTCCACTTCATAACTTGAAAAAAACATAAGGATGCCGTAACCCAAGGCTCAGCTGTACAACATCAGTAAATTAAAGTTTTCTTTTTTTAAGAATAAACACTTGTTGCTGAAGGTAGCTTAACTTCTTCCTGACAGTGAACACTAAATAAATGGTGACTCGAGGCAGAAAAAACTCAAGGATGCCATTCACTTCGGATACACATTACATAATCAAACACAGTTGAGTGTTGATGCCTAGCAAACGAAAAGTGACATCATCTCCCTGGAGGTTATTCTTCCATTCCCTCCCGAGTTCTGCTGCGGGATCCTGGGACTGTGCCCGCCTCCGGTGTTGTGTGCAAGGTGCCAGGATGGCTGGGCAACGTTCTGGGTGGGTGCACACCTGTCTAGCGTGTCCCATGAGATTTTGGGGGGGCGGTGAAATATAGCACTTTTTTTACATCGATTAAAAAAAAAAAAAAAAAGGAAATGATGGTGCCTTGTTAATGTTGAGACTAGAGTATAAATGACCTGTTTTTTTGTAATCTGCCCTGCGATGTCTTTCTGCTTGCTTGCATTCTACTCCTAAACTGTCTTCTCTTTTCTTCCTGGCCTGCTGCATCAGGAGCTGCTGAAACCATCACAGGTAAAACTTTTCTCTTTTTTTTTCCCGCTCCTCTTTCTTTTCTTGTACGTGACTACCTGCTCATATCCGCTTATTAACATTGGACCTTTTTTTGTTGAGAAAAGAGGCGATAGACGCACGCAGTAGAGATGGAGTTGCTTTCAAAATGATTCTATCAGTCAACATTTCTTTGTCTTTGCAAGGTTAATTGGTTGCCCTCTTCGTGGGTTGTGTGGAGTTTTATATATCTATTTATTTTAGCTCATTACAAAGTCAATAAATCGTCAAAAATACTCAGCTGTTTAACCGGTTTGTGGTTGAGTCTCAGTACCGGTGTAGTTGGTCCAGAATCAAACAAATATAAGTATGATTGCGCACAAAAATTTGAATTATGAGTGCTAGGTAGTGCCGGAAAATTTTACAAGCAACAGTTTGCCCAATTAAAAACATTTTTCATAATTGGTCGAAGTTTACTGTTAAATGTTTATGATGAAATTAAAAGTAAACAAGGAATTAAACACATTTAAGTCTTTCAGAGCCATGGATGAGAATCCTCATCTATAAATCATAAATAATAAAATTCTCGAATGTTTTTTTGATGGAGGGTAGCTGACACCTTTGACAAGTGCTAATTTAATATTAACCCATTCACAATGAAAAACATCATAAAAAATGCCGTCAAGCAATGGGTTAAAGAACAAAAAAAATCCTGTAGCACAATTACACTGACAATAATAATCAATAATTGGAATTTTACCTTAAAAACGAAATAATTCTCACTTGAAAGTGAGAAATCTGACTTTATCTTCAATTTTAAAATGACAATCCTGACCCTCAGAATTCTCAGTGAGTATTCTGACATTTTTCTTAGCATTCTCACGTATTGAAGTCACGATTCTGATGCCGAATCTGTATTCTGACTCATGTCATAACTTTGAGGATATTAAATCAGATGTCTGACTTAAAATTCTTAAATCAGAATTCTTATTTTATCGACTTTATTCTCAGTATTTTAAAGACGTTTTGAAATTTTCACTGTATTTTCAGTGAGGATTTTATCACAGAATTCTCAATTTATACAGGATGTTGACATTTCTTCACAGATTTCACACTAGTCAGAATTCAAACTATTCTTAGAATTGTGACTTATTTTGAGAATAAAATCAGAATTCGATCTTAAAAGTGAGAATTCTGAAAACGGTCAGAATTCTGAGTGCGGTGCTCTACGGATGTTTGTGTTTCAGAACATGGTCATTGGTGACACCTGGTTGTCATGGTAAAGATAAAAGCGCCTGATCGCAAGCCAACGTTGCAACACGGCAATTTTATAGCTGCTAATATTTTCAAGTTTACTCTTTCCCCTTGAACTTATAATTGATGGTTTTTCCCGACTTTTCTTTTCATGTGCGTTTTTTTTTTTCCCTTCCATGATGATGTGAGCTTCTCTTAGCTTGAGAAAAACAACTCGGCGCTTTTTAATTCCTTTTTGTGTTAGCCGATCATTAAACAAGAGTTTTACACGGAGAGAATCAAGTCGGTCAAATTAGTCGGTCTGACACTTTTTGAAAGCTCCTCGTGCAAAGGTTCCAGAAGTTGTAATTATACCCTGTAAGACCCAAATCCCCGTTGCTTGTGAAGGAGCGTTTCATCATGAGCGTCGAGCTCTAATGACCGAGCGGTATAAAAAGACGAAGGAAGCGCGAGCGGAAAAGTTTTATTGTTAATGATGTCCCGTAGTGCCGCTTGTTGCTGTCGGACGTGCTGACTCAGGCAATTGGATGCTTTTGATGTTGCAAAATACAAGGAAAAACACAATCGAATTGAGCGTCGTCTATGAGGTACCAGAAACTGGGATCCTCTTAGTTTTGGCCAAAATTGGTCTGGTTTACTTCTGCTGTCCGATGAGAAGCATGTTTTTCTTTTGATCTTGAAAAATACAACAAAATAAGTTACAAAATAAGCTCTCGCCGTTGGGAGTTGAGCTAGTTGAATTTTACGAATTATCGAAGTCCAAGGTTAAGGTCCGAACGTCGGTTCTTGATGATCAACATGTATTTCCTGTTATAACGATGAACTGGTAATATATACGTCAATGGATGCACCTGATATGCAATATTGATTGCAGTAAAGCTGACGACATGGCACAGCTTTACGTTTTCTCCCAAAAATGCTACGATGAGACGATATCACCAATACTACTTCACCAGCATGACAAATATCTTTCCAAATACTTTCAGGCAAACATGGATGACGAAAGACTTTCATTTCATTTTCATTCATTTACAACAGAAAGAATAACATCCGTTAAATTAAAAAAAAAAAAAACTCAAAAGTATACATATATATTAGTGCTTTCAGACTTGTTTCAGGATGACAGCATTTTTTTTTTGCAGTAGATAGTTTGTGTTATCAAACAAAATACCTTGCCTACTTTTGTAAAGCAGTCACCATAACACAATTTAGCAAGAAGTTGTTTCATGTTCCAATTGATTTGCTTTGAATTTGAAAGGCACACTGTTCGTGTCATGGTCTTAAAAAGCAGTAAAAGCCATCAAAGTCGATCTCGATCTCGTTGATCCGTACACTTCTAACAAAAAGCATTAAAAAAAACACCAGGGGGTGAAAAAAATCACCATAGATCATAGATGTGGAAATACATTCCTCGAGGGCCGGTATCTTGCATGTTTTTCTCTCCCCAATACACCTGATTCAAATAATTAGTCTATCCACAAGCTCTGCAGGAACATGAAAATGATCCTAATCATTTGAATCAGGTGTGTTTGAGAGAGTAGGTTGGAAAACATGCAGGATGAGGGCCTTCGAGGACTGGAGTTCAACATCTGTGACTTGTCGTAAATCAGTTCTAAAGTCATCGATTACTACTTTTGTGTCTGAAGTAATCAAGTATTTTACTCCTCTTATTGGCCAAGTAACCGCTTAGTTTAGTACTTCATCCCCTAAATCATTGGCGTCAAAGTCCAGTCCTTGAGGGCCAGTATCCTGCATGTTTTCCATGCTTCTCACTCAAACACACCTGATTCAAATGAGGTGGATCATTTTCATGCTCTTGCAGAGCTCACTGATGATTTGAATTTGGTGTTTTGGGGAGGGAAACCTGGAAAACATGCACCGGACCTCGAGGACCCCGATTTTGAGGTAGAGATTGAAAACAGCACCGTGTGCTCATTCCCACATGCTTGCAAATGGAATCGATTTGATGGCAAAGTTTCGATCAGGTATGACCGTTGAAGGGGTTGAATTAGGTTTGCTGATATCTTCGGAAACCCCGTCGGAATGTCACCTACCCCCCAACTCCGGCTTCACGCACCCGCATTGGGGATCCGCTGCTCAAGCTTGTTTGCATTGGCTCGTTCAATCAGATTGAACAGGTGGCAGATGCTAATTTTTTGCTCCTCTCCCGATGGAGGCCGAAAAGCGAATTGTCTCCACTTGTGCTGAAACTGTCTTTTGACGTCTGAGTGCCAGGGCCCTCCATGTCAGATTGCGCCTCCTCCTTGGCTGCGCGTCGGCCTCGCTCAGTATGTTGTGATGCGGCAAGAGGCAGGCAGCCATGTGTAGACATACAGGCACTTTACTCTTCCAGACAGCTGCTGGAATGAGTGCGCATTTATCAGCCAGTCATCTGTGGCCAAATCACCCCCCCCCTCGCTCGCCACGACTAGCGGCACCAGCACCACTACCACCCACCATTCGGGATTAATGACTGTCTCTCCTCATTTGCACCCAATCATGAGCGGGATGCAGAGGCAATTGAAAATGTTTACTCCAATCGCCAAAGCCCTCCATGTTGCACAAAGTGGCCCGTTTTCACTTTGATGGGATTGCTAATCACGGCCGTGTTATTTATGTGTGTTTTGAATTGGAGATGAGCCTAGGCTAAGAAGGATGCTGGAACGCCACCAACCTTGCTGCGGGCTGCCGAGGATTTATTTACAGTTACTTTCTCTGCGACCGGCAGATTGGGAGCGGAGAGTAACCTTGCCTCGCTCTGCCAGATATTTCCCACTTTTATATCTAGGAATGAAACAATCCATTTTGCTTTTCACAAAACATCAAACGCCGCACGATGCGTTTGCTTCACGTTTCTGGGACTCGGGCTATCATCAAAACTGCAGTGGCGGGCCTCGCATTCGATACCTTAGGCTAGCAGATATCAAATGCGGGTAGGAGTACCCCTGGGGCTACGTGAGACTTTAACAGGATTTCTAGCAAAAAGTTAATCTAATGCATTTTAATGCCGAGAGAGGAGCAGTGCATTTTGCTTTTCAAATCAAGAGCTATGTAATTGGAACATGAAGCAACTTCTTGATCATTTTAACGACTCCTTCGCAAAACATCGGATTTATTTTCTGTTGAGATTTATACGGATGGACATTGTCATTAGTGAGGTAATTTTCTAGCAGACAATTTTTCCAGGAGAAAAATTTGAGATAACATTACAAATATATTTCCGACATGTACCGTGTTTTCCGCACTATAAGGCGCACCGGATTATAAGGCGCACCCTCATTTGATGACATATTTTCAAACTTTTTCCATATGTAAGGCGCACCTGATTATAAGGCGCACCCTCAATGACATATTTTAAAACTTTTTCAGTCACAATATAGTAATACTCACAGTAATAACAATAATAACTCAAATAATAACTCTAAACTCTCAATATCATAACTCAATGCCAATATGAGCAACCTTGTTCAACTGTACTTTACTTTATCACTTCATTCCCCATCTACCAATCCCAATTTCAACATTGATCCATATATAAGGCGCACCTGATTATAAGGCGCACCATCAGCTTTGTAAAAAAAAAAAAAAAAAGGCTTTTAGGTGCGCCTTATAGTGCGGAAAATACGGTAATTACTCAAACACAGATGACACACCACTGTGTCTCAAGTGTGTGTGTGTTTTTGAGCTGGTGAATAACCTATGGTGAGTTTTGAGTTTTCATTCAACCCATTGCTCCTCTATAATATTTTGCAAAGCCCCTTTTGGAAAAGAGAAAAACTTTCGCCCTCCCACTCGCCGTGCTGACTTGAATAACTTAAATATGACTTAAATATGATTATTATCTATAAAAATCAGTATATCTATAACTATATCCTTATTAACATTAACAAAAGAAAAAAGCATCAATATTCAACAACTATTAACTACCTTTTTAAAGCATTGTTACAGATTATGAATTACCATATTTTCCACACTATAAGGCACACCTAAAAGCCTTTAATATTCTCAAAAGCCGATGGTGCCCTTTATAATCCGAGGCGCCTTAAATCGAAGGGTCCATCCTATACACGTGCGCATCCTATATTTGGGGAGTTACGATTAATCGGCCCAGCCTTACAAAGATGTTTTTACAGTCTGAATGACTTACTTATTTCCAAAATCAAAACCTTTCGATACAATACGCTCCAAATGGTAACTTGATATCTCACCTGACAGTTTCTAATTAATATTAGATGTCTGAAAGCCTTTTAGTAAAAGGTGAAACGTTGAATTCAAAAAATACCTCGTCTGGATACCGTCGTTGAATTTGACGTTATTCCCCCGGTTATCTGCTGACATTTTGTTTTCACCCATCACCTCGCTTTTGTCCTGAACCGACGAGCCTGGCAGCGGGGCGGAATCAAACGGGCGTCTCATGGCGCCGCACGATCGGTCCGAGGAGACGCGCTCACGCGGGAGGTTAATTTCTTATTGAGGGAGTTCACGGTGAATCATGTTAGTTTGCCTGTCTGTTCCCATTATCTGGAAACAAACGCGCGGCCCCTCTTTTATTTTTCCCTTTTATTATTCCTCTCCACTTTGTAAATGTCACAAAGCAATCGAGGTTCGCGTGACGACTCGGGCATGTAAATGCGCTTTTGATGTTTGCGCCTGCGTCTGCGGCTGATAGCATTGCGCCTCCGCCGGTGTGAATCTGAGACATTCTAATGTATTCCTGGCTTGGGTAAAAATAGCACAAGGTGACTTTAAATTCTCAGCAAAGGAAGAACAAAAGGCTTTTTTTTTTTTCTTTTCTTTTTTGGTGCCTGAGAGAGGTGTGAGTTACGACGACAAGGTCTGGGGTCTGTCTCGGAACGGCGCTTGTGTACCCGGAGCCTCTCCGAAGCTCTTTTCCATGCCAAGAGATAGACGACAGCACACTGAGCACACATTGGTCACATGGACGCTCAGATGGAAGGCTCTGATAAAGCTTAGCCCATCAACGCCATGCAGCTCCGCCTCCCCCTTTCCTTTTGAAGATATTATCTTGTCAATCAATATAGTGGAGAGAAATACTCTGATGCGCTGTGACTTCTATGAAAGGGACGGAGAAACGCATTAAGGCAATATTTCAGAGGGTAATTTGCGCAGTTATTTCTTAGAATTGATTACAGGTACAATTTAATTTACCTTTACGTATAAGCCTTGTAATAAGGTAGACTGTGCAATCTTGTCAGAACGACCGTCATTAAAATGCAGCAGAATAATACGAGAAGGCGTTTTTTATTAATACTCATGCTCATAGCAGTACAATGATAAATCATTAAAACGAATCGATTTTATGCTACTTTTTTTCAATGTACAGTATGTACCGTTGCTATTGGAAGGACCCACGTTACGCTCAGTAGGGCAGGACAATTCATTAAGATCAAATCGATAAAAATCAAACTAAAATCTGTTCTGTATTTTGCCCTTGAAGGGCGAGGGTCCACCATGTCATCATTAAAATGCCACATATATATATATATATATATATATATATATATATATATATATATATATATATATATATATATATATATATATATATATATATATATATATATATATATATATATGCTGTTAAAATCGTACATACAAATAAATTCGATACCCATTTTCTGGTGTCGGATTCGATATACATCAGAAAAAGTAACTGGAGGGATTGTCATAAGTTACGTGTTTTTACTCATGTAATAGGAAAGATACGAACACAGTTTTAAAATATACTTCGGTTCTGTATAAGTCGGGGAATATCATATAATGGAGGAGATTTCAAGATAACTGTGTTTCAGTTATCGCGGCTTCAATCAGTCGTGGATTTTGAAAAAGTACCAAAAAAATGGAAAAAATTACAAATTCAACCTCTACGACTTGGATTTTCATTTATTACCATTTCTATTGCTTGCTATTTTTATTGATAGACGAAAAAAAACATGATTTTATGTAAATGAGAGAAACAACCAAAAAAGTTAACAAAATCAAAGATGGTAAATGGAGTTTCGCCTATATAGCGTTTTTCTACCTTCGCTCCACTTTTCACTGACAGATGACACGCCATTAGTCACAACTGAGGGTTCAGTCTCTTGCTCAAGGGTACTTCAACATGGCCACAAAGGTCGGGAGATTGAACCTCTCAAAAGCTTCAATCGTTACTTCGCCGATTTCGGTTGCTGCAGGTATTTTCCGTAACACAAACCCCTCGATAAACTAGCGAAAACCGTACGTGAAATATAGCAAATTTTGCTAGCGTTTTTCACGTCTTCTAGTTCTTAACATTCCTTTGTCTCCTAGCTGCTGCTCTCCAGCTTCCCTTCGTGGGCAGCCGAGCTTGCAGCCCATCTGGCGCTGACTCACGGGGGCCCGGCACTTGGGGGGGGGGGGATCAATAGTGACAAACATGGCGCTCTTACATTAAACGGATTAGACTGCGGCGGCCCAATTTAAACGAAGCCTGTTTGCGTCGCCTCGCGTCGTTGCCTCGCGTTGACCGTAGAGGCGCAAATATTTGCGAGGCAGTAAATATCCAGACGGTAACGTGCGTGTTGTGTGTTTGTTGAAGTGGAAGGTCAGAACCTGGCGACGGACAACGTTTCGGTGGTGGAGGGCGAGATGGCCACCATCAGCTGCAGGGTGAAGAACAACGACGACTCGGTCATCCAGCTGCTCAACCCCAACAGACAGACCATCTACTTCAAGGATGTCAGGCGTAAGTCGGCGCCGCGACGTTTGGCGACCGCCTCAAGGTGGCGATGATCGCGCGCGGCGGAATATGCCCACCCCGTCATCCCCCGCTAATGAGCCGTGTTTAGCCCGATTGCACCATCTGCATCTTGTACTCATCTCATTTATCGTCATTGGCGGTGATAGATGCCATTGGTCCGTTTTTTTACAAAGCGAAAATATGGTCCATTTGGGCTGGCGGTGAATGAGTTAACGAGGACTGGGTGATTATGAATAGAATGATGTTCATGATTATTTTGACTGAAAACTGAAACGACGAATAATAAGCCCATTTATTCATCCATCGCAAATTGATTATATGTTCATTGATTGTAAATTATATTAACTCATTCAATCCCCAAGACATATTTATGTTTCTTTCTAAGAGTCCAGACATTCAATTCCTGTTATTTTCTTTTTTTACTTTTTAAGTGCTCATTAATTGAGTACTTAAGATACTAAAGTACTAAAGTAATTGTTTATTTTACCTATAGAAAGCACTAAAACAAATTGATTACTTTAGGTTTTAAAATTTCCACAGCAATTGATTGCATTGGATACTTTAGTACTAATGTAATTTAGGTATTAAACATGCTGAAGTAATTGATTACTTTAGTTACAATACTAAAGTGACTATGAGTTATTAAGTACTTAAGTAATACATTATTTTAGATAACCAGTACTATAATAATTGATTACTTCAATACTTAAGTGGTAAAATAATTCTTAGTTTATGTTTTAAAAGTTCTACAGCAATTGATTGCATTGGATACTTTAGTACTAACGTAATTTCGGTATTTAATATCCTGAAGTAATTGATTACTTTAGCGACTAAAACACTAAAGTGATTCATTACTATAGGTAATTAAGTACTAGAGTAATCAGTTACTCTAGATAAACAGTGCTATAGTAATTGATTACTTAAGATACTTATGTACTCAATTCATTATTGTATGTACAAAAGTAATAAAGTAATTGATTACCTTTGGTATTTAATGTTCTACTGCAATTGATTCCTTTGGATATTTTAGTACTAAAGTCATTTGAATATTAAATGTTTTAAAGTAATTGATTATTTGAGGTACCACATTACTAAAATGACCAATTACTTGAGGTAATTACGTAAAATAAACGATTACTTTAGGAACTCAAGCACTAAATTGGTCAATTGCCTTAAAACCTAAACTAAAGCATTTCTTAATTAATAAAATAGATAAAGTAATTGATTACTTTAATGTATAAAGTGTATCAATCACTTTATACATTAAAGTAATCTTTTGTACCTACAATAATGACTTTATCGACTTTAGTTCTTACCGACCCAAACACATTCATTGGCTAATAATAACTGGCTCAGAAAGGTTTATTTTCTTTTTTTTTTTTTTAAATTAATATTTCCTCAATGAACACTGCAACTTCATATTTCATTGCGACTAAAATGGCAGCATAATAACTGTATTGTCTTTAGGGGAAGAGCAGCTCACGATTCTTGTCTGTTAAGCGACTACCGATTTATAAGTCGTCTTATTAGTTCGTGAGTTTGAGCTTCCTCCTTAATAATTTCTCGCGAAAGGTTATCACAGGCCTTATGAAAAAAAATTATGCCATATTCCAACTCAACTTGGGCATATATTGGCGCTGTAATGGTTTCACCGGTGGATTTGCATATTATTGAAAGGTCGTCCTTTATAGCCTTGAGCTGACTTTCTGCCTTTATTACAGACTAGTCAATTAATTTTCGAGAATTTAGTAGGATTATTGTACAAAACTGTCATGAGTAGACTTGACTTTTTGGTCTTTTTTGTGTTTAAATTAGAATCGCATATAAATATAATGTAAAAAAAAAAAAATAGAAATAAACAGCAAAAAATATTGCATAGAAATATTACCTTGTGTGAAATAAAATAATGTGGCAATATGCGTATTTTAATTTCTGTTTATTTGCTGCATAGACTTGTATGCTTTTTTTTAAATATATTTCTCTAACTCATTTAACTGTAACTTCAGACGACAACAAATAAAAGGCATTATGTTGCCCCTTAAAAAATCCATACAGCAAATAATTTTCGGAAGCGACCAATGACAAAGTTGATCACTAGGCTAATTATTACATTATCGCCATCTTGCATAAAAGGGGAAATAATCAGCCGTTTGTAGATTTTCATAAAGTCTACTAAATATTATTGAAAACATACGTTAAATTTTGGACGATAGTCCAAATAACATCATAATAGTCCAGTTTTAGGCGTACCTATGTTTTTTTTATTTTATTTTAAACTAGCCACCAGGGGGCAGTCTCCATCGATAAACAAACACAGAAAAAGACACTATAAGGGTCTTAATTTTAAATTTGACTGATAATTTACCCGCCACCAGGGTCCACTCTCCACAAGTAAAGGCAACCAGGTGTGTTACTGTTGTGTTGATGCAATATTCTCACAATTTGAGTGCATCTGTGTTAAATTAAAAAATATGTTGGGACTGCTCTCATCTCTAAATGTGCATGCATGTTCAGTCAGGCAGTTTGGGGGGGAAAAAGTCGAAAAAAAATGACAAAACTTTCATGTATCTTATTTCTGATGTCACAACATGGGTTTTATAGTCCATTGCAGCCTATACTTAATTTTTTGTTTTGTTTTGTTTTATAATCTGGTGTGATATCTATTCCGAAAAACACGGTACATAAAATCAAGACAGAAAACTTAATTTAGTCAAAAACAAAGTGACAGATAAATATTTGAGACGGGCTGCGTGTGTTTGTCGCGTTATATCAGGAATTGCCAGTTTTTGCTGCGCTTCACTGTGGGGTGTCGCGCATCCAAACAAAACTCATGCCGCGAAATAGTCCAATTTGAGACTTTATTTTTATCGCCAAATTCTCACGAGGATGATAAAACATGCAAATAGTCTTGATGAAAAAAATCAAATGCATCGCCTAGTTAGTGTACATGTAAGCTTGGGACGTATTCTTCTTTCCTGTCCACGACGACATGGTTTTAGTCGCGAGATTCATATCGTTTTTGCAAATTGGGGATCACTTCGCAAGATATAAATGATTTTTAGGTCATCCGTTCGGCGAGCAGCTGGAAGTCTTCCGGCGCCCGTCTTTTTTTGCGTGGTATGCGTTCAAAACGTGATTTCCATCTGTCCTTGACGTTTGCCACTTTACCACAAGTCATTAAGCTCAGGAAGCGACGAGATTAATATGAGATAATTCTCTGCCGGGCCATAATGGGAATACTTTTGTGTCCTTGTCACTGTTCGATTTTACGATAATCTCTTAGATTAGGAGATTGAACGTTATGATTATGCATGAGCATATGGGCCTCGTCTACTTTTCGCTTGTTTTTTTTTTCTTCCCTTTCCCCCGGTTGCGCTTCCTTCACTCGTTTGCGTCTGGGATACGAGCCAGCCTTCAAGGTGATGGAGAACGTTTCTGCCTATACCGCAGCCCAGCTGTTAGTTCGCGAGTTTCGCTCGTAAAAGACGTGCGCCGTCTTGTCCTGGTTTCGCGAAACTATCGTGGGAGTTGAAGGGTATATCTTTAGAACAGTAAGAGTCTGTATTTTGCTTTTTACAGATTTGGGACAGAATATTCTGCAATTCCTCTGCTCTTTTACAAAATGATGCGGAAAGCCGGAGGTGTCTGAAGTGAAAGTTTACGGGACAATTATAGCAAAAGATCGCGACGGAGAGAAGCAATGAAAAAGAAATGAGAGCTTTTAAATGCCAAAAATATAGCTATACCAATTTGTTTTTGGTTGGTTTTTTTTTTCAGGCCTGATACCAATTATTAGTAGTCAAGATAGATAACCAATATTTGGAGCCATTTTTTGGTAAAACGTAAAATTTAAAACGTTTTTTGTTTGTTTGTTTTTGACATACATCATTAAAGTAAAATTCCAACAAATAGACACAGCCCAATAGGAGGGGACCTTTTTTTTTGCGCTGATTCCTATTAAATTTACTGTTTTAAAGCCTGAAATACAGAATAAAACTGGGTATTACGCTAGGAAAGTTTGTTTTGTGTGTGTGTTTTTTTTTATCTTTTCAAAATGGCACTTCCTGGAGCTATGGAGTCCCAAAAAAATATTTAAAAAAAAAAAAAGAAAAACAAGAGATTTTGAAGTGAGGTTTTTGGCACATTGTTTCTCTATAGAGAAACAAACACGAAAATGGAAAATTTCACCAAGTAGTCCCATTCTATTGGCCCGTAGCCAAATTCAGGCAAAAATTCCCTAAGACAAGATCTCTCATAAGATTATGACCACAAGAATGAGATGCGACAAATTGTCTTTTGTCTTATTTGACAATATTTTACTAGGCTTTTCCTTACCACACAGGTGATTTGAAAGTAATCAAAGCATCCTGTATTATTCATTTGGAGCTGCAGCTATTGAGTATTTTGATATTCAGATAATGAAAGAAAAACACTTTTCTTTGCCTTTCGAAAAACGAAAATACAGAAGACCAAATAACACATTTACGCTTAATAATGAGTAACCAATTTTTATATTCTTTGACAATCAACATTTCTTTATTTTACATAAATATAAACCGAGCTGTCCGAAAACTCTTCATAGATAATGAATTGAAATGATGACCACAAACCACCTGGATTGTCAAAAGTGATCAGTACAAACGGCATCTGTCAGGCTGTCAGCATCAAATGGAGTAGTTTGCATATATTACCATGCTAGCATATTCCCCTGTGTACCGTAAGTCAAAAACAACAACCGAAAGGAAATAGATCTCGTGTTGTTCTAATCTCATGAGATCTCGCCATACAAGATCTTGTCCCATCCCGAGTAAGTATGCATTCATTTAACTCACACACACACACACACACACACACATTTATTGCACTTTTTCTGCAGCTAGCGGATCCCTGGAACGGAGTGTTGTTCTTCCATCTTCTCCTCCCAAACGATCACCAAGTCGGTGGTAACGTTAGCTGTCAAATATGGCGGGAGGACACAGTAAAAAATAAAAATTGACTAGTAGCGGCGGTGACACGGAGACCGCACAGAAAGACAGATCCACACAAAGAAACATTGTCATGATCGTGTCTTCACCCCCGCCCCTTAGGAGCAAATAAACACATTCGTACTGCTTGGAGTAAATAAAAATTACTTTACAGGTTGAGGCTGGGACAGTCTTGTTGAGACGAGGCGTTTATTCGGTGAGATCTATGCGAAATGACATGCAATTTGGCAGAGCTGACATCTGTGATGGGAAAAATGAGGGTTTATCCGAGGGTCTCTGTGGATGAGGCGGCGCTGTTATTTATGCACTGCGGCGCGCTTCTGAAGGCGACTGACTTTGAAAAAGGTGGATTTTTAAATGGCTGGAAACCTATTTCCAATCTTTTTTCAAATGCTTCTGTGTGACCGCAGAGTAAGTCAATTGGATATTCGGTTGTGATTGACAACGCAAAAATAAGTTCACATTTTTAGATAGAAAAAAAATAGCACAAATTATAGATGATCAATTGAGAATGTTTAGCTAAAATAAGTGGTTCTAGTAATGATCCCTGTGGGACACCACTCCGATTCCTGTTTTGTTTTTTGTTTTTTTAATACGATGTATTTGTGAAATTGTCGATTTACATCAATACTTAATACACGTAATCACATTAGCTAGCGGCTTAAGAAAAATTGATGTATCGGAGAGTTTATTAATAATGATGAGTAGATACCTGAAGGTCTGTTATCTGCTCCATGATTTTTCTTTATATACATTGTCAATTGAAAATTGTCTAAATGAATGACCATTGTGTAGAGAATTATATTTTTTTTTTCATTGAAGTTGTTATGGAACGGTTTACGCTTGTCCCAAAATGTCAAAAAAAGAAAATGTCTGGCTCTGTAATTTACCAGGTAGTAGCTTGTAAACAAACCATTTTAAATCTTTAAAACTAATGAATTAATGATATTACATCATATTTCAATCTAAATATCAGTTGAGACCTAGCCTCTTCATTTGTGTTCATTCTAGTGGAACTTTGCTGACATGCTGAGACAAATAGGACACAACAGTGGACACAAATAAAGGAAAAAAAAATAAAAGAAAAAAAATCCAACATCCTAGTCGATCATAACGCTTCAAAATTGACTTTAATGTACAGTTTCCACAGAAAATAATCTACCTGAGAAATAGTTAACGTTAATTTGCTAATGCTATGAAAATATCCCCCAACACTACGCATGCAAATATTATTATACTGCGTTGCAATACAGCCTGATGGCAGGAACATCAATTTTTAAGTGCACTCGTTAGCACTTTACCACACGAGTTGTTGGTGTTGTTTAATCTGCGCCCGGCGTCTCGGGGGTGTCAGGATTTCCCTCCCTAACAGGTGTTGTGACTCTCCAAGTTACAAGAGTGCCTTTGTTCCGCTCCGAGTCCTCGGCGAGAGCTCTCAAATGATATCGGGGGAGGAGATGGGATTTCGTGTTGATGCTGCCCCGAGACCTTGAGTAATGATCGCGATAATAACCGCCGAGCCTGACGGGAATACCAAAAAACGTCCCTCGTGTTTTAAGCGACGGCAAGGAGTTGGTTATCTCGGCGAAGGACCTGATAAAGGAGGCGAGGTCAGAGCATCAAATGGAGCCTTCGCTGATCAAATCAGCCCAAGGTGTTTATGTAGAAGAGCGCTCCGGGATGAAAAGATGGTTTCAAGCGAGCATTAATGAGAATTTAATTCGTCCTAATGGACGTTAGTCTACTATCATTGGGTTCAAGGCATGCCCATAATAAAAAAATACACATTCCTTTAGCGATTAATGACTCAGGCCTTTATTGGCTGTTTTATTTACTTATGCCAAAGACAGCTTGCAGAAAAGCCTCTCTTACCCTTCCCGCTTTTTATGTGAGTGTATGCCCTCCCTCTCACGCCAGCCCTTACTTCTAAGTGCAATGTATGCACTCCTCCATCGCTTTCTCTCACATTTGATATTAATCAGAACATTACTGTATTCGCTCCTTTGCACCCCTCCTCCTACTTCATCGTATTTGGGATTGTTACGGTATGCACTCCCTCCTAGCCAATTTTCACTTTATTTTAGTAGTAATGTGTACCGTGTGCACACCTTCTTGCTATTTTAATCCTAACTCCCGCATCTCACACTACCGTATGTACTCCCCAACTCCTCCCCTCACACTTAGCATGTGCCGCATGCACTCCCTCCCACCCTTCCCCTGTACATGCGAAATGTACAGTATGCATACCCTCACATTTGTCTTATTAGTTAGGTATAGCATATGTACTCCCTCTCACTCTTCTTCCAACTTTATCCCATCCTTTTGTCTTATATTCAAGTGTAACATGTACACTTCATCCCTTACCTCTCGCGTGGAATATTAATTAGAACGTGGGCTGTATTTACTCCTTTACACCTGTTCTCTTCCTCCATCTATTTGGGATAGATACTGCATGCGCTCCCTCGTATCGATCTCTTTCTTGATCCTACTACTAATGTGCACTCCTTCTCACCCTTTTAATCCTACATTCGACACGTCACGTATGCACTCCTCCCTGCATCCACTGCATCTTACACTGCAAGTGACTTCTATTGTATGTACTCCCCAACTCTCTCCTCACACTTAGTATGTACTGGATGCACTCCCTCCCACCCTTCCCTTGTACATGTGAAGTGTATTGTATGCACACCATCACATTTGCCTTCTTAATTATAGTGTATGCACTCCCTCCCACTCTTTTTCACAATTCAAACCATCCTTCATGTCACTTTGTTTTATATTTAAGTGTAATGTGTACACTCCTCCATCTCTTTTACATATCAATTGGAATGTGTACTGTATTCACTCCCTCTGATACCACCTCTCATTCGGGATGGGTACAGCAAGGATTCTCTCCTACACATTGCACATTTTCTTACTTGTGTTTTGTGTATTGTATGCACTCCTTTCCTACATATTCCATGTTATGTATGCATGTTTTTTAATCCTCTTTTGTATTGTGTTTGCATGTTCATAAAAAACAAACAAACGTCAGCCCTCATCTTCTTAGGTGACTTGTACCGTATGCACTCCTCTACCTTCCCATCTCACACTTTTAACTTGTACTGCATGCATTCCCTCCAACTCTTCCTCTGTACACGCGAAGCGTACATTATGAACTCACTCATATGATTTTGTTTTCATGGGTGGCGGACACATTACCTTTTCACTCATTATGTGAGGTTTCTGATAACAACAGTATGCACTCTCCCACCTCTCCTCTCAGACCCGATGTTAACAGGAACATACAGTACACCGTGTTCCTTCTCTCCCACCCTTCCACTTAAACGCATTAAGTTTGAAGTATGTGTACATGGCATGGATGTACTGCATACATTTCATTTAACAGAGACATTTTCACCCTTTTATACTTTCAGCTGTCCACTATCAGCTGTTATTTAAGGCTTAGGGTGCCGTGCATTGCTTGGGAATGAACTCGACAGTACATGAATGCGTTTTTATGGACTCTCAAATAAAATGAAAACCCCGCTCGTATGTTTAAAAAAAAAAAAAAGACTTAACGTCCAGTTTCTTTAATTTACCCTGTAATGTATTCGGGATTTTCGAATTTGGAGTGTAAAGCAGCCATCCGTGACAAGGAGCAGCAGGCTGTTTTAAGAGTTGCCGGCTTGTTAGGAGTCCTCATGAGCGCTCCTCGCACTTTCCTGTCTTGGCGAGTGCTTCGCCGACTGTGAAGCTACTTTATAAATCAACTCGTATGAATCACTTTGAAGCCCACTTTTCTTTGACTCAATTAAGGAGAGAGCTCGCAAAGCTACTTCCACTCCTCCCAATCTCATTTTCTCCTCCTGCCTCCTTTGTCTTCCGCCACGCTAGCGCTCATTCTCAGCCTTCGCGGTTATTCGAGAGACTTGGGCCGGGTCCTCATTGTCTCGCTCGTGTCCCCCCGCAGCTCTGAAGGACAGCCGCTTCCAGCTGGTGAATTTCTCTGACAACGAACTGCGGGTGTCCCTGTCCAATGTGTCGCTCTCCGACGAGGGGCGCTACGTGTGCCAGCTCTACACTGATCCCCCCCAAGAGGCCTACGCCGACATCACCGTCCTAGGTGGGTGTGAGGCACGTGCCTCACTTCTTTTTTTTCTTGTGAAATTTCAAGTATGTAGCCCGCCCTGCTCATTGTCTTGGACTTTTTGTTTTGATCTTACTATCAGCAATTGTTGGTAACGTGTTTGAAATGTCACATACAAGCCGTAGAATTATTTTATTATTTTACTCTCCTACCTCTAACATCACCAATACCGAAAATTTCAGGTTATATGCCGCAACGGTATAAAAGAGGCTGCAGCAAAAGGTGAGAAAAAAAAGGACAGTTTTTGTCTCGGAAAAGTACCAGACTATTGATTTATTGTTTTAATGATCTTTTATTGATGTTTTTATTGATATGTATTTACATGTACCTGTGTATGTATGCATGTACATACACACACACACACACAGTGGACCCCTTTGTTACAGCGTCCACGGCTTACGTTTTTTTCATGTTGCGATGTGGAATACTGGGTTTTTTCGTCCCCTCTTTACGGTATTTTTCCAGCTTTGCGACAAAAACAACTGTCATGACCCTAGGGGGTTGACTGTATTTGTGTGTTTTAGCCTCCCTCTGCTTGCGTTTTTAGTTCATTGCACTTATTTACTATTACCGTCAAACTGCTTCCATGCAACGCGTGACTACAATGCTGGTCTGCTATTGGTCGGCTTCACTCGTTTCAAAATGGCTGAACGGTAAAGCTTTGTTCGATTGTGAGTTGTTATAAATCCCTATTTACAATGCATTTTACTGATGTATGATGTTTTCTGATTCTATACATGTATATTATATACAGTATACGTAGCACATACTATACATACTATACTATTTTGGTCGCAATTTTCAATACGTATGTACAATTTTGATGTATTTACCTGGGGTTCTAAACGCATTAGTTATGTAACATAGGTTTGGATTGCCCGTCATACGACGAATTTGCCTTACGAGCCCAACCGCGGAACGGATTTATCTCGTAACACGGGGGCCCACTGTAAAAGACGATAATTTGCGTCCATTGAAAGAGTCAAAGGGTTAATTCCAACTTTATGCAGAAATTTGGGTGGAAAAAAAACACGCTTGTAACCCGAGGACTGCGTGAATTGCGTCC
Organism: Hippichthys cyanospilos; assembly: GCF_059441005.1. NCBI lineage: Eukaryota > Metazoa > Chordata > Actinopteri > Syngnathiformes > Syngnathidae > Hippichthys > Hippichthys cyanospilos. The sequence goes on from NC_142379.1 coordinate 4,074,611, forward strand.
ACTCCATATTGAATGAAATGAATAAATACATCCGTAAAGTAACTGATTAAAGTTGTGCCATGGAGCATATGCACTCGTACGCACTTCTTCCCAGTCATCTTTTTAGCTTTTGTAATCCTTCCCTTGACGTGTTCCACATGTGCTCACTCCCATCCTCCTCTAAGGTTCCTTTTTTCTTTTTTTAATCTAGCCGCATTATGGATAATAGTCATCTTTGTTGCCGTCATCTTTAGCAAGCGAAACAAAATGTCAGCCAATTAGGGCCCCTCGGTGCGAAAAAGGAGCAGATGCTCAAACCGATGGCGTCTGCCGCGTGGGTCTTGGCAGCTGTGTTGACTGTGAATTCCAGTGAATGTTGACTTGGCTGTTCCCGAACCGTTCCCCTTTTGAGAGTCAGCTGCGCCTTCACTGTGATGCTTTGCGCTAAAATGACGCTAGTTAAGCTTTATTATATACGCCAACATCCCGGCGGGGATTGAAAGGAATTAAAAGCACTTTAAAGTAATTGCTTTACTTGTACAATGGAGGCCCACGGTAGCAAGCGATTTTCTCCCAAACTGAGGGTTGCATTGAAGAGTCCTCAGAATCGACTCCCCTCTGACTTTTGGCTTTCAAGCGACTAGGGTTCAGGCCGATGACTAATTCGCGGAATAAGGGAAGAGTATCCTGCTTTCTATGTATGGAGGAGTTATTTGGCCTGATGCGAGAATGCCTTTTTTCATATTTAAATCTTGACTTATTCAGCCTTTTCTCCGAGTTCTGCTCCGGAGCTGAAAGGCGAATGTGTCAAACTTTTCCAGCTTGTTTTGGCCGCAAAACCACTCTAGAGAGAAGTTACAAAAAGAGTTTGTACTGGTAACTTTTATGCAACGTTTTTCTATTTACTCTTCATTTCGGACTATAAGGTGCTATTTCATTCTCACGCTTTGTACCCTGCTTCCCATAGTCCAGTCTGGTTTATCTGCAGTTTTTTTTTTAACTGGCCACCAGAGGGCAGTGTCCCGGTAAACAAAATAGAATCTTTGATTTTGAGTTCAAACTGCTTTTTTTTTTACGCATTACTAGGGGGCACTCCCCCCTAGTAAACACAAACAGGAATGTTACTGTTTTGTTGGTGCAGTATTCTAACAATCCGAGCATGGCGTTATGTTAAAAATATGTTGGTGCTGCTCTTGTTTTAAACGTGCAGGCATGTTCAGGCTGTGTTGAAGGTATGATATTGCTGGAACCATGAACCATCTTTCTGCTTCAATATCTGATGTTATCTGTTTTTGCGGCTTAAAATATGGTATCTACAAATGAGTCAAATTCATCGCAGCGGTTCTTACATGGGGGTAAATGAACATGAAATAATCTCACACTCTTCAACGCTGCTGAAATTCTTTCCGACACTAAAAACAGTTTAAAAATTGGATAGAAAAGGGCATCGACCTGACTTTTTGGGTAACCTACTCTAGTGGTTCTCAAATACATGAAGGGACTTTAGTATTCGTGAGATTTAACAGGGATTCTGCAGCTTTTAGCCAATCTAAATGTGTGCATTTTAATGCCATGACAGGAACAGTACATTTTAATATGTATAAAAGTATATCTTTAATTTTATCCTTTTAACAATTAACAGAAAAAAGCAATACAAACCAACCAAAACCCAATATGAACCAACATTTAAATCAATAAATAATAATACATGTTAAGTGATGCGGAACATTAAAATTGTGCAGATTTTTTTTTTGGCCAAATCACATTAATAATTTGACTTAGAAAAAAATGTCATTAATTTTATAGACCTTCTGCGGTATATTGGCCAATCTTTTGATTTTTATATCAAAGGCATTTCATTTCAAAGGAAAAACATTATAAAAATACCCTAGGGAGCTGAAATTTCACCCGTGGTGACAATATGTCAAAGTTCATCACGGCATGCGGCTATACGCATGTAGTTTGAGCAAAATTAGTCAAATGAAAGTCTTTCCAATGGTTTTTCACCAAGCAATAAAATATATATTTTTATTTTTATCCAAATTTGTGATTCCAGTTTTCTGTATGATATCAAAACATCCAAAATACTCGATTATTGTCGCAATATTGTTTCAAATCTAACTTAGAATAACTCTCTAAAAATTAAAATAGAACCAACAAAATTTGAATCGCCAAATTCAAACTGAAAATCCATCATTATTAAACTGTAACTCTTAAGCAGGTGGTTTGATTTTTCACTGGCCTGTGTTCTTAAAGGTCAGGCTGTAAAAAGATCAATTAAAATTGTCCAGGCAGTTGGCTGAAGGCCCTGCAATTTTCACCTATATCACATCATCCACCCTGTGTGTCATTGTCCAATCTATGAATGTGAGCGTCTTCATAACCGAGGCCATTATTTTGTGCACCAGTGCCCCCGGGAAGCCCGATCATCGAGAGCCGCGAGGACGTGGTCAGCGAGGGTAACGAGACGGAGCTCACCTGCACGGCCGCCGGCAGCAAGCCGGCGGCCTCCATCAGATGGATGAAAGGCGATGAGGAAATGACAGGTCGGTCCAAATTCCAGTCTCGACATGACTTTGCGCCCGCTTGCCTGCCGCTTGCAGCTCAGAACAATATGTGCCGCGCAGAACATACACAGCGCATGTTTTAAAGGGGCCGTAACATGAAAAGTCGGAGTTTAAGCTCTTTCTTCGTTGTGCAGCTAATTCAAGCGTATAATATGAATATGATAAATATAATTACTTTTCAACTTTTGTCAATATTCACATATTAATTAAACATATGTTACTACAAACATTCTTAAAGAAAGATATATTCGCTACACTGTTCGATTAGCAACACTTCAGGAGTTAGCTCTCGCCATACACACACACTACTTAACAAGCTAACGCTTTAGTAACTGTTACAACTGTGTAGAGGAAGCGACTCTAAACTGAAATCTTCGCACTAGAAGATGATTGGAGAAAATTTTACTCATCAGAATCAAGTTATGATGCTTGGCACGCCCTCTGTGCCTTTTTTTTTGGTCCTAAAAAAAAAAAGCAAACATAAGTGGTCGCTTTTGCTCAAGAATACGTCTTTCTGCTCATGCTAATCAAACGAACTTGCTTTCTGTATAAAAGGGTCCCATGTGATAACATTCAAAGTTGAAATTATATCTTTCATTATTGTACAGGATTTTTTTTTTTTTTCAAAGTGTGCCTTTGCAGTGGTCTTTCATGGAAACCCATGCAATTTCAGAACAATAGGACTAGTGATACGGTATCACTAGTGCTTGCAGAGTTGACTTGATGGGCCACTTCTTTGAAATCTTTGAAAATTTGATGGGAATGGAAGTTTTCAAGATTAGCGTCCTAGTTTGAAATTAGGTTTATTATTGAGTAATATAAATTTAGAGTAAAAATATGTATCTCTATTAGAAAATGTAAACACAATTTAAAGTATTCCAAACACAACCTAATGTATTTAAAGTTCTGATTTCACACTTATTATAATCATTAATTTATTGCAAAAGAACTGTAATAATAATAATAATAATGCAATTGGAATATTACAGAAAAAAATCTTAAATTCATGAAAAAAAATTGTTGCTGTTACTCTACATATTTTGGGTAATTTTTTATGTGCGACCACACAGCGCAGATCCCTTCAAAATCAAGGTTCCGGTCTTTCACGGTGCACTGTTCAATATAGGACCCTGCTGACTCGGTCCAAATATTAAAAGCTGAGATTTTACTGTTTTTTATGTGTGTCGGTTCGTTTGTTCGGTAGCACAAAAACAACATGGAGTTTCATTCCACTTTGCAGTGCGCTGCTGTGTTAACGGCGAATCCATTTTTACTTTTTGTCACTGCGGTCCACTTCCATTGGAGCCAAGAGGGGCAATGTTCAATCGCCTGACGTAGATAAAGCCGCACGGGCGAACACCTTTCGGATTGTTCGGCCTCGACTAAGGCCTTGGCTCCCCATAGAGCCATTTCAGTTTATTATTTATTATTTTTGCCTGCTCAGCAGAAGAACGCCGTGATCAAGCCACGCGTTAAGAGCTTCATGTTTCTCAATGTTTCTCATAAATCATCAGCCTCCGCGGCTGCCGGCGTGATTTAAAATTCCCCAAATATTTACTCTCACGGCTCTGTTAAACAAGTTGAATGCTGATGGAATTTTCACGGCCGTAAATCTATTGTGTCGCCTTGAAAGAATCTATACATAGCAAGCTCTCACTCACCGTTCGGAATTCATATTTGCGCCTTTTGTCTTCATTTCCGAGCCGGGGTGTAACTCGGGGTTGCGGAATAATCCTTATTGCCTCTGAGTTATGATTAAGGGTCATCAATTTTTCATTATCGTACAGCGAGGGGCGGATATTCCTTTCGTATTTACCCAGATGGATCTGCGCGGGACTGTTGTCAAATTCTATGCGTATTAGAAAAAAAGAGGATTCGCCCATGTCGTCGTGAGATGAAATATTTAGACAAGGGCCCATCTGACGGGAAATATCATCGCCGCCTCCGGTGATCTGTCTTGGAGTCCGTATTTGTTTATGAAGAGTTGATGAAGTGAGCCACCAAGAGTACTCATGATGCATAACGTAACAACAGCAATAATACCACAAAGATACGTAAACAGGTCAAATCGAAACCGATATCGACAAGTAAAGAAATAAGTAAAGAAATTAATATAAAGTCAGCACCATGCTGAAAATATTTTGGTACAGGAATTAATTGGGCTATCCAGAGTTATTATTTGCCTTTTGACATCCCAGCATCGATCTAGCCAACACTAATCCACATCGACAAGGGACGAGAAAAAAAATAACTGTAAGATCAATACCTCGTAGAGATCCTCTGACGTATGGAAAAACTCCATTTTCATTGTTGTAGAGAATCATAGCGTGATTAGAGTGCATTCAAAAAGGGTTTGGGGGTATCAAGATAACAGATAACGGATTAATTGTGATCAATTAATTCGTGGTGATTAAAGAATTTTTCATCTCTAACTTCACAATTACTCGTTTAGTTTTAATGCATTAGGCTTCTTGAACTTCGAGTTTTTGGGGGTTTACAAAACAAAAGGTCAATCACACCCTGAAGTGGAAACTGATTGGCTGTCATTGTGTTCCTTGAAAAACGAAAAAACGTGTTAAAGTTGCCGTAAATGTAATTTTAAAAACACTCCGACAGCAGCTTTGATAAAGGTAGAGTGATGTACATTTTTTTCTAAAGAGTTGCTAGCTTACCACAGAAGCAGCTCAATTTCAGCATACTACATAAATGCAAAGCATCCAGCTGTGAGTGGTCAATGTATTGTGGCTAATATAGACAGCCATAGCAGAAGCTCTTTGTCAACCTGAGCTTGAGCAAACCCTGCATTTGAGCAAGTCTTTTAAGATATTTTCAGGTTTATTATTTGGCAACTGACAAAAGAAGACAGCACCATTCATCCGGATTTTTGGAACTCAAAAGTTACAGCTGGAAATTGGCTAAAGTCTCTAATACTGCCGAAGGTCAGTAGTTACAAATGCATCTGTTAAAGAAACTAAATGCCTCAAGCTGCTTTTTTTGTTGTTTTATAACACAATGCATCAAAATTAATAAAAATATTCTTCGGGGGGGTTTTTTTTTCCAGAAATCATTAGATAAGATCAAAAAGTGATTATTCAGATCAGTAAATTACATATCTTAATTACGGTATTTCTCCAAGTTTTAGTCCCTGTCTTCCATTTTTTTTCATGTTGTAATGTGGAATACTGAGTTTTTCCATCCCCACTTTACAGTATTTTCTCCGCTTTGCTGACAACTGTCATGACCCTAGGGGGTTGGCTGTATTTGTGTTTTGTCTCTATCTGCAGGCATTTTTCGGTAATTGCACTTATTTTTAGTTGCCGTCATTGCCTCCATGCAACGCATCACTACAAGGCTGGTCTGTTATTGGTCGGCGTCTCCTCACGGAGATGCTGGTCTGCTATTGGTCGGCCTCTTTCGTTTCAAATGGCGGAACGGTAAAGCTTTGTTCTATCGCGCTATGTACATTTTTTTACAATAAACTTTTTTTTTATTAATATGATGTTAGTTTTTTGTTATAAATGAATGAATATATGCATGAACAACATTGGTTATCGATATTTTAATAGTATAGAATCATATTTTTTAGTAGTAGATGTGAGTGATATATTACCGATCGAGATTCATTTGTACATAGCGAATCACGTTAAATTACATTGGTAATAGTGTTACAAAAAGTATGATCAACACATTTCGCTGGCAGTTAACAACATTAGTATCCCCTCTGTTTTGGAGAAACATAGTTTTTTTTTTTAAATCGCCCGTATGAATTTTCTTTGTTTCGACAGAGTAGGCATGACAAAGAAATCTGCCGGCTGATTTAAGCATTAGAGTTAGTATCGGTTTTGCAATCAATAGTCAAGCTGGCAGGATTGCCATTGGCAGTTTCTGGCCCGGGAGAGAGAATCAGCACACAAGGTGGCGAAATTAACATAAATTACAGCAGCACAATGATTTAAATAATGTGGAAACGAGCTTGTCTGCTGCCGGTCTTTTACAGAATTGATTCCGTTGTTTGAATAATGTTTATAATTTGCGGGCGGTTATGTGAAACAGCCGGCAGAAAATGAAATCATAAAGCGTCTCCATTTTTTGCTCATTGGGAAAATATTAGCGCTTCATATTCGGCGCTTTGAATCAATAGCTGGGCTAGAGGTAAACGTATTACAAACATGGACTGTGCAGTTTTATTGTTCGAGACAAGGTAGTGTCTTCACTCTAGAGGGCAAAGCTTGAAATTTTTCGCTTGATTTAGGTGCCAACTTGGGGCTGTTTTTCCAGAGCTTTGATATGACGCAATGTTGGATACGAGAATGTATTTCTTTTTTACAATAGGCCTGATTGACTAGATGGCATTCATCCAAGATAAATGAAGACCTTTGTCCTGAGGACGGGCGTCACAATCACTCAATTACTTGTCGATTGTGTCGAGATTTAACGTTTGAGTAATTGTGTCTCGCGGCGGTTGGAGTGATATATTAGGGGTGTACGTCTCTAAAAAAGATGATTCGATACGGTTTGTGATATGTGTATGAGAAATAATTCAGACGGTTTTACGCGAAAAGGGACTTAGTGCGGTTACAATGTGATAAGGTGCGGCTTAATTTTAAATCGGACTTTGGTATCCCCTAATATATATACATATATACATATATATATACATATATATATATATATATATATATATATATATATATATATATATATATATATATATATATATATATATATTAGGGCTGTAAAATTGTACTATGGAGTTTAATTAGATAAAACGTTAAAAATTCATGTAATTCTAGGTCTATTTACTACATATGTGTGTTTACTATATACTACTTTTTTGTTTGTTTGATCTAATTGTTTTAGTTTGAATGAAGTATAAGGAAACGGCCAGAAATAAAAACAAACATATCTTGGTGAATGTCATGTTTTTGAATGAAATTTGGTTTTCCAGAAGTATTTTACGACTGAAGTCTTGTCAAAGAGACGCACATCAGTTTTCAAACTGTAGGATTCAAAGCGTTTGGTTAAAAAAAAAAAAAAATAGCAGCTTTTAGTCCAGAAATTATTGTTTATTTGGACAGGGTGATTTCTTTTTTTCTGTCGTAAAAATAAAATCAAAATATTTTCTTCGCGGCTTACGAACTTCAAGCGCATCCCCGCTGACATGCCCTGCTAACGCTTATAATTCAAACGTATTTTTAAGGCGCAGAATCGGAAGTCTGATGTTGGCTTCAACTTTGTCTGATTGCAAATCGTTGTCTAGTGCAAATAAACAAAATATTAACTGAAAAAGTTTGTCGGCGAGATTGGCGCGACAACGTCGTATTTACTAGCGCAACGTTCTCTGAGCTTGTTTTGCATACGCGTCATCTGAAAGGCCGTCTGATTTCCTAATTCAATATTCTGTTCAGACAGCGTTTGACAGCGGCAAGTGTCACCCCGGCAGAGGTTACGCTTGATTGCGCCGGGATTGATCAGTGGTTGATGCTCACAAGTGTGTTTTGATTAGACGTCTGTACCACGACACTCAAATCGAGTCCGCATTGAGATTCAAGTCCCTGTGACGGTTTGATTTGCGGCCGTCTTTTTCTTTTTCGTTTTCTTCATCTGCGCGCGCATGACGTTGATAATTGACAAGTCCTAACATTGATAAGAACACTCTCTGACCCTTGTCTTCAAAACCCGACTCAGAAAAGTTGCTGGTTATCAAACTCCAATCTGCATACCAGATGGAAAGACTTTTTTGTTTCTGCACTAATGCTGGGAAAAGTACGCCCACGTTCTGAGCTGCAATATTTGACGTAATGCGTTTTCGATACATTTATGATGTGGCTCTGTTCCAATGATTTTTTTTTTTTATCCTGAAAATGCTAGAATACTCGTAAACAGTTTATAAGAAACATGTACCATCATGCACAGTATAGGCAGGTATTATATATTGGCAATAATACATATATATATATATATATATATATATATATATATATATATATATATATATATATATATATATATTTTCTATAGCCGCTTATCCCCACAGGGGTCGCAGGCTTGCTGGCGCCTATCTCAGCTGGCTTCGGGCAGTAGGCGGGGGACACCCTGAACTGATTGCCAGCCAATCGCAGGGCACACAGAGACAAACGACCAATCACGCGTCTAATCACACTTAAGTACAATTTAGTATGTCCAATTCACCTGCCATGCATGTTTTTGGGGAGTGGGAGGAAGCCGGAGTGCCCGGAGAGAACCCACGCGGGCTCGGGGAGAACATGCAAACTCCACACAGGAAGGCCGGAGCCAGGGATTTGAACCGGGACCTTTGAACATATATATATATATATATATATATATATATATATATATATATATATATATATATATATATATATATATATATATATATATATATATATATATATATATATATATATATATATATATATATATATTTATTTATTTATTTATTTATTTATTTATTTATATTCATTTATTTATATCACCCAGCGCTGATTCCAAGTTACCTCAATGAAATGTCATTTTGGTTTATTATAAAGGTTTTCATCGCATGAGTGAAAAGTAAACTTTTTTTTCAATTATTCCCAAAGCAAGGTCATTTTTCCACGTATTGCTATTTGCTAATATGTCAAACCACTTAACTCCCTTCGCAATTTGTGCATGTTCTACTAATTACACTCACTAGTGTTTTTCCTATAACCGTACGAAAACCGTCTCAGCAATTAATACCTTGCAATGGAGCAGAAAAACGTCATTGATTTCTGCATGTTATTACATGATGTATTTGTAATAACCCCCGAGCGCACGGACCATTTTACAGATCTCGGTGCAGGTCATTAGGTGCGTGTTGGGAGAATATCCCTCCGTATTGTAAGTGTGTGTTGGCATCATCATCAACTGTTTTGGGTCCACCGGGATCTCCCCTTTGCGACCACGCCGGAATGAAGGTGCCAAGCAGGTCAGGGTGAGGTGGCGTAATTATTTCCCCACTTCATTAAGTGTCACACTCTGCACCGCGGCCCCCGTGGCATTGTAATGCTCTCCAAATGAAGGCCCCCTCCGACAGCTCCGCAGGGCCGAGTGGACGGCAGATTACTGCCAACTTGCACCCCCGCCCCGCAACCAACCACGCTTTGCCCTCACGCTGTAAAGCCGACTCATTATCAAGCTTGCGTGACCCGCATGCACCTTTAAGAATCGCACCTTTAAATCCTCCCTAATTCCACCACCAAATGTGCTCATCATGATTAGGTTTGAAAATGTTCTTTTTGGAGTTAGCCTCCGAGCTGCAAAGATTCAAGTTCGTTCCTCGAATGTCGAAGGTCTTCCTCTCCCTTTGTTCCAGGAGAAACAACGGTGGAAGAGACGTACGATCGGATGTTTACCGTCACCAGCCGCGTGAGATTTTTAGTCAGCAAAGAGGATGACGGCATGCCGGTGGATTGCGTCATCGACCACCCGGCCGCTAACGACTTGTTGGCTCAAAGGAACCTGGAAGTGCTGTGTAAGCATCTGACACACTGCACTGCAATATACAGTATTTATGTTTCCGTATCAGGGTTTCAATAGTTTGGGATTTTTTCTGGTATTTATTTATTTACATTCTGAGTTTGTTTGTTTGTTTTTTTAGACTTAGTTTTTAGACCAGATTTATATATATATATATATATATATATATATATATATATATATATATATATATATATATATATATATATATATATATATATATATATATATATATATGTATATATATATATATATATATATATATATATATATATATATATTGGACATTCTCAAGAAATATCTAAGAGCAAATCTGGTCTAAAAAGTCTAAAAAACAAACAAACAAACTCAGAATGTAAATAAATAAATAAATACCAGAACAAATCCCAAACTATTGAAACTATTGAAATATATATATATATATATATATAATCACATTTCACATTCCATAAGGTTCAACTGAAATCATTTAATTTTCTCAAAACTTGAGCAGCCCCAAAATTTGTAAAAAAAAATAAATAAAAATAATGTTTTTGTGCGACTTTGCCTGCATTTATATAACATTTTAAAGAGACCAGATTTGCTCTTAGATATTTCTTGAAAATGTCTAATATATATATATATATATATATATATATATATATATATATATATATATATATATGTGTGTGTGTGTATGTGCATATATATATATATATATATATATATATATATATATATATATATATACTGTGTGTGTATATATATATATATATATATATATATATATATATATATATATATATATATATTTATATATATAAAATCATATTTCACATTCCATAAGGTTCAACTGAAATCCTTTAATTTTCTCAAAACTTGAGAAGTCCCAAAATTTGTAAAAAAAATAAAAATACAAATAAAAATAATGTTTTTGTGCGACTTTGCCTGCATTTATATCACATTTTAAATTGTCTTGACATTAACTACATACATTAATATTCTCTTCTTTTTTTAACTACAAGTAATAATATTTTCACACATTTGTTATACCTAAAAATTGTACAAAAACGCACTTTTCATCACTCATCTTCGCATTGTGTCCTTTGCTAGTCATGACTATTTTTACCTGATTGAAGCGCTTCAATGAATCGTCATCAAAATAACCTCTCAAAATGTAAGGATCTTTGCATGAATGAGTTTAATATCATATATTATTTAATTTGATAAAAGATCCGTTTTTTCTAGACCGAGATCCTTGAGAAAACCTTTGACCCTTTTTCCAATGACCTAATAAATCGGTCGAAAACACAATTAAAGAAATATTCCGTATCCCGAACCAACTGCAATCCTTTCCCCAACCGTATTTACCGAGAGCGACTTCTCTTGGACTAATTAGCTAAATGGCTACCGGCCAATCAGCCAGCCTTCAACCTTTCCCCCGAAAAGCGAAGTCTATTTATAGAAATACTCCTCATCAGCTAATAGGTGGCGCCGTTGATGGCTGAAGGTGCTTTTCTGATTAAGCGCGACTGATAAATCGGACTGGCATATTGCACCTTAAAGGTTAAGTCACCTTATTGTAAGCGGTGTCGAATATTCATTTCGGTCCACTTTCTTGGTCTGACCTTTCAAGGAAAAACAGAAAGCTTGGCTGCAAGTGCTTGACATTTTGGTAATCTTTGGCATGCGGTGATAAGGGGAGAGAAATCATTTTGCTGTAAGCTACTATAGGCTGAGTAGATGTCAAATGTGCACATAGGATAATCCTTTTCATCCTGCACAAACCTTTCACTCCTGGCTATTTTTTTTTTTTTTTCATTTCCACGAGTTGTTGTCTCCCCACGTTTCAAGGGCCATAATAATTTTATTTCAGTTTTGGCTGCGGGTGGGAGAGGCGGTAAAAAGAGCTAGCCTTGTTAAGGGTATACGATACAAGTCAATAACTGTCTTTTTTTTATTTGGCAGATAAACCCGATGTGAAGATTGTGGTGACGTCTCCCGAAGGATTAACTCGAGAGGGCGACAATCTTGATCTGACGTGCGTCGCAGGAGGGAAACCGCAGTGAGTACACGTGTTATATGATACAGATGGGGCGGGGGGGCGGGGCTCAAAATCAAAGCCGCCGGTTTCGGACGGGAAATATGACTTCAAACGGAACGATCTGCCATCCGCGTCCGATTTAATAAACTTTAGGATTACGTTTGTAAGGGTCGCCTCTAGGCGTTATTTATTCAGCAACTCCAGAAAATACATCGTGCAACATCATCGGTTTTATTTTGGGCTTTCTGCTGGAAATTTTTCTCACTAATGACAATGCACACCCATATAAAACCCAAGAAAATAAAAGGATTGAAATTTTTGCATAGAGTCAAAATAACACATAGCAGTAATTTCACATTCCAATTACTTTGCTCTTAATTTGAAAAGCAAATGTATTCAAATTAGCATCAAATTAGCTTTATTGATACCTTAAGAAACAATTAACATTTCACATACCCCCTGAAGTGCCTAAACGTACTCCTGCATGAGAACATCTGTTCTAAAACAACTCCTTTTTGTTTTTAAATTGAAATACTAACATGGGGAAAAATCAAGACTTTTGACCATTATTCATTATTATTTCCTATTATTATTTTGGTGACACATAAAGTCATACATATTCAATTGATTGATCGTTTTTGTTGAACCCATTTCAAAATTTGACAACAAATAAAACACAAAAAAGAAGCTAAAAAACTAAATTGGCAGTACAGTACGTATTCAGTTCAGCGAGATTTATATGTTCAAAAAGAAGTCTGAAGAAATATAAACCCGATCTAGTCCTACTCCTCATATTCCATTTATTCAGATGTTAGTATAAAACAGACAGAACTAGTCACATTTATTATTTGTCAGCATTACATAAACAAATGCATAATGTAATTCTAATATTCAGTTGCATTTCTATATAAATATAGACATTTGTTATGACGTTTTTTTGTAAAATATTCTCATTTAAGTGTGTTGTTTTGGTATAACTCAGTATGAGAATTTGTACTACCAGACGATCAAATCTGTGACAACCCTAATCAGTGTTTACCCGTATTTAAGCCGCGTGCAATGACGTTTCCACCGTCTGGGTGAAATTTCAGCTCCCTGCTCTCCTATTTCAATGTTTTTCTTTTGATGTGAAATGCCCTATTTGCAAAGATCAAAGGATTGGACAAAATACCGCTCAAAGGTTAAGCCCCCTGCGCACGTGTGTTGGCAGTCCTCATCAGATCAACTGGCTGAGGGTGGACGAGGATGTGCCGCCTCACGCGGTGGTCACCGGCTCGGACCTGTTCATCGAAAACCTCAACAAGTCCTTCAACGGCACGTATCGCTGCGTGGCTTCCAACGCGGTGGGCGAGGCCTACGATGACTACGTCCTCTTCGTGTATGGTGAGTAGTCACTGCACAGCATTAACCTAAGTCAGGTTTGCAAACCCTCCCCCTGAGAAAAGATCAAATATTTTGTGCCCCCACCAACCACATAGGAGATCATTATCTATGAGATGTGTATAAGTACACCGTATATTCCGCACTATAAGGTGCACATAAAAGCCTTCATTTTTTTTTTAAGTTGATGGTGCGCCTTATAATCAGGTGCGCCTTATATATGGATGAATATTGAGATTGGGATTGGTAGATGGGGAATGAAGTGATAAAATAAGCTTTGCCTGTTTCTTTTGTGTGTTTACAGTTGAACAAGGTTGCTCATATTGACATTGAGTTATGCTATTGAGAGTTATTATTTGAGTTATTGTTATAACTTTGAGTATTACTATATTGTGATTGAAAAAGTTTTCAAATATGTCATTAACTGAGGGTGCGCCTTACATATGGAAAAGGGTTTAAAATATGTCATTAATTGAGGGTGCGCCTTATAATCCAGTGCGCCTTATAGTGCGGAAAATACGGTACCTAAATTGTATCCTTTTTATTAGTAACAAAAGCAAAAAGCCATTTAAATCATTTTTCACCTAATTTAATGGGGCTTTACAGTAAGTATTCTCAAGTAAGGAATCCTATTCCTTGTAATGAAAATTCCTTATGATTGAAACAATGGTACATGTCCTGCGTACATGTTAACAAAATACAGTACATGTGTAACAACACGAGCAATAAAATGCAAAAATAAATTGTTAATAAATTGATCGCGATTAAAATTCGATGCAGCCCTACTATCGCGTAAATTTAACATTTATGCAAACAAAAAAAAAGTGCTATGCTTAGCTTGTTCTTAACTTGCTTAGATTTCTTTCAAACTCTTAATGTCACGATTTTAGCTCATTTTAAAACGGCTAAATAACTGAATTTGTGCGATTCATTTCCCAGCCCTACCTGCACGTTTTCTGTATAAATTTTGCCTCACTGGAAATCAGAGACAGTGTCATACAGCAAACCATGTTGGAAATATGTCTATATTTTTCATATATTTTGCTTGTTGAGGGAGATTGTTGGATTTGGGCGCCGAGCACGGCGGTGTTATTCAAACAGCAGGATGTGAAGGGAAAGCGCTGTACGGCCTTAAAAACAAAACCTGTTGTTGAGACCGAGCCTTCTGTTGGCTTTTATGAGATCTGATTGCAGCTTTCATGACAATGATATTGTTTTGATTTGAGCCGGGCCGCCTCATTTAAGTCGACTTGACAGCCATTGTCAAAAAGCAACAATGTTACGGTTTGTTTATCTGGCCCGCCAGCAAATTATGATGACAGCTGTTGAAAATGTGCATTTGTGCACATAAATGAAAAGATGTTGTTGTTTTTTAGTATGATTTTCTATTTTTTCCTTCGCGTCTGGGCCGTCTCACCAAGTGTTGCTGGCAGCTTTTTCGTGAAGGAGCTTGTGAAGATTTCATCAATGTCTGTGAATTAAAAGAAGAGGAGTCATTATCTAACTGTCCTTGAGAAGGCATTAATACTTGGTAATATTCAAATATTTTGATATGAACTTTTCCTGTTCATAGTCATAGCGGGAATTGGATTTTACCGTAACCTTGCC
Organism: Hippichthys cyanospilos; assembly: GCF_059441005.1. Taxonomy (NCBI): domain Eukaryota; kingdom Metazoa; phylum Chordata; class Actinopteri; order Syngnathiformes; family Syngnathidae; genus Hippichthys; species Hippichthys cyanospilos. The sequence goes on from NC_142379.1 coordinate 4,089,689, forward strand.
GTGATTCTGTAAGTGAAAACAATGTTCAAGACACACTCAAATATTAGCAAAAAGTACATTTTAGAGATAATAACTACAGTACAGAAAATGAGAACGTGAATAAATATAATTGAGTTAAGGAACAGACACATAAAGGTTAAATATCATTTTATCATTATTGAAAACTATTCAAGGCTAATGAATGAACCTTGGGGAACGCCATGACTTGTCTTGACTTTCGACAAAATCTCTCTCTCTCTCGCTCTCTCTCTCTCTCTCTCTCTCTCTCACCCTCTCTTTCTCTCCACATATATATATAACATATTTTTCACTCCGACAGAATACTGCAGTTAAATAACAACCAAAACTCAAAATCAACGAACGATAGTGTCGTCTTCTGTCTCTCTTTGTATAATTGATTATTTTAGTATAACATATAAACACGTTGCACATAATTCACATATACAATCATAATAAATTTTAAATGTCACAAACCTTCAATTTTATATATTTAATAATAAACTTGGATTATAAACCGCAGGTCTCAAATCATGAGAAAAAAGTAGTGATTTATAGTGAAGAAAAACCAGTGTGTGTGTGTGTGTGTGTGTGTGTGTATATATATATATATATATATATATATATATATATATATATATATATATATATATATATATATATATATATATATATATATATATATATATATATGGTGGTGTAACTTTCAGACTAAGAAACTGGAGCTCATAAAATAAATGGGAAAATAGCTTAAATGGTGTGTGAAGAACTTAGACATAGAGGGAGCTGAAGTATTCCAAACTTTATTGATGTTTTTCTGAAATGACCTTCGGAAGGTGTGAATGGTTCAGTGTGAATGCTGTTTGTGTCTGTTTTCTTTCTTTTTTTTTTTTTCTTTTTTCGGGAAGTGAATCTGTGGAGAGAGAATAGCCTTGGTGGGTACAAGGCAGATCTCACACCCTGGCCTCTACACACACGCGTGAAGACACACACACAATAGTACCTCGCTAATCCAAATCTCTCAGGTGAGAACCATTCAGTATTCCGGTAATTACTCTCGAAGATAGTTGGCGCTGTTTGAGAAGTTAATCCTGCAGTGAAGTTAGCAAAGCTGCCTTTTGGGTCTTCGCATAAGAACGTTACAGTCAGTGTAAAGATGGCGATGCAGCGGACTTGGTGTTTATCAAATTGTTCATTCAAATGTAATTTAAAGTGAATCACCCTCCCGTCGACGATTTCAGGTGTGCGGCTCTGCTATTTTGCCGATTTTCTTTTGTACAGGTCCAACTCTCGTTATATGTGTAATGTATTATCATTATTATATAATGTGTAATTCCACTGTATTATATAATGTGTAATTCCACTGTTGACCACGATATAGGCGCCACATTAGGTCAGACGCGGTGTAAATTTGAAAGAATAAGTGCGGAACAGAAAGTATTTCGGTTTTATTGCTCAAAATCGTCGTCTGCAATCCTACTGTTTATGTGTACGGAAAGCTCGATTTTCAAATTGACTTCCTAGGGCATGTTTATTGATTGTGATGTTCAATACCATTTATTTATTAATTTTTTTCAAACCGATACCGTATGAGTGCTCTTTGAATTTTGACAACCCTGAAGAATCGGAATGATTATATACTACAGGTGGGACGAGATAAACCGGAGTGATGTCACGTCAGGACTCACAGTATAAAATAATTAAATGATAATGTATAGCGGTTATGATATCAAGTTCACTTAATTGTTCAAGGTACTAAAAATGACTTTTTACGCTAACATTTTAGTGATGGCAGCTGTTGCCAGGATTTAGCTTAGCGTCTGTAGCATACAGTAAATTAGCTACTAGCTAGCAGTACTCGAGCCCGCGAAAGTAGTCGGATTACTTTTCAGAGGCAGTTTAGGGAAACAAAAATGAGTACACACTTTGATGCAGACATCCCGACTTGGTTGCTGTTGCTTCGAATCAATTTTGAACATATCATGTCAAATGTGTCTGTAAAAAATTATGGGGAGGAACTTGTCCACAATTGCACAGTTAATAATTCAAAATTTGATTTAAAAGAAATGATTATCAAGTAATCAAATTATTATGTAAAGTGCCTCTCCTGTTTATGTCAAAATTTACCCGCTAGCTTAGTTTTCTTGCGGTGTGTTTATTTAATTAATATTTATTAATTCAATTAATATTGACCAAAATCTTGTCTCGTCTCATGGACTCAATCTCGTGAGACATCCCGTCTCGTCAGATTTGTGTATCGTCCCATGCCTATTTTGTGGTAAATAAAATAAGGCTTCAGTCTTCAATAAAATAAATAAATAAAAAAGAAAAGACATCCATGCCATTCTCTTTCGCTGTGAAACGCTGAACCCATAGCTGCTCAGCTGTCAACTGTCAATCACATCCCGCTTCTTTGACCTGGAAAATGGATGCTACTTTGTCTATCATCTTTCCTGTGCCCACTCATAACAACAGCCCTCTCCATTTAAAACCTCCGTTGGCTGGAATATATCCTACAAGGTCACCGCGGGGCTTTTTCAATGAGGCGCTCCAAAGCAGCCAGATACTGCGTAGTTAAACACGGTTCAACGCTAATATTTCCACTATTCAGATTCCGGCAGTGAAATGTATTAGAAATTTCTGACTATAAGCTGCAACCATTATATGGCATTTTTTTTCCCATGGATAATTAGCAGGGTAACATTAGATATTTACACAGAAAGATTTTTTACAGCAATATCCTATCTTCAACAGACTGAACATGTCTGCATGTTTAGCACTAACATATTCCCAAAATACTGATGGAATACTGTAAAATAGCACCTGCTGTGGATTTTTTTTTTTTTTAAGATTTTGACAAGATCACCAACATAATCTGGAAAATAAATTGTCTTTTTTTTTTAAGCTTCCAAGATCCAAGTCTTAACACAGCAGTCTTTTATACAAGATCTTATTTAGCTTATATATAATTTTTACATATTTAATACTAATATATATATATATATATATATATATATATATATATTTTTTTTTTTTTTCTGTTTCATAAATTGACAACTTGAGCAGATGCACACGTTTGATTTAGCGGTGGATTGCCCCCTGGTGGCTGGTAAAAAAAAAAAAAAGCCGCATTGGATTTTAAGCTACAGGGCTCAAATCATGAGAAAAAAATTGTGGCTTATTGTCTCGAATTTTAAAAAAAGTCACTGAATACACTGCAAGAAGTTTTTAATACAGAATGTCGCCAAATGATAGAGCAAAGCTGCAGTGATAAAAAGGCCATTAGAAGCAGGTGTTCCAAGTTCAGATTTTTTTTTTTTTTTTTGGGGGGGGGGGTCTAAGATCCGCATCCTCCTCGCCCTGTTGTCCGTTCAATTAGCAACTCGCTGTGCACATATTTTCGCAATTTCCATTAAACAGCGTCTCTCTGGCGTGGGGACGGACGTCAGCCGCTCGGCGGCTTCAGCCGGATTCTAATGAGGCACAGGAGATTGGTAAAAAGGTGCTCATAACCGCTTATAATTATGTCTGCGACTCCCACTCCTCTTTTGCGCAGGATTTAATGCCATCCCAAATCATGTTGTGGTCCGTGCGAGGCTTTGTTGTCCCAGAGTAATCACGCCCGCTACAGCGGCTTAATTAGTGTGTTTGTGCACTGCAGATCGGCCCTGGTGCGATAACCTTGTCCTGCGTTGTCTCCGTTTTTGCAAAACGCCGCTTGGTGTGTCGGCCATTAATTTCATTAGCATGTCTGATCAAATTGACGTTTTTACGTTGATGTCTTTTTGTTGTCTTTTGTTTGGAAGTGTCTTCTTGCGGCCACTTATCCAATTATTTTGCAACACGCTCCCGCTTCGGAGTTACCGCTGTGGTCAGTCACAATCTCTTTAGCCACTTTGCCAATACCCGCATTACGCTTGGTGCAGCCGGGCTTCTATTTAGATCCTTCTTATCTATAAGGCTGTAATTTGGCCCATTTCTCATCGCAGTTTTCCCATGCGGCCAGCGTTCTGAGTGATTATCCGATCTGGCGTGCTCTTTAACCATTTTGTCCATATTTATATTTTCTGTTATTTTACACAACCATAATAATAGTGTTAATGCATTTATCAATACAAGCCCATGGTTTTCAACCTTTTAGCAATTATTCATCTCTTGTGAAAATTTGGAGCCAGATATGCTCTCACTAGCACAAGGCATTTTTTAGATATATAAAATGAATAAATAAATAAAACTCAATTTGAAGTGGCATATTTTGTTCAGCAATTATGTTTTCATATATAAGGCACACCACATTATAAGGCGCATAGAATAGAAGCTAGTGTACTGGCTGCATTGTGCAGCCACTAGAGGGAGCTGTGCTAAAGGTAATGTCAACAAAACAATCAGCTAAGTCAGTCAAATGTTTCAATCGGAAATGAATAAACATGTTTTGTGGGAATTTCTATCTGAAGAATAGAAAAAAATACCTCTTGATTACTAGAAAATCTAATTTGCAAGCACTTAGGAATGTACACATGGTGCCGTTTTTAGCTTCTAAGCTATAAACATTTTACCTCCTAGTGTTTTACAAATGCTATTTGTTAGATGTGTCAAGATCAATGACCCAAATCGGGTCAAAAATGACACAGAGGGGCCAATAACAATGCGCATCTGTGTAAAATTTGACAAAATAAAAGCAGACAACATTTTGAAAAGGATTCATTAAAACATAATTTAGAGGTAAGCTGATTCATGTTCCATTTAATTTTCTCTTAATTTGAAAAGAAACATCTCCTGTTCCTGCCACACAAGAGCATTAAATTAAAGCATTTTTTTTTTATTCATACTTTTATCCAACAGGAGCGTCAACATTATTCTTGATATGGAATTAAAAGGGAGTGGTTTCATTCTAGCGTGTTTCTTCTCTGCATTTACTGACATGAACGGAGCTTTCTATCCGTACTGCTATTTTTTCTGTAATTGTTTATCTCCCACAAATTTGTGCCTATGGACCAAACATTGCAGTACCAGCATCAACCTATGGGGGCAATGTTGACATCAAATTTCCTGAAATGATGAAATAAAACGAGGCATTTTTTTGAAAAGATATAAATATTAATTGACTATTGACAGTCAAAACGAACCGTCAAAAGTTATTTTTTACCGGGCTTCAGACAGTAGGTGAACTCATTCACTCCCAGCCCTGTTAAAATGGATGTTTTGACATCTATAGTCGCCAATGGCAGTGACAGATTTAAGCTTTATGCTTTTCTTCGTATTTGTGAGCTTCTGGGTTCATTTCCATGTCAATTACCATGAAATCGGACACATGGAATTCTAGGAGCGGTGGCGTTTTTCTGCCATCCTCTGAGCATAAATGAGCTTTGAAGAGATTTAAGGTACCGCACTGGCTACCAATGCTCATGCCAGGCCCTGTGCCCAACACTATTTTAGAAGAAGTGATGACCTTTCATTGTGCGCTTGCCCAGTCAGGTTTGTGTGCGTATTGTGGATGTAAATCCTCATCAAATCAAATCCTGTTTGTATTGTGTGCGGACGTTTGTCATGCTGTTCTGCAGAGAAGAAGGAAGAGGCAGACAGAGGAGCATCTTCCCTTCCTCCCGTCTCTTCCTATAATTCACATCTGTGCTGCCTTCGTCTGCTCACTGTTTATCCCGATGCTGACTTCTTTGACCTGTAAATCCTCCGCGGAGCAAAAGTCAAAGATTGGCTGTATATTTACGTCGGATGTGCAGACTGCGCTCAAGGGTGTTACTATTTTCATGATGTAGAAAAACTGTCAACACAGCTGATGTATGGCTAGATACATGGATGAATAAATGGAAAGTCTGCACCACAGTAACTAAACTTAAGCTTAGATGGGAAAGGCTGCTTTTACAAATATATATATATATATATATATATATATATATATATATATATATATATATATATATATATATATATATATATATATATATATATATATATATATATATATAAATAAAAGTAAAGGAATAAAATGATATCGTCATGCTAATGTTAGGGGTCTGAGAAGGGATCCTTGTGGAACACCTGTCAAGGTAAGTAGATTAATAGGATAAAGACTAAAAGGACAAAATATATCGTTTATTTTGGCTCCCTTGTATTCTTCCTCAAAAACTGTTTTGTCACAATTAATAAAATCAATGAAATAAATGTTAAACAAAATTTGATCAATTCCAATACCAATACGAGTTCCCTACTTGATTAGTCACAGAATACTGATATCAGTATTTTTGATGCAAAACATCCCTGCCCCTAGAAATCTAGGACAGATATTTTGAAAAAAAAAAAGACCTATCTATTCCAATCAGGTGTTTTCCTTGAAATTAATCGCAACATTTTTAACAATAAATAAATAGTTATATTTGATAATGAGGAAAATTTTGTAATCTCTTTCCAATGGCCAATCTGAACCAAATTTGCTTTGTGTGTCCTTAAGAACATTTTGTGAAACCAGGTTTCATCTTGTAAATATTTTAATCCACAATGACGTATTATACAAAATGTTAGATTTCATAAGATTGGCTTCCAAGATGTTTTGAATCTTTTTATTTCATCCTATCTAGCTTTATATATACAGTACCTTGAATTCAATGTGCTGTATTTGAGTAACGCAACTGACCAGTCAAGGTATAAAGAACAAAACCAAAGAAAACAAATACAAGTAGGTACGGTGTAAACAAATTTCACACTTTTGCTTGACTTGGTGGTCAAATTCTATCTTTTCCTTAGTGCTTGACAATATCCCCCCCCCCCCCCCATACCTGCGCCTTCATAATGCAAAGGCTCCAAGTCATCCAGCCTGGAAAATTGCCCACGGAGAATTCCTGTTTGCCTTGATATTATATGTGCCACATCCCATCACGGCCTTTGTGAAGACCCTCAACCCCTGAATGGCCAATTTCCCCTTTTTCCACACGCTGACATTTCTGCTATCAGACCGCCTTCGGTCACCGGGAGCGGAATGGAGCCCACCCTCTTCTTCAAATGCTGTCAGAGGGGAATCTGGCCCCCATCCCATGATACCTTCGCCGCCACCGCCAACCCCATCCCCGGCGGCGGCATTACACCGTCCTTGATGTTTTATCATTAGTTTGGAAGTGTGCGCTCCCCTGCTGCTGCCTTTTGATGGAATGCAGACAGTAACAGCGCAGGGAGACAGCCAGCCAATTTCCCCCCGCTGTGACTCTCCCGCAGCAAGGGGTCGCGCTATCTCTCTCTCCCCCGGCCCCGTCGTATATCCTCCTGATGAGGTACCTGGCGGCCCCCCTCGGCGCCACCGCTTACCTCAATCGCCCTCTGACGTCCGTCTTTTTTTTTTCCCCTGATGATGTACGCCGGTTAACGACGGGCCCTAATCGACGCCACGCAGGCAGTCCCGCGATTGGGATCACCTGGGTGGTTTCATCGCGCATGTTGACTTAATTACCCGGCGAGGTGGCGAGAAATCGTTGGACCGGAGCATAACTGCGTCTCCTTATTAAACGTGGTAAATTTCAAAGATACGACTCGAAAATCAAACAATTCATTGAAATGGGCCATTTATTGGATGTTAGTATATAGAAGGAAATATTGTAGCTCTTTCCTCTACTTCCATTCTCCCCCGACGATAGTAATGATTTTCTGCCATGGTTTATGACATCCCCATCAGCGTTTATTTCTGTACTGTACAAACAGTATGGCTTGGAGATCAAACGCTTGAGAAAATGTACATTTTCTCAGCAAAAACGACACCGCGTTGAAATCTATTAGAGTGTAAGTCGCCTCATTACGCGCCGCTATTGTCCTGCGTGAAGCTCGCTGACGACCGCAAAAGTTGCGCGGCATATCAGAGAAACGCACGACATCTTCCGTTGTTGTCTGGAAACCTGTTTTGGCGCCCTCCCATGTGGTCGTCGGAGCTAATCTGGTGACGCTGGATAATTAGCATTGATTTAAAGTTGACACCATTGTTATTAGCTGGAACATAAGCTTAGTCTCGGGAGTTTTCATTGTGATTTGTCTGGTTTGTGTTGTGGGGGGTTTAATGAATGGATTTAGCTTCTGTATTATTATTGTTATGCTATAGCACTGGTGTGTATGTGGAATTTGTAGTTGCTGATGCAATTACTGAAGAACCCAAATGACTAAAGTTGGAAAAGTTGAGGAAAATGTGATGCGAATTAATCAAATCCGGTCCTGAAATAATTTACTATGTTGTTAGTTTTCACAATAGTAGCTGATAATCGTTTTAGGTTGTAGTAAGGATGGGGCGAGACATAAATCGCATGAGACAATATCGTTTACAAGATGAGATTTGGGCAAAATATATCAAATAAAACAATGCTCATTATAAATTTTCCATTTGACTTTTTTCTTTTGATTGAGAAGACTGTTTAGACATGAACAAGAGAGACACTTTTGTTGCAGGCTCATTTTTTTAGCGACAGCTGAGTTTAAAATGCACACAGCTGGTGTTCGTTGCCGATATTTCACCTTTCATTTCTTTCAATGGTAAACCAGAATAATGTCACACAGGTGATTCGAAAGTAAGAATTGACTCGGGCATTTCTCCTATAGCGCTTCCTTTATTATTATATTGGTATTGGATGAAAATAAGAATATTTTTGTTGTTTGGTGAAAAACAATAAACACACAAGATCAAATAACATTTGCACTTTATAATAAAGGATCAGATTTAATTACGTTTTGATAATCAATATATTTTTTGACAAATTTGAACTTTTTTTTTCCCAATGAGACAAGTGACATTAGGCCCACAGAAGACACATTTGACAGCCTGGTATGTTCAAAAGTGATCAGTAGCAACAGCAACCATCTCAGGATATCAGCATCGTAGTGTGCATTGGTTAATTTATGCCAATATCCTGCTAAGTCAGTGTTTCTCAATTATATTTTGACAACCCCTCCAGAAAGAGAAAATATTTTGCACCACCACCCCTCCCCCCACCACCACTCAACACACTGACTATAAATAACAAGATATAAAAAATTTTATGTATGGCTAAAAATGTAATTTTTAACAAACAGAAGAGAAAAAGCAAGATAAATCAACTTTCAACGACTGTTAATTATTATTTACAGCGTTTCTTCGGGTTAGGGTTAAGGTTACAGCATAGTCTGAAACAGACAGGAACAGGAAAACAGGAAAAAAAAACAAGCCCATGAAAGTTCCTTATATAAAAAAAAATTCCTCTTTTATTGCAAATACACTTCATATTACAAAAACAAAGCTTTTTTACCTGGGTTCATCTGTGCCCCCCCCCCTGGCATCACATAGCCCCCAACCCCACTTTTTGAGAACCACTAAATGCTTGCAACAGGCATCGTAATATGATAATATGACAGCGTAATTTAGGCACCATAAATCATTCAGTATGGTAAGGTTTATTTTGAAGTGTTGTCGTGCCTTTTCGCCACATTTGATGGAGTGTTTTACTGTCATGGAGCACCTTCTGCTATGTAACAAGCCAAAAAAAATAAAAAATAGATCGTGTGCAGGAACGAAAAACCACATGGCGTTTTAATCTACATCCCTAGTCTGTAGTTGTTTTTAATATTTCATCATGTACGATACCATCTCTATAAACATAGCAAGCTTATATCTCGCCACTACCTAGCTTCCGCCCTACTTTTGTGTAAAGAACTCAAACCTGTCAGTTTGAATAACCTCCTGTGGCCTTTTGTCTTCTTTACTCTTGTCTTTCTTATATGTGTTCTTTATTTTTTTTTCTTTACTCTTTTCATCTAGATGCTCCCACTACTATCCCCACACCCACCACCAACCCAGTCAACACGCAAGGTACTGTACGCCCCACCACCGCTGCGCCCCTCTCAATAGTGGATGTGTGTGTGAGTGTGTATGATGATTGTGGACAGGTAGTTCTCATCAGATAGTCGCTGATGGGTGACATTGAGGACAGGATGCAGGGGGGGCCCGCTTGTGCACCCCAGTCATGTGTTTGAGCGCCACACTTTGTTATCTTATCAGCATCTGCAGCTGTATCTCGCCACCTTCAGCTGTCAATCATATGAGAAAACCCTTTACATCTCACATAAAGCTTACGTTTTGTCTTTGTGAGGCCCGGAATGGAAAAACATCAATAATCATTTAAGTAAATGAAAGATCGTTGGCCGACGTGCCCACACACAATGCTGTGTGTTTGATTTGGCTTTGAAAGGTTCTTAATATCGGGCGCTTTTTAAATTCGCCGTCAAGGCTACACATCCGGCGAGGACGCCCTGGGAGGTGGCATTTGGATATGCCACAATGTGACATTTGCAAGGAAAAATAAAAAATAAAACATGCTTAAAGTACAGGTCACTTTATCAGTATGTTCAAAGGATTAATATCGCAATATGTGCACAACTCACTTATTATATGGTCAGGCCATAATATGTCAGCAATATTTGAAATTCATCGCAATAACATCGCACAAAATAGAACGCACCTTCTAATGTTAAAATTCTATATTTAAATTCAGGAAAAAATAAACTTGTCACCGTCCAACTAAATTAATGTATAATGAATTAATCTTGGTGAAAAATCTGAAAAAAAAAAATGCCAATAATTTACAGTACATATGAAAAGTATTCCCCAAAAATTGAATTTTTCACATAATTTGCGTGGGAGAATTTGAATTTTTCGCCTCATCACAACATATTGATTAGTAAAACTGAGAAAGAGTCGCCAAAATGGACCCAAAAACCTTCACTGAGGTGGTCGCCACCTTGCTAGCTCTTTGCTTCTTACACCGTGCCAGCTAGCTAGCAATAAGCTTCCACGGACTAGTGCAATGACGAATTACATTACGGAGTGAATTGTTGTACAGTAGTTCAGTTTAGTGTTGAGTAAGATACGTTTCTCACAAGTATCATTCTCTCAAAGGGATGACAAGAATATGCAGGGAAGCCATGCTAATTGATAAGCTAACCGATTGATTTAGCTAACGTGTTTAACACAGTATTTGGACGATGAAGAATATTTTTCATAGACGCCTGGCTGGAATGTTGTAAAAGTGGAAAACATCCAACGCCGAAGAGCTAAATAGCTTGCAAATGAATTAGTGTGTGGACCGGAGAGATAAATTTAAGATACTCACGAAATGGAAACGAAACCATTTATGACCAACGAACATGAGCTTGATTTTCAAATTTGGCGACTTATAATTGCAAGCATGATAATGAAAATTTGTAGTTATGAAGATTTGTTCAGCTCAAACACAATGGTGCGTTAGCTGGACTAAGCTAGCATTAGCGCTAGGAATAGGCCCATTATTTGCCAAGCTGATTATCAATGACAATATTTTGCATTTTGACGAATATCGGCATCTGCCTTTTATTTTTAATCTAATGGTTAATAATAGATCATTTTAACATGGTCAACCTCAGGGAACTATTTGAATTCACAGTTAACTCAGATGTTCTGTTCTGCACCTTTTGTTTTTGTTTGAAATTAAAACAAAGATCCGTGTTTTGTTATCATATGTTATTTGGACATTTTGGAACCCTCTGTTTACTATAAAACCATGGGGAGCTATCGTTTAAGTTTTATGTAAATTTTTAAGACATTTTGATGAGCCAGGAAGTTTCCCGCATTTTTGTTAGAATTTTATGCTGGCTAAATTGTTTTTCTGAAGATGAATATTGACTACTAATCAGTCAAATCAATTTGGCTTTGGCGTCAAATACATAATGGTCTATCTCAACTGTAAACAAGCTAATGACTGCTATGCTAGCCGCATGACATATTTGTGATAGTACATCTTTTAAAATGATTTATTACTCTGTTTTGCCTGGCACGACAGTTTCACGTTTCACGTTTATTTTTCTCTTTCTCAAGCCTGCCTTCTTCTTAACCGTTTTTTCTGCTCTTTCCATAACTAAAATGAAGGCTAATACTCATTTTGCATTACGCTGCACTTTTCCCAGTGTGCCCTCCTCTTCCAAACGTGAGCCATCATCTATACTTTCTCGGTTGTAACATCATGAAAGAGGAAAGGGATTTAGCGCAATTTAAGCGGTGCACGCTGGGAGGATGTAATTGAGCCTTGTCGCATTTCGCGACTCCTCTAAACGTCCTGTCACAGGGGCCACGCTAAGCCGCCTGGCGCTAGATTGCTTTGCAGCACCTTAATCAGCATAACGCCGCAAAAATAGTTAGACTGGCTATAACATAAAGCGCAATTTTCATTAAACAGCCAATGCGTTCTCCCATCCCCGGCTGAGATCGAGCTGGGTTTGTAATCACAAGGCCGCCCGGTGTGCACGCCGCAGACGTATTTGTAATTGTCACACGTACAGTCACAAAGAGATGAAGCCGCATGTCGCGCACAAAGAGGCCTTTTAGTCGTGTCAAGTGTCAGTTGTTGTGTCGTATGCGCTCCACTTTGAATTTGGGTGACAAGGCCCCTTTCTTTCTTGTCGTTGCAGCGCGGGAGCAAATGCCACGAAAAAAAAAAAAAAACGCCTGCCGTGTTGTTTCATGTTTGGGAGAAGTTTCAAAAGAGTTCAAATTGTCGGGTCTCAAAGGGTGTTTTTGTGGGTGTGCAAGCCTCACGGGAGCGAGAGTTAAGTCAACCTTTCAAAAGAGTACTTCTTCTTTCATGTGTTTGAAAGTTTCTCGCGATAAGTTGTATATTTATAAAATAAAAAATGGCATACGAATACAAACAGGTCAACTTGGTCGAATACAATCATGCATTTTCCATAGTGCTTGTCTTCATTAGAATTATGGGTCAACTGGCTACAGAAAATGGATGGATAGATAGCGGAAATATAAGTGCTTTATAACAGTAACTGTTAGTGAGAAAAAAACTTCTAAAATATTTTTTAAAAAAAAATTTGAAAAACAATCTGGGTGAAATTTCAGCTCCCTAGTTCTCAAAGGGTGTTTTTGTGGGTGTGCAAGCCTCACGGGAGCGAGAGTTAAGTCAACCTTTCAAAAGAGTACTTCTTGTTTCATGTGTTTGAAAGTTTCTCACGATAAGTTGAATATTAATAAGAATATTAATAATACGAATACAAATATGTTGTCAGCTTGGTCGAATACAATCTTGCATTTTCCGTAGTGCCTGTCTTCATTAGAGTTGTGGGTCAACGGGCTACAGAAAATGGATGGATATATAGCGGAAATATAAGTTTAAAATAGTAACTGTTAGCGATTGACATGGAGTCACCATCTGGGTGAAATTTCAGCTCCCTAGTGTTTTCTTTCAAAATTTCCCCTTTGATGTGAAATGTATTTGATGTAAAAGGATGATAGAAAATACTAAATATGATTAATGCTGCAATGTTTTTAGCTTGTATTTTTCCTGTAACTACTTTAACTGTAACCTTCCAACAAACGCATCTCCAAATCTTGAGATTTTGCACGAAGCAAATGGGAATGGGAACGGGGGAATGAATGATTGCGAACGGCGGTGTTTAACGAGGGCAGAAAATACCCAGAATCCTCAGCTCGGAAACAGGGTGAGATAATTCGCCCGAGCCGTCAGATGCTCGGAGATGATCCGAGGCAGGGACATCATATCCCGGCTAAGCCTTCACTCGACACCCTCGCCGCATTTGGCCAACCCGCCTCCATATGGAACAAGGAATTAGGTTGTCGGGTTGATTGAACAGAAGACATTCCCTCGGATTGGCAGCCCGGGATTGGCTCACCTCCCTTGTTCCGGTCTTGTCTGAAGCAGCCCAAGGCAAAATTTGCAGGTTTTCTGAGGTCGTGCTGGAAATAGCGGGGGAAAGACAGGACATATATACTGTATAGCGCTGGGCAATTGTGGAAAAAAAAAAAAAAAACAACAATCAGTCTTCGGAATGGTCTAGCCATGGTTCTTAAAAGCAAGCGGTAAATGTCTCAGGTTTGCCCTATCTGTGATACGCGGCTATTTGTTTTGTTTTGTTTGTTTTGTTTTCATTAAAACCAAAGGTCTCTAAAATTCCGACCAAAGTAAAGATTTGCCAAATTGTCCGGCTCCAAGTTCGCATGCAGCGGTCATTAACCAGAGTTTTATATCATCTCTACGCTTTTTCCCGCCAAAGACTTCGATACGGGTGACATTAGGAGATGGAAGTTCTTTCTGATTGGACAGAATTCGGCGAGGCCACTACCGCCGTGGCACACTTGTAAATGAGTAAAACCGCATTATGCGTATTCATGTACCTGCAATTTCATTTTTTTAACAAGCAAGGCCATATGGAGGGATTTTTTATTTTACATATAAAGAGGAGAGCATCTTCCGTGTTTAAATATCCCTGGTGACGTGTAAACTAGATCTTAATTAGCTTGATGTTGAAAGTCGGGAGCCAGCTACCAAAACTCCACTATGAATATAAAATAACTTATATAAATTCACTTGACAGGCTTCATTATCGCGGCGTTTTGAAGTCCCAATTTTGTTACCAATTCATATATATATATATATATATATACTTTGTATACACACATACAGTTACAGCTTATAGTCCAGTGCTGCTGATCTGTGTTTTGTTTTGGGTTTTTTTGTTTGTTTTTGTTTGTTTGTTTTAGTTTTTTGCTCAAAAAGTTCAAACAATATATTATTTAAAAAATATATACATTTCTTAATTTAAGAAGAAAATGTAGAAAATTTTGGTAAATTTGTGATGTGTAAATTTTATATACAGTTCACAGTATATGTGAACTTATTTATGTATATATGATTGTATATGAATTATATAGAATGTGTGAGTATGTTCACTAAAATGAACTATTTACTATCATACAAAGGTAGACAAAAATGATGCTATTGAAGTATTGATTTTGATTTTGGCATGTTTAGTCTGTTAAAGGGAGGATGTTGCTGTTGGCTGACAATTCCCAAAAAAATGTAAAAAAAAAATATAAACTTTATATACCATCTTTTTGGGTAAAGCTCTGATGTTATTCCTTGCGGCTTATAGTCCAGTGTGGCTTAACCGTGACAGAAATCATTTATTTTCCTCATATGTTGCTGCTGCGGCTTATATACCAGTGCGCATATATACACACACACACACACACACACATATATATATATATATATATATATATATATATATATATATATATATATATATATGAATTTTCCCCACTGTTTTCAACACTAGCATGTTATTGGGATAGGTGCCTTGTTTTCCTATGTTTACTCACACTAGCACATGGGAGTGTTTTTTTCTTTCCCCCTCCTAACAAGTGTGGAAATCACACACCAGATGGAGTGTGAAGAGTCCATTCTTAGCAGGTTTTTGTGCCTATGAGCCGTCGACATGTTTCGTGGAAGTATCGGAGTTCTCGTCGAATTTAACGAGAGCTCCATCGACTGCGAGGTCTTGTGCCGTTGCCTTTTCACAGGAAAAATGAAGGAACTGTTCATAAATGGTAATTATTTTTTTTTTCCATTTCATACCTTTGTGTAGAGCTATTCCCAGTTGAATATGTGTAGTTTTTGCTTAATAAAGAAAGTGAGTGAGTTTTGTTTTTTATAATTGGTCCTGGGGGAGAGACAGGTTAGGAGCGCCAGCCCAGCCTCAAGCGGAGCTTCATTACGCTTATGTTGGTTTCTCGTAGAACAGTTGCCGGCAATTACAAAAAAATCCGGATTCCGTGTCTTATGAAGCCTCAAAGATTCTCCTGTCCGCATTTTCGAAGAAGAAAAAAAAAAAAATCATGTTTGCCCATGGTCTTTTGGCGTCAACAAGATGAGGATTTTTTTTTCTCAAACCGTCAATCAACTTAGAGGTTCACTGACATATTTTTCATTCACAGCCACGTTTACTTATTGCTGTCAGACCTTCAACTTTTTTTCTGAAATCACAACATTTGTGCGTCGACGGATTATCCTTGGTTCTCACAAAGATGACGAGAAATCTATTTAACAGGCGAGCTGGCAGCAATGAAAGTCCAATGTCGTGGTGCTTGATTACGGTGTTCCGCAAAGGATTTGGTTAAAGGTTACCCGTGCGCGCGCACGCCTCTTCTCGTTGGTTTTTCTTTCCTTTTCGAAACGAACACAATAGACATTTTTCAATTCTGCTCCGCAAAACGGCTGGAGTTCATCGCTTGGAGTTCATTGTCAACTGATGCTTCATTATACTACTCAATGTATTGGCTAAAGGATTTACTGTACCTTTTCATAAACATATACAGTACATATATATATATATATATATATATATATATATATATATATATATATATATATATATATATATATACTGGACTATAAGCCGCAGGTAACCCTAACCCAGTGTTTCTCAACTATATTTTGCCAGCCCCCCCCCCCGAAAAGAGAAAGTGCCCCTCCCCCACCCCCTCCGAAAAACCCAATCTAAATCTACTTTCAACAACTGTTAATCATTTTTATCGCGTTTATACGGGTTACAGCTTAGTCTAAAATGGAAAAAGTGCACCAAAGTGCCTGAAACTAAAAGCAAATGATGAAAATTATATCTTTATTGCAATTACATTCCATATGATAAAAACAAAGCCTTTTTCCTGGGATCACCTCGCGCCCCACTATTTGAGAAGCACTGCCCTAACCCAAGTGTTTTTTCATTGTATATGGTTTTTAAAACTTTTATAGTAATATCCGATCTTTAACATACTGAACAAGCTTGCGTGTTTAGCACGAATATATATATAGAAAGTGGACGGATGGATGAATATTTTTAACATAACTGACAGAATACTGCAGTTAAATAACAATACAAACTCAAAATCAATATTTAGATAGCATCTTTTCTCCCTTTATTTAACATAATATTTTAGTGAACATATAAACCCAAAGAACAGCCTCAATAACTTGAATTTATATAAAAATATTTTTTTATTTAGTCATAACTCGCGCGATTCAGCCGAGTAACAAGTGCTCCCGTAAATATTTGACATGATGCAGAGAAGAAGAAAAATACATGTGATTCCATGTTTCAAGACAGCGCCGGTTAATTTCACCTTTAAGATGTGACCTATTTTCCAAATAGACTTCACTGGCATCCGGATCCAAACGAAAAATCCATGCTCCAGGAATTACAACCTCCCTCATACTTCAATCGATTTTCTAACGATTCACGAAACGGTAATTGGATGACGAAAGGAAAACCGTACGTAAACAAAGAAAAAAGAGAGGTGACACGGCAAAGTATGCGTTGCGGAGCTGCTTTCTCCATCACCCAGACGTGTGCATTACTAGCAAATCCCCTTTATCCCCCCCCACCCCACCCCACCCCCACAGCACCACCATAAATCCCCGCGGCCTGCTCACATCCTGTCAAGATGCCGTCGCGGGCATGTCAGCGCTCCGGCACGGAACGCCGAGCGCTGGCTGCCTGACAACGCGGACAAGCGGCCACATTACAGACATCATCAAATTGTGCTTATTACAAGAGGGAGGCAGGACACGCCGCTGTCTGTTGCAATAATATATGACATTTGAACGCGACACGAGTCGGGATATGTATGGCGCCGGCGTCTATTTATTGAAGCTCCCTCGGGGATCCGGCTCCTGATCCCGACACGATCCTGCCTTGTCGACAGCGGGCGCGAATTCGAACCACCGACCCGGATGAGTCAGAAACCTCGTCAAACGGGAAAGGCAATAGAAGCCCCGGCAAACCTGCTTCGCCGTCCTCGCTGCGATCAACTCTCAAATTTTAATTGCACTCCGGAATAAGTACGCTCTTCGCGCCCCTACCCCGCCTCACCCACTAACCAAAATTTTCTATCAGCCCCTACTACTCTAAACACGGATTTCTCATTGTTCCAATCATACTCCAGTTTGCTTTTTCTTTTCTTTTTTTCAGGTTTCTTGCTAAAAAGCGAGTCTAAAAATGGCTGGTATCGAGGACTTACTTACTCTAGGCAATTAAGTGCTAATCAACGACTTGAAGTACTAAGCGAGGAAGTAATTACTTTACAATTACTTTACTTACTTTATAATTACTTTTTACAATTACAATTACTTTACATAAAACAACAAAAAACTAAAACAATAAGTTAATCGTGCCAGCCATTTTTAGACACAACTTTAGGCCAGTACTTCTCATTTATATTTTGCGAAGCCCCCCCAGGAGAGAGACCCCCCCCCCCCCCCCACCACCACCACCACCACCACCTCCCGCTTTCCATGCCGACCATAAATAAAATAATTATCTATAAATTTTGAATAGGTATCCAGACTGCAACTAAAAAAAGCAATATAATTATTAAATATAAAACTTTCAATAACCGTTTACTTTTTTTACGGCATTTATACAGTTTCAAGGTTTGTCTAAGACAAGGGTGTCAAACATAAGACCCATGTGCCAGTTCTGGCCCGCAAATGGGTTTAATGCGGCCTACAATATGATTTTGTAAAGGATAAAAATGTATCAAAAATGAGCTTTTTAATAAATAAAAAAAACTTGAAATATTTTATGATTATCAGTAATGTTGATGTTTTATTATTAATTGTAATGGTGTTCTTTTACTATTTTGGACTGTAATAAAAAATATTAATAAATTTAATAAAGTTGTTGTTTTAGAGTTATATAAATACATCCCATGATTTTATTGGTCCGGCACAATTGGGAATAGATTTCCTTCCATAAGACCCGCACGCTTAAACGAGTTTGACACCCCTAAGCAGAAAAACCCCAAGTGCATCAAATTGCCTCGAAACCCCCCCCCCCCCCCCCCCCCCCCAAAATGCCAATTCTTATTTTATCACTATTATTTTTTTTTTTGCTTCAGTTTGAGAGCATACAGAATGCTGTTTTTTTTTCGTCTACCTGTTAAAATAACTCCCCCTATGTGTGCAGAGGCATGTTTTCAGGCGGATGTGTCAAACGAAAGACGGTAGGGGGCAAGGTGAGGGCAGGGGGTGGGGGGGCGGAGGAGAACCTGGGGAGTTTTTTTGGGATGCTGCCGACAGGACGGCGCACATGGATGTTCATTAAAGTGCAGCTTTTCCGTTTCCTCGGGGACTTGGCCGTGCTTCCTGGCATCCCCCGCCGCAGTAAACACACAGCACGTGTTTCATTTCAAGAGAAAGGGGGGGGCGCTCAGGCGGAACCAAACTCCACAAAAACGCTCATTAATTAGTTTGACCGTGCTCGCATTTATGACAAATTACACTTTTTCAGGATGGCCGTGCAGTCTTTTTACAGCAATTACGCACTGTAGTGCCACATTAGGAGCGGTGCTTACTAAAACTCTGTGCTGAACAAAGACTTTTTTTGTTTTTTTTGGGAGGTTTTTTTTGGCGTGATACATTTGCCAATTTAGTGGGCAGAAATGAGCATGAGGTTTTTTTTTATTTGTAATATGTAACTTTTTTTCCCAGCTCTTTTTCTTTCTAACACGTTGCCAAGGAAACACCTTAAAGCAGTGGGGCCCAACCTTTTTATCACCATGGATCAGTCATTTAATTAAAAAAAAATTATATATATATATATATATATATATATATATATATATATATATATATATATATATATATATATATATATATATATATATATATATATATATATATATATATATATATATACACACACACACACACACACACAGAAATAATTTTTTCCTGGGCAACCCTTGATGGCTGGCACCAGTTCATAAATGGACAGGTACCAGGTCGCGAACCAGTGGTCAATGGGGCCGTATCATGGATTGTTTTTAAAAAATTTTCCCCTTCTCAACCTCTTACTTATTTTGCTTCTATGTGAGTGACATTTTGGTTCTCAAGTGACCAAAACATATCAAAGAATCTGGTCATTTTTCAAAGTAAAACATCTTTCAAACTCAGATAATACAAAACATGGAGCTAATTAATTATTTTGGCTCTTGCACCTCAATTACAGTTGATCCATGGAAGGGTGGATTGGTGGTTGAGGACCCCCTGCCTTAATCGACAAAAAAATAATCGGAAAGAATCCAGTCATTCTTTTTTTTTTTTTTTTTTGTACTGCCTGTGCCAGAGTAAATACACACCCACCTTACCCAAAGAGCCAATCACATTTTTCTTTCATTTTTACTCCAAGGTTGGGGAGAAGAGAGTTGGCCAGGTAAACATCAATTTTTGATTTATAAGTTACAGTTTTAGCGTAGAAAATGTCCAAGTGGCAAAAATGTGTGTCAGGGTGCACACGGACTGACAATCAACGTTTGTGGTGAATAATCCACCCACAACGGGAATTGTTGTTCTCAGTAGTGGTTTCCCGAAGGGATTAGTTTAATAGTTAGCTTTTCATTGTTGTTTCATCATGGCTTTAAACAACTTCATGAAGAGGGCGTGGCAGCCCCTCGCCGCGCGGCGGGGTTTCACTTAAGCTGTTTCACTTCCTGGTTATCCACCAAAAAACTCATATTTAATAGAAAATTGAACTTGAAAGATAAGATTACATCATTTATATGCATTTATTTGGTTACCTTAAAATTCCATGATATTGGCTTTGATATTACTATCTATTTATTTCCATTAACTTACATTATCTATATTATGTGTATGAATCCGACGAACTTACTGAAAGGAGATGCACATTAAAAAGCTTGTACAATTATAACCAAGAATACGCATAAGAATCCCTCAACATTCACACAATTCGCTCTCCTTCAAAGTGTTAGAAAAGTCGCAGCGGTCCGTCAATTCTAACCTGCCTACAACGCGCTTTATAAAGCATTTCTAAATTTAAAGTGCGTTTTATCCTTTTCACGGATTTTAATGGCATTCACAGCTCTCTGGAAAAATTCGCATTCCTTGATTTGAAGCCGGTATGACAATCACACCTATTTTGTGTCTCCGCGAATGTTCCCATCTTACACCTGGTGGCTGTGTCACAAGTCTGGATAAGAGAATATGCGGCAAAGAAAAGTTTTTTTTGTTTTTTATGTGCCACACTCCCACCCGCTGGATTGAATAAAGCACTGGTACACAATCATTGTTACTCGGCAGTTGTTCACGTCTTAAAAAAAAAAGGCACATCATATTTTTCGAGCATTTTTTTTCAGCTTTTTGCCTGAAAGAAGGTCTAAAAATGAATGGTGATGAAGTACAAAAGTTATTAATTTTTTTAAGTTATCAAGTACTAATGTAATCAATTACTTTATTACTTGATTAGATTATTTATGTACTTAATTGTTTACTTTAGGTAACTATTGTACTTACCTAAAGTACCGTACTTTAGTACTTAAATACCTAATCAATTACTTTACCTAAAGTAATCAATTACTACATTTATTTAGTACCTGCCATTTTTAAATCTTCGCTTAGCCCAGTGCTTTACATTCACCGTATATTTTGCCAATTGCCCCAGGAAAGAGTAAAACAACCCCCCCAACTCAATGCACTGAAGAAATATGTATCATTTTTAACATTAACAAAACAAAAATAAACAATATTATTCCATTTCCAACAACTGTTAATTATATTTTACAGCGTTTGTACGGGTTACAGCTTAGTCTAAAACTGAAAAAAATAACCAAGTGCATCAAAGTGCCTGAAACAAAAAAAGAAAGGGAAAAAAAAAATGAAAATTCTTATTTTATTGCTATTATATTTCATATGACAAAAACAAAGTCTGGGGTCATCCTGGCCCCCCTGACATTACCTCGCACCCCTCCCAGGGTCTATTTGAGAAACATTGCTGTAGCCAAACACTTAAAAAAAAAAAAAAAAAAAAACGTATTTTCACCGGCATTTTATCATACAGCGCCTATTGCCAACTTTTAGTGCCGTTTCCAGCATAAATTAGCCGCTAGCTTGCAGCGCTTACCTTAAAGTCCGATTACCTTTCAGGGGCAATTCGATATATCCTCCCAAAACCATCTCAGCTGCAGCTGAAAAATGAGTCTGTAACAAATGTAAATCTTTTATTGGTTTACATTCAAACACAAAACTGTTCATTTTCTAGCAATGTTCTCAATTAAAGAAAATAGAAAACGGGACATTTTTTATTGAGCATTATTTTCTCAAAAAATCTTGTCATGTTCTCGTGAACAGAATCTCGTTAGGCATCTCGTGGGGTTTGCGGCTTGTCCCATTCCCACTAATTTTTTCTTCATGTTTCCTGTTTCTACAAGGTTTCTTGTGGACATATTTTGACGGTTCCCTTCAACAAGCTAGTCCTATCTTCGGGTAATCATTTTTTCTCAGGAAAAATAAAACCTACAAAGGCTTTCTTTTGAAGCCTTTTGGGAACATTTTTGAAGTGAAATCACCCCATGCAATACAGTGAAAAAATCTGCTAGCGCCGATATAATCAGTCAATGAACATGACTGCAAAAATGTTTGTAATATTAGACTCGCAGCACCACACTAACTTTTTGGTTGAATCTTTTTTTGTGCGCAGAAGCACAGCGGTTGGGGATCCGTGCTCTAGATTATTCAAATCAATTTGCTTGTTATTTTGATTATTTGATTGCTTCAGCTGGAGAGCAGAGCTTTCATGCAAGAGTTAGTGGGAAAAAAATTAATTTGGAATTACAATTGTTGTAATTAGTGTAAATGATTTTGTCATTTGTCATTTTTTTCAGTCGGCCTTGATTTGTCCAGGTAACAGTTTTATTATTTGTAACACCAACCTGGCTGTAAATGAGAGAAAGTAAAACAGTTAACAATTAACTAAGGCTGCACGATTATGTCCAAATTAATAATCACGATTATTTTGGTCAATATTGAAATTCCGATTATTAATCAAGATTATTCATCATGTTTGGTGTCTATTTATTGCCCTTCTTTTTTAAAGACGTGGTGTATAAACAAGGCTTTAAGGTTTGATTCTTACAAGTAATAATAATAGCTAAATTAAATAAATAAAGTCAATAATAATTCAAACAAATTCACCCCCAAGACATGCTAAAAACTTGGCACACAGGGCAACACAGCTCACTTACTTGCTCAGTGCAAACCAATGAAAAAAATTAAGCCTAATTAGAACCAAGCACATTATTAGAAGTCATTTTTTTTTCCGTTTTCAGTCATTTAAACCGAATTTATTCAAATTTTTTGCCAATCAGATTCTTCAAAATGGGTCTCAATTGACAGCTAGCACTGTATAGATTAGGAATCGGGTGATAACTCCATTTCACACCATATAAAATTGCATCAAAATTGTATATATAGCAGATCAACATTTCAAACAGCAAAAGAAAATACATTATAACTGAAATGCAGAGATAAAAATTGAAAATTTACATGGTGACTAAATTACTTCATTTTTGAGTCCCCCAAAAATGAAAACTCACGGTTTATGTGCTGTATAAGGCGCACCGGATTATAAGGTTCTCTCTCAAAATTGAAGGTTTTTACTGTGGGTGTGCCAAGTGCGGAAAATACGGTACTTTTTAGAGGTATTTTGAACTCTTACCTACCCCCATTTGTGAACCGCTTGTCTAGTGGTCTTGCCAGTAAACGACGAGTAGAATTGATGCGTTATAGTTATTTTTGCATTATAATTTACATTATTACATTATTACGCACTGTGATTAGAGGTATGAAAAACCCGGAGGTGGTTTGGCTTGCATATAGTCCCTTATGCAATCGGTGCTCCATCCTTTTTTTTTTTTTTTCGAAATAAAATGTAAAAAAAGAGAGACTCAAAGATATTGTTCCTCCGTTGTCACTGCTGGTGTCTTTGAGCGGGAGCTTTCAAGTGGAGAGCATGACTAGTGAGATTGCGGGTAAATTGAGCTGCTCTCTCATGCAGCAAAGAACGTCGGCGCCACTGCGCCCCCTCCCACCCCCGACGCCCGCCACACCTCCATCACTCCCGTTGCGCGCCCATCGCAGACGATTGATAAACGCCTCGGAACTATTCTGGGACGGGAAATTTAAAGGCTTCAAATGTTGCCTTGTTCTTTCCGGGGTGCGGGGGCGCGTGGGATAAATGTGCCTTAATGTGAGAGCGCGATGCTCCGTGACACCTGAGGCAGCCTCACATTTCTCCGCCCGGGCGCAATTTATCTGCCGACTGGCATCTCTGTCTTACGTGATGGAGCTCGATATGACTTCCGCAAATGGCCTCTTATGAAGCACAATATATTTTATTGCGTGTGAACGCTCGCCCAAATTGCAGCCGGCGTCGACTGTTTCAAGGAGTAATAACGTTCTTAAAGGGCCCGTATCATCATATTTTCACAACGGAATGTATAAATGTAAATTACATTGGGAACACTTAATTTCTTATCAAATGTGAGTTTTACTGCTACTTGTGAAACGTCTCGTTTACTGAAGCTGCTCCTCACCGTGTGGCCGCCTGGCCGCATTTATGACATCGTTCAAAACATCCATCCCTCCCTCTTGACTCCTTAATCTCGCGATGTTCAACAAGCGCTGGAGATGACCCCAGCCGAGTGAAGGAAGCGCCAAAACAGGCGTTTTATTGACATTAACTCATGGACGAGAATTCTCATCTTTTCAAATCGTAATAACAATAATAAATTATAAAATTCTCCG
Source organism: Hippichthys cyanospilos (assembly GCF_059441005.1). NCBI lineage: Eukaryota > Metazoa > Chordata > Actinopteri > Syngnathiformes > Syngnathidae > Hippichthys > Hippichthys cyanospilos. The sequence goes on from NC_142379.1 coordinate 4,114,144, forward strand.
TGTTGCTGACACCCTTGACTAATGCATTCCAAGTATAAGCCAGTTGAGCACTGTAGTGATAACTGTGACCACTGGATGGCAGTGTTTCCACACATACGACAAAGCTATTACCTACATGCAATTCAAAGTAAGTAATGGAAGTCAATCTTTCATATGATACCACAAATATTTACATAGACATAGCGCAGAATATTCTGTGAATGAAAATGCTAAATATACTGGCCTTCGAGAGGTTTCCTTTTCCCATAACGCTTGTCACTAAAAGTGCAAAGTGCACCAAAGTGCAAAAACCGGTCACACTCACTAAGAGCCGTTCCTCTTATCATATCGGTCACTGTGCGAACCCAATATTCATAACAATCGTTCCGCCCGCGGGTGAACCTTTACTACTGACCTTGATTGTCCGAATGTGTGCTCCCAAAAAAATTTTCACCACTTTGCTATTTTCTACAGTAAAACACCGTACCTAATTAACGAAACATTGCTATTTACTTGGCCGACTCGGTGCAAAATCTCCCCTCCTCCAGTTTTATGAACTTATATTATCCTGAAATGAAGTAAGTCAAAAATTATTTTTCAAATTATTTTTCAAATCTGGAGTACCCCCTGAAGTTCCTTCAAGTTCCCCCAGAGGTACAAGTACCCCCATTTAAGTACCACGAGTCTAAAGAAACAGATGTGTCAGCGCTGATGCTAGTGCTAACACAGTATTCCATGTCATTTACCTTTATTTAACGCTAGCACAACATGAGAGCTGAAAATGCTTTGTGAGAAAGCTACCATGATGAAATCAATATGTTAGCACCTATGCTAGCGCTTACACAACAGGTGTCCTGGCTGGCCTACCAATATTTAAAAAAAGGATTGTTTGGGTTGTTTTTTTTGCGTGCAGTTTATGTTCACATATGTTCCCGCTGACACAAGCAATAACACAACACGAGAGGTGTCCTAAATGGACCACGCATTTGTTTCTCATACGTTTTGCAGGGTTACCTTTTAATCTCCTGTGGTAAATGAATATAAAAAAATCTGATGCGCAGTGGAATAGATGAGCTGGTTGGTCCAAAAATTTTCTAAAAGAAAACACTTTCTGTCCTTGTATTCACTTCTTTTCTCCGTTGCTATACCAACATCGTTAGCAATCGATTTGACCCAAATATTCCAAGGTAGCTATTTTCAAGCCGTTACATTAGCTTCTAATAAATTCCACATTGTTCCTTTAATTTCAGTCATTTAAGCAGCTCATTTAACAAGAGTTGGAGTAATTCTCATCCTTTTAATTCGGCATTTCTTTTAAGTATGAAGAAACATTCCGTTTGAATGTCCTCATACGCAATGGAGTGCACTTGATGCTCTGAAAAGAAGCGCGAGTGAAAAGCTTCGTCGTAAACGACGGCACTGTGCCATTATCCAATTGCTGTATGTGTCGTTAAGTAAGAACAAAAGGCTGTAATCGTCTATTTGCGGGCTCTTTAGTTAAACCATTTACCATACACCTCCCCCCCTGCCCCCTAGGGAGCAACTGGTGCCATTGTAGCTTTTTTTTTTTTTTTTTTTTTTTTGCCACAGTAAACAACAAAAACCGGCGCTTCTCCGAGGCAAGCTTCCTTCGCGATTAGGTCAAATGACCATACATAGAGAGAAAATAAGCCTGTTTTGTTTATCACGCCAGTTTAATCATTTATTGGCATTCACTATTTAAAAAAAACCTGATATATTTACGGCACAGGATTTATTTCGCCCACGATGAAGTGAAAGATGCTATTGAAATCTTGTTCCGGTTATTGCTAGTAGTTCCAGTGACAAATGTACAGTAATCCATCGCCCCTAAATATTCAACGTATTTGGACTAATTATTGCACATCTAAATACAATTAAACAATTAAACTACATTGCTTTTAATTAGCATACTAGCAAAAATATAGAATAAAATTGATGGTATTTCACACATGGTCACAACAGATGTCAGTGATCATTTTTGAGCGAAATTATGACCATATTTGATAGGCTAATACACCCAAGTTTTAAAGGACAACTTTTGGACTTTTGAACGATTTTTGGACTACAGTAAATTTGGACCCCATTGGACATGTTAAACATGCCTGAATGATCACAGATTAGTTTTGGACTAAATTAAGATCATATTGAATAGGCTATATAGATTTTCAGTGACTATTTTTGGACTAAATTTGGACCACATTATGAAGGACTTTTTTTTTTTTATTTACTAAATTTGGACCACACCGAATGTTCTAAAACAAAACCCGATTTTCAAAAACTACTTTTGTTAAATTTGGACCCCATTGGATGTGCTAAACACAACCAAATGATCACAGACTAGTTTTGGACTAAATTTAGACCATATAGAATAGTCTATACAGATTTCCAATTACTATTTTTGGACCAAAATTTGATTTTTATTTTTTTTTTTTTTACTAAATTTGGACCACACCGAATGTCCGAAAACACAACCCGGTTTTCAAAAACTACTTTTGGACCCCATTGGACGTGCTAAACACAACCAAATGATCACAGACTAGTTTTGGACTAAATTTGTGCCATACTAGATAGGCTTTATCAATTTTCAGACTAAATTTGGACCACAATGGACGGGCAAACTATAACCCAGTTATGAAGGACTTTATTTTGGACTGAAATTTGGCCACACTGAACGTCCTTAATCAGAACCCGGTTTTCAAAACAAAAAAAATGTGGGCCCTATTGTCCGAGCTAAAGTTTAAACGTTCCCGTTTTCAGACTCTCGAGCGGGCGAGGGCGCGCCACCCAAACTTGACCACGCCGTCATCGGCGGGGTGGTTGCCGTGGTGATGTTCGCCATCCTCTGCGCGCTCATCGTTCTGGGTCGATACTTCGCCAGACACAAAGGTAAAACGCAGCCAATCGCACTTGACCATGAACTCATTCCGAATGGCTTTTGTTGTGGTCTGATAGGATTGTCTAGTGTCTTTTTTTTTTCCTTTGGGTTGACGCGCAGGCACTTACTTCACGCACGAAGCCAAAGGGGCGGACGACGCCGCGGACGCCGACACGGCCATCATCAACGCCGAGGGCGGACACAACAACACGGATGAGAAGAAGGAGTATTACATCTAACGTGCGGAAGCAAGGCCGGTGGTGCTATGATTAAAATCATTGTTTGGAAGGGTGGGGGTGGGGGTGGGGGGTGGGGTGGGGGGGATTTAGGGAGGAAACGAAATTAGGACCGGCATGGCCTCGTGTTGAGAAGACGCCGAGTCTCCTGTGTCGAAACCTTCCTGGACTGCTGGGGCCTAAACTTCTGTACACGTTCTTTCTTTTACAGACTATTTTGTGCCTTGTTCTATTTGGGTTTGTTTTCTTCCCCGCCGTCCCCGCCCACTCACGTGCTTGTTGGTTTAGATATTTGCCTGTGGACTCCAAGATGAAAGTGGCCTGTTGTGCGCGTGTTAGCTTGTGCCGCCGAGCTCGATGAGGATGCTCATTGCCCGTTTTTTTGTTTGTTTTTCCTGCTGTAAACTTAAAGGAGACATATTATGCCATTGATACCCATTTTTAAATGAATCCCAGTACCTGTAACTTGTCCAAATTCCCCCCCCCCCAAAATTCACACTTTTAGTGCCATTGACGTGAAAGGACGTCAACGGAAACCTTACTGAGGAACACCATCATCGTGAATTCATGTCAATTTTTTTTTTGGTTATATGGAAATGGAAAGACAAGGTTAAAAAAAAAAACACTACAGTGAGTCAGAATGCTCAAAATTAATTAATTATAAATGGCTGGCATTACCTCTCTGAGTCAATTTCGACCTGATTTCGGCTATTGATCTAAACGCTTCTAACAAAAAGAATTTAAAAAAAAAAAAAAACACCAGGAGGCTAAAAATTACAATCGTTCAAGGGTGTCAAACTCGTTTAAACTTGCGGCCGCATGGAGGAAAATTTATTCCCAAACAGACTGAACCAAATATTAGAGATCGACCGATTATCATCCGGGATGATATTTGGAAACTTGACGAATATCGGTGTCGACCTTTTTTTTTTTAATCTGACCCGCTGATATAAAGAAATCAATGTAAATGTGTTGCCTTGAAGGCTGATTCAACGGGATGTTTTTTTTTTTTTCAAATAATAAATAATAGTTCTGCTTATATTGCGATTTCATCTCCTAAAGTACGTTTGATGCTGTTGGTTTACATATGACTGTCACAGAAAAAAAAAGAGAATAAAATAAAATAATTTGCCACTTTATGAGGGACACCCGATCAAAACTGAACGAAGGTTATTCTATGCCCTCCAATCATAACCCCGTATTATTTTTGGACCATGTTTGTGAATGGTTGAGAATTTTTCTATCCCAAATCAACCATTTATATGTTTTTTGTGACAATTTTACAATCAAAGTCAAATTCCTATGACAAAGTGGTAGTTTTCATGAAAAAAAGTCCTAGTTTTTGGAGAATAAGTCACATAATAAAGTCAAAACCTCAAAAAAAGAAATCATAACTTTTGGGAAAAGTTCAACTGAAATTATCGGCCGCATTCAAACTTCACAATGCAAAACTTCCAAATTACATCAGAAAGTGATTCTTTTTTAAGTTAATTTTTTTTTTTTTTCAAAAGTCACTTGATGATGGTAATGGGTTGACAAAATTATTATACAAATTATTCATGAGAACAAAGTCAGATTTCTACGGTAGTTTACATAATTATGTTGAATGAGAATTCAATCAAATACGTACAGTAAACATTTGTAAATGTGTGAGGAAAAAGACTATGTGAATAAAGTGGTAATTTTTACAAGAAAAAAGATCATTTAAGTAAACGAGTCTAAGAATAAATAATGAATTTCAATAGCGTCTGTGTTGTGGTTCCTTGAGATCCAACCAGACAAGTTCTAATAAACGTGTGTGTATATAGTACTGGATTTTTATTAGCAGGTCCGCAGAGGTCCTCGTTTCAGGCGTGGTGTGTTTGTTAGTGTGGGAATTTAGACATTCATTGGCTAAATCACAACTCTTGTCATTTTTAGACTTATTTTTCGAAATAGAATGCGGGCCGTTCTTAAGGTATGGTGTGCCTGATAAAGTGGCTTTTTTTTTTTTTAAATAAAAGTCGCCTGATTATGTGTCACATACTCAATATCGAGACGAGTTAGCATTGATGTGAAGTTGAGTTTGATCATAGCTGATCAAATGTTCATTATTGAGTAGATGTCAGTTAAGTTGGATGTTAATATTCATGATTTTAAAAAAAAACTTTTTAATCTTACATAGTTTATCTAAATTTGTGTTGATTTAGTTGGCTCGTTTTGTTTAGAATAAAAAAAACGGATGACCATTCAAACTAGCATTACGCTCATGCTACGCTCAAAAAGTTAAGAAATGTGAACAAATACTGTAAAAAAAAAAAAAACATTCCTGAGGAAAAACTAAATAACTTGACCCTGTTACTGTGTAGTTGGTTACTATGGTAAAAAATAACAATTTTAAACTCCTTTTAAGCTAAATTTTCTTGTTGCCACGCTTGCCTCATGATCATCTCCATACACATTTTTTTTAAGTTCCTTTGCATCATTTAATCATTGGAATTTATATTATTTGACCCGGGAACTAGAGTGACAAAAAATATTATTAAAGGCCCTATGTGTTTAGCTTTGGAATAAGAAATAGCTAGCATTAATATTGGCTAGCATGTTTAGCTCAATAGTTTGAATTTAGCATTAAAATGACTCATTCCCGAACAAAGTATTAATAATTCGACGCCCTTTTAGTGATTATGTGTGTTTTAATTTGTGAATGTGGTAAGGTAAAAAGAAAAGTCGACATTTTTAAACTTTCTGTGCTAAACTTTGTTTGTTAGCCATCTTCCATTCGGATACAAATGGTTCTATTTTCTTAAATCTTAATCGCAGTTTTCTATAAAATCTCAAATGAACCGTTTTATTTAGTTTTTGCCCATGATATATGTGGAGAAAAATTCTAAATGTATTGTTACTGGAGACTTTTTTTTTTTTTTTGCCTAGCATCAAAAGCAGCCGGCATGACAGTAATGCTAGCTTAGCTCAACAATGAACAGTTTTACAATTTACTGTACTTCAATGATTTTTTTTGTACTTTTAATACCCGTTTTGTGCTAAACTTGACAACTAGCTTCTATTGAGATGAATGCGGTATAATTAAAGAATATACGAAGCTTTTATTATTTTCTTAGATTCTAATGTTAGCATTATAGGCATTTTCCGATATAAAAGAAAAGGGAAAAGGGCTGTCTATTTCTTGACTTGCAGTCATCCGTAAGCAGTAAAGACAAGCCTCTTCAAGTGTTTTTACCCTTGGGCCATCTTTGATTGGTCTTGAATGGACGATTGCGCCATCGTTACAATTTTTTTCCCTTACTTGTCATCTAACAGCCTCAAAACTTCATTCAAAAGCCTTTGTTTTGTTACCTAGCAACAGAAACCCAAACCCAGTCCCGGATAGTTGTGCTATTATAAAACGTAGAGTATACACAAGCACTGCCTTAATACCACCGCCCGATTACTAGTAAGAAAAAGTCAAGGACTTCATGTAGTGCCTTGTTGAGGCATATCGGTGAAATGTTTTTGCACCGCATCTCCATTGTGAGTTCAAATTCACTCAGATACAGACCATGCCCGTAGTTTGCCAGCAAATTTTGAGCTCTTTGCGACAGGAAAAACGAACAAAAACAAATTCAAAAAGACCCTAGACTGAGGGGTGAACGCTCAGTGTTTGTCGAAAGTCGCCAGAGGTCACCAAAATGTCGCCAGAGGTTACCAGAATGTCGCCAAAGGACCTGTACTGCTTTTGTCACAAAGAAATTTTAAACATCTTCTAAATTTTACTTCTGTTCCCTCTGGTGACTTTTGGTGACCTCTGGTAACAAAAAACCTTGATATTGGAAAAAAAAAAATGGCTGCTACCTTAGCAGACACAAGATTTCGCCCTTCAGTGGTCTTTTAATTTCTCCAACAAAAAAATCGATCACTCACGTTCGCTATTCTGTGAGACTTGGGCTTTGATTCTTAAAAAAATTACAACTATTATTTTCTGTGATTCCGTTTTTTCTTGAGAAAAAATAAAAGTTTTGTCTTGTAATATAAGTTTTTCAAGGAATTACAACTCTCATAAAATGTCAAAACGATTCTCGTAAAATAAAGTTTGTCTCGCAACAGGTCAATTTAACAATTGTTAAATAGTGATTTATTTCTTTATTCATATCTTTAAAATTTGCGACTTTTGTTACTAGGGATGGGACGAGACACAAATCCCACAAAACGAGATGTCTCGCGAGATATGGTAACGAGACTAGATGAGATTTTGGCAATACTTACATCAACATAAAAACAAACAAAAAAATATCGTAACAATTTTTAGGGTCTGATGGAAAACAATTATAATCATAGAAGACCAAATATCAGTAAAATGTGATCAGTAGCAACGGCAACCATGTCAGGATGTCAAAGTGTGCAATTTTGATTGACGTGTATGACACTGCCTCTGAAAAGTAATGTCCATCGCTGCTATGCTAGCTTGCAGTTTTTATGCTAGAGGCTGCGCTAAACGCCGACAACAGATTCCGTACAGCAAAATTTAAGAGTAACAAAGTCATTTTTTTAACGCCCTGAATTGGCGATCGAACGTGATTTCAGAACGACGTCGTTTTGTTTATTTGATCGGGTGCAGAGAAAAGTGACATGCATTACCAGGAAGTACTTCAAAATAAAAGCGTGGTGTTTTATTGTCATTCTGCTGTGTATTACATCGCATTTGCCCCAAAAATTTTGTGGAGTGCCGGGACGGTAAATCTCGTGGCGTTTTATCATCGCGAGATCTCGTCATACGAGAGCTCCTCCCATCCTAGTTTGTGACACATTTTTACCCCGACGACTTTATTCTCGGATGATAACGACTTATTTTCTCAAAAGCGACTTTTATCCCGTAACAATACCACTTTATTCTCATAGGATGTAAACTTTTTTTCCTGTTCGATTACAACATTTTTGTCTTGAAAAAAACAGTTATTTTCACGAAATTCTGATTGAATCCTGACGAATGATTGATTATTTTCCATAAATGGGATTTTATAAAAAGTAGAGAGGATCCCCTAATATGACGGAGGTTCCTCACCCTCGCATTCAAGTGTCATCTTGTATATTTGTTTCTAAGTGGCTCGACGCGATGTTCGTCCGCGTTGTCGGTGACTGACGCGCAATTTGGGACTGTGGCGTTGATGTTGTACAAAAGCTTGGATGGTTCCAGATGTTGTATTTATTATGTAATATTAAATTTGGTGATTCCAAATGTTTATTGGAGAAGTATTTCTTATTTATGGGGATGTCCTCTGCAAATGAGGTCGGAACACGTAGCGATCAGCCAATCAGGCGGAACGACAAGCGGGTTATCATAAGTCAAAACGCCCATGTTTAAAAAAAAAAAAAGAAGAGGATTTTGTTTAAAAAAAATGAGCATGATAAATCATTCCAAAACAAAAGTATTTCTTTGGTTTTTCTTAAACTTCAAAAACTTTTCTGCAGAAAATTGCAAAAAAAATATTATCATTATATATTTTCTCATGTTATATGTGTTATTATTAAATATTTTCCCATGAAGTTTGCAATTTTTTTAACTATACAACAGCTTAATCCTAATAAATTTGAACAATTACTTACGAGGTGCAATGATTAATTAACAAGTATTTGCTCACCAAATTAATTATACATGTTTATTGATTATTCTTTTAAAAACCTAAAATAGTCCACATGCTCAGATTTTCGTAGTCGTCTATGAAAGCCGACTGATTATTGTTGTACTGAATCAAAATTCATTTGCAAACATCTATGACTTTGAAAAACAATGACCAACATTTTTTGCCCAATTTCTGATGTTATGAACCAAACCGGCAACCAAATTATATTAAAAAACAAATCGATTTTCATTGTCAGTTTGAGCAAACGCCTTACCTTTAAAATAGCGATTTATCAACGAAATAAACGATTAGCCAACAAAATAATATGACTTACATAACTCAAAAGAGAAAACGATTTTAAACTAAAAAAACTTTCTCTTTTCATTTTTTCACTTCCGTTAAAAATTACAAAATGGAGTATCGGTATTTTATAGGGTTTGCATATGTAATTTTGCAATGATTTGTCATGTTCTACATTGTAAAAAAAGCTTCATCAACGGTTTACTTTCATAATGTCGACGCTTAATAGAGAAATCAACTGTAACGAGTACATATTTGTGTATACGAGACTTTTAAATGGTGTCATCTCCATGATGTGATTTTGCTTGATGACACGCCATTAAACTAAGGATTACCACCATTGTGCTAATTTGATATGTTCTGACCCCACCCGCCCCCAACCCCACCCCCGCATTTGATGTTTCTCCTTCTTATGACGATCAGTATGTTTGTGTTCACTCTCTCAGGTGTATAGTTGCTTTTTTTTTTTTTTGCATCTCAGGTAGAATGCCAATGTAAAACAAAAAGAAAAAAATACCCAGACTCCCACCCGACCAAGTATATATATATTGTACCTATTATTAGCGCAGCAGCAGCTCTTCAAACATGGATTTCTCAACTGTGTGTATTCTTGATGATAACAGTGCACCGTCACACTACTTATAAGTTTGCATAGACCATAAGGTTACCAGAGTAGATTTTTCCGCGAGAAAGTGGATCAGCACCATGTGTACAGTCGGTGTTTCGAAAATCTCCTCCTCGGGTATATTAAGTTGTAAATGTTTTGCATACATGATATGATGTATTTCCTGTAAAATGTCCGCGAGGAGAAAGAGCCGCTTTGTGTTTTGCTACCCCCCCACCCCCCCACCCCCCAAATACTTCAACATTGTCGTTTTGTTGTTTACTTTGATGTAGTGAACACTTAGTTTGTCGTCTGGCCATGCATCTTTTGTATTGGTTCGCCAAAATTTTTACAAAAGAAAAAAAAAAAAAAACAACCTGAGTACTTGTCTTAATAAAAAATATGTCGTATGTCCTTGTTGTGGTGATGCATTGCCTCTATATATAGTAACTAATGTAATGGATTAGTACTTCAGTACATGAAGTAATCAATTAAAAGTGAAAAGTAACTTTACTTTCCATATGTAAGATGGATATTACTGCATATTTGCTTGAATCTTATATTGTTAAACCTTATATATTAACTGTGCTGTTGTTCCTTCCGGTTTCCATTTCCTTTGGCTGTAGTCTAAATAAGAGCCACAGTTATATTAAAGTGAAGCCTATAGCTGACCAAACACGATAACGTTTCCAGCTTACTCTTGAAATTGCAGTTTATTACAAAAGAAATTTTGGTAAGAGATTTATAATGCTCCATTTGTGTCTCCCTCTTAGCGTGTGTGAATTCGAGGAAGCACACCTGTCGGGCACTCCTACAAGACACGTGATTGGCTCCCGCCGCGACTTACTTTATCTAGTAATCTAGTTCTTTATAGCATAAACTACTTGATTACTTTAGTACTCAATTCAGCCAAACACCTGAAAATCTAAAAAAGTACATGTAAAACGTGAAAAATATTGAATTGGGATTTTATTTTTAAAAACTTTTTCAGGCTACAAAATTCCTTCCTAATTGGCTTGGGGCCTGTGCCTGATTCCACTTGGTAATAAACCCCAAAGGCTTTGGTGCGACTGAAGATGGACGTGGAGGTGTTCTCCTCACGTTTGCTTGTCAAACTGCAAAGCGTTGAAAATATGCAGACGCCGATGTGAGGCCTCATCATGAAAGGCGCGTGCCCGGACGTGTTTCCCGTCACATGATGACTGACAAGGACAAGCTCACCCGGCTCCTGGTTCGGTATTCCCGGCCCAATCTCCGTGTTTTGACAAATTGATGGGCTTTATTTTATTTTTTTTCCACCAGCCCAAGAAATGAGGCCTGCTGCCGGCCGGCCGGCAGCTCATCACGCTGTCAGTGCGGCCCCGCTTGAAGTCCAGACCGGTCAGGTAAAGGTCAAGAACATATTTTTCTCTTTTAATGGGAGCACTTGGACTGGACCAACCACACGCTGACTCAAAATCTTTCGACAAACTTATTTAATATCGTTTGAGCATAGTATAGGAAAATCAAGATGGCCTCAGTAACATTAACAGTCAAATGTATTTACAAGATTGAAATTTTATTGAAAAAACAAACAGCTCTTAAAGATTAAATGCAAAATTATTGTACTTTAAAGTGAAACATAACTAACCTGTAAGCAGTGAGTCTCGTTGAGAATCGTGTGGTGATGGGCTGTTAAAATTTAATATTTTGTCATCAATATATTGCCTATTCAATCAGATAATTGACCAAAATTTTAGCAAAAAAGTGTATTTAACTCTATCTCATCTAAAATGGTTGTGTTTGCAACTTTTTATAGATATAGATAGATAGATAGATAGATAGATAGATAGATAGATAGATAGATAGATAGATAGATAGATAGATAGATAGATAGATAGATAGATAGATAGATAGATAGATAGATAGATAGATAGATATCATTGTCTTCAGTGCTAGCTTGTAGCTAGCTTTCTATTTATTTTGCTAGCAAGATAGATAGATAGATAGATAGATAGATAGATAGATAGATAGATAGATAAGTAGGAAAGTGATCAGTAGCAACAGAAACTGTGCCTGTCTGTCAGCATCAAAAGTCCTTCGCATGGATCTCTCCAGCCTATATAGAGCCCTCGAGGGCTGCTAGCTAGCGGCTAATTTATGCTGGACTCAGTAAAAATGGAGCCAGGGGTAAACACTTTATCAGCAGATTTACCTCATTTGTTTACCTGAACTGCCTTTTTTCCTCATACATAGGAAGCCAGTTTACAGAGTTAATTGATTAGAAAAAGTTTGATACTTGGAAAAGTTGAAGATCACGCAGTGTTCCAATTTGGACCTTCCGTTGGACATCGGACCAACCCAATGTGTGGGTTGATTTCAGGTTCATTGAATCACAGGCGATGTTTTCCTCGTAAGACGCGGCTATTTCCATCCTGAGTGTTTAATTTTCATTTAGAAGGACACGTTTAGGTGTAATTAGCACAATGGGGAAATTGCGAGCGTACAAACGTGTGCGCTGTTCCTTAATTGCTTGATTGAGATTGATAGAGGCTGCGTCGCGCCGTAATGACGCCGTGTGGGAACAAACAAGGTCAAACGGCATCCGCGTGAACATTTAAAGACTCACACGTTCATTGCGCTCGTTTGCTCGCTCGCACGCGGCAGCAACAGGAAACAGCTCTTTATTGCGTTTTTTTTTTTTCATCTCGAGAAACGCTCACGTTAAAGGAGGCCTGGAGATTGCGCCAAGATATTTATAGTGCGCTTGTGTCGCTTTGAATCCATTTCAATTACAACCAAAAAAAAATGTTTGTACTCGTTACAGCTCTTGCGACAATCACACTTATGTTGTATTGGCAAAAAAAAAAAATAACTCCATCATTGATTATACATATACAGTTCTAATCCCTTGAGAAAATGTGAGCTGGGTTTTTTTTATACTTTTTTTCCCTCTCACATTAAGTGAATAACCTTTAGCTAGTTTAAACCAGATGCTAACACAATTGCACTTGTGAGGTTTTATCAGGAAATTGTTAAATATTAAAAAACTAAACAGTTACATTCTTACATATGTTATTGGACTCAGCCATTTTCTTTATTATGATTATTATTTTTATTCTACCCGTTTTTTGGGCTCGCTTCTTCCTCTTCCCAAAGTTGAATTGTGGGAAAATTTTCAATCCTGAGAAGAGGAAAACAGAACTCATGGAATGGTGGGTATCGGGGGAATCGGTTAAATTTGAAACGGTTTGAATAGGCCAATAAATGAAGACGATACAAGGGAAAAACGGAAAAAAGTGAAATTGTGGGAAAATTTTAAATTCTGGGAAGAAGAAAATGTAATTCATGGAATGGCGGGCATTGGGGGAATCGATTAAAGTTGGGGCGGTTTGAATCGGACAAATAATGTAGAAGATACAAGGGAAAAACTGAAAAAAGTGGAATTGTAGAATTAAATTGAAATTAAGTTGAAAAATGTATTTTCTTTTAACATATTACAAATTTTTAATCTTGAAAAATTCATCCAAAATGCATTATCTTCTGAATACACATTTCTTCAATTGAATAGGTCATATTATTCATTATTAAATAGTACTAAGTATTAAATATATTCTTTATCCTCCGCATGAAACAGTTAAAGAAGATATGCTTAGTCTATGCTTATACTAATGCGGCCTTGTGAGTCTAATATACTATATATTTTACTTGATTTTTTTGTATGTATTATTCATCATAAAGTATAATAAAAAGAATACTACGCAATTATTATTGATTGCTGTGAGCATTTTGTTGCATTGCGCTGGAGTCTGCGATGACATGAGAACTGTGAAAACCATCAATGTGCCTGTGCTTGCGTCCTACAGAGCAGCTGCTATATATAACTGTGGTTAAAAATAATAACGATAATAATAAATTGCTTCATAAAGGACTTGACAAGCACCCGCCATGCGATACAATAACAATTATCCCACAATGCAACTGAAGCAGGTTTTATTGTATGTAAACTAAATTTTTTGGGGTTAGGGCAGTGTTTCTCAACTATATTTTGCCAAGCCCCCCCTAGAAAAGAGCCCCCCCCATGCACTGACTATAAATAAGATTATTATTGATGAAAATTGTTTTGTTCCTACACGTGTATCCTATTTAACATTAACAACAGAAAAACGCAATATAAATCAACTTTCGACACCTGCTACTTATTTTTATCGCGTTTATACGGGTTACAGCTTAGTCTAAAACGGAAAAAAAGAAGCAAGTGCACCAAAGTGCCTGAAACTAAAAGAAAATGATGAAAATGACTACTTTACTGCAATTACATCATCCACGCCCCCCCCTGGCATCACCCCGCCCCACTATTTGAGAAGCACTGGGTTAGGGAACAATAAAAGCGTCCCACAAAATTGTATTTCATAAAAAATTGTGAGGTTTAAATTTTTTTTTTTTTTATAAAATCCACAATTCTTTTATTTTTTTGTGAGACTGGCACGGGCACAAGTCGTTTAAATTCTGTCTCTCCTATGAAATATCTCAAAACATTGCCCCATAGAGTAAAAGAGAGAAAAAAAAATAATAAAAACACATTTTTCTAAAAATTACCAAATTTTACAAAAAACTTTTGAGATAAGTCATAAGTGTGTTTTCTTAAAATATTTTTTTTAAAAGAGTCTGATTCTTCTAATAAAAATGTTTGTTTTAAAATGTGTTTTTAGCTTTACTAAAAAATTGTAACAAAATTCTTTTATATTTCATGTAAAATTTATAATTGAATGTAAAAATCCTTAATGTATATTTCAAAATTTGTGATAAAATATATATATCCAATTGAAGTTCCCGTGTTAAGTCTAAGTCAGGGGTGTCAAACTTATTTTTGTCGCGGGCCATTTTGTAGCGAGAACTTCCTTCATTGGGCCGATATGTTGAGGAAACCAAGTCGATTTTAAATGATCTCATAGTGTTTGTGTACACAACAAATTGATGGCTTAGTTGTTTTGAAATCAGAAGTAAAGCATTCTAGTTAGTTCATTTATTGTTTATATTACTGTAACAGAACGAACCAAAAAATCTCAACTTTATTTTTCATTATACAAGCTAGAGTTTAGCAAGGGTCATGGAAACGTACATGATTTGCTTTCGCGGGCCACATAAAATGACGTGGCGGGCCGGATTTGGCCCCCGGGCCTTGAGTTTGAAACCTGTGGTCTAAGTGATGGTAAGTATGTGTTTTTTAAGAAAATAGGATTGTGAGGTTTTAACATATGTCTAATATTTTATTCATAAATATTTGTGGAATATATTTTATCAAACAGTGTATCAATTTTCTATTGAGATAATGAAAGAAACTCTTAAGAACAGCTAAAAAAAGGAGGTTGGGGAAAAAAAAATTATGCATATATACATACATATATATATATATATATATATATATATATATATATATATATATATATATATATATATATATATATATATATATATATATATATATATATATATATATATATATACATATACATACAGACACATATATACATTCCCTTATAAAAATACTGGTTATGGTTATTCTCAGTCCCCGCAGATTAGGTCTAGTCTAGTCTAAAATTGTCATGTATAAGTTAGGGTAAGGGTTTGGCCCACTGTTTATATATCGGTATATTGATGTTATCGCCCAGCGCAAATGTATAATATGTCATTTTAAAGGGAATTAACTGTTGAATTAGATTATATCCAAATATGTGTAAAAAATTATCATTTTAAAGAAGATCACGATTGACTGCTGTTCAAAACGTCGGGTGTGTTTGGAACTAAGATTGAGGAAACGGTCAAGCGGAGGTTTTTGGGGGTCTGGATCGGCAACACAATTAAAGAGCGGGTCTCCACAGAAAGGTTAAGCATCTCCGGGAGAAAAGGTGTAATTACGACAAGGGCCGAGGAAATCTGGAAGCGTGGCCCTGAGCGGCAGCCACCCAAGCGCCGCCAAGGTGACTCAACCGCACGAGAACTTTGCCAATTTGGGTTCGCCGTTCCGCTTCACGGGCGGCACCCTGACACAATAAGCACATTTCTTATCGTCTTATTGCCTAATCTTCCCATCGTATTTACTATTGTGGATGCATAATTCATTTCCTTTTCATTTCAAATGCTGTCATTATCTGCCACGTGCGGAGGGGAAAAACAAAAACAAAAAAATCTTCATTTAGTCATTTTTTTCCGAATATGAAAATTGTTGGCTTTTGCCTTGAAGCGCCGCCATCATTTATCAGTCCCGCTCCGTTTTTACTTATCAAATTAATTAGTTAGGTAATTAAAAGTTACATGTTTTAATTAAAATGCCGGCGGATCCACGCCCGTCACCTGGAAAGTGAAAAAGACGCCGCGGGGGGATTGGAGTCCAATGTTTTCAACTTTCAAAATGGAGGGCTTTCCATTTTTGGATAAAACGGACGCTTTGAAATGTGCAATTTGAGAATGTGTTTTGTTGACGTGCGTTTTTGCAAACGGTACCGAAAATTGCCGAGAAAATCCAAGGTGTAGCAAAAGAACTGCTTCCAAAATACTCCATTAGTGGATTGTAAAAATAGTGAGCGGTACAAAGTTGGCCAATTAGCTTGATAATGACTTTTCCGACACATCATTACATCTCATCTACATCTATTTAAGAGCAGTTGGAGCGACCCATTCCGTTTGTTTGCAACGCGTGAAAAACCGCTGGTGGTAATTTGATGGCTTTGTGCGTGGCAGGGTTCATTATTTATCTGTAATTAAACACAAAGACGACAACGATTAAAAGTATCTTTAATTTTGCGCAAGTTTGTTTCGTGATGGTGTTGTCAAAGCAAGAAGTCTTTCGATCAACGATGAGGAACTTGAAAACGGAGTCCAAAATCAGAGATTTTTTTCGACGAGGACCGCATTCACAAAAATGGATGGATGAAAGGGGCCCATTTTTATTTATTCATTTATTATTTTAATCTATCAACCCCACTAAGATCAATCAGTCAAGATTTTCTTATAAATTCGGGATTTTACAGGATTCAGGGAATTTAGGGCCATGTAGCTTTGCTCTGTTTAGTATAACGAAGAAAAAAGTTGTTATTTTAATTGGAAAAGATTCATTTGTGTCATTGCATATTTAAAAAAAAAAAAAAGCTATACAGTGTATTTAAAATATCTTATTAGTAACATATTTAATTTTGGGGTTATGCCGTGGGCCACTCAAAAGCGTCCAGAGGGCCATAAATAACCCCCGGGCCATAGTTTGGACTCCGATGGTCTAACTGGTATTTAGTTCTTTATAATGGGTCTAGTTCTTGTTGACAGTATTAAAGCTAAATTACCCTAAAATAAAGCACTATAGTAAAGGAACTCACAATTAAAAACAAAAAACAGAGGGCCGTAAATGACCCCCGTGCCATAGTTTGGACACCAATGGGCTAACAAGTATTTCATGCTTTAAAACGGGTCTTGTTCTTTTTATCAGTTTAGCGAACTTAATTACCCTAAATTAAATCACTACAGTAAAGTTGCAATTAAAAATAAGAACAAACAAAAACACATTTAAAGTTTTTTTTTTTACTCTATGTCAGAGAGATAAATGACACCCAAGCATGCTTTTGTTTTTTTTTTGAGCTGTAAAATGTATTAAACGCTAAATGAATACATTAAATGTTTGAAAGTGGACCCTCCCTTCGCCCCGGTTCTGCTCCATTAAAGGACTGAATGATGTCATTAATATTCTCCGCCCTACTGCCTTGCTAACTTAATGATGACTTTGAAGCTTGGTGTCATTCACGCTGGTGCCACGATGATTTTTTATTTATTTATTTATATTTTTATGCTAACCTGAACTGAAGGAGCTAAAGAAGCTAAATGAAATAAAGAAGAGAATCACAGATCACCAGATTGATAGCAATTTAATGTTTTAAAAATGGTTCATAGTGAGCTCTTATTACATATTTCATTTTGAGTAAAAACGTGTCTCAATTTTCAGTTTTGAAGATCTGGTCACTGGTAACCCTGTGTTGTCTTTTGTTATGTTATGCTAGCTTCTGTGTTAGCATAGCCATGTTAGCAAGGGTCAAGTCTATGCTGCGCTAGTAATAGCCTTGCAATTTCGAAGATTATTTTTTTATTACGTGTAACTGTAAGAAAAAAATCAGTGATTACATATTTAATTGCCTATTTTGAACAACAGAAAAATAGATGTAAAGCTCACGTTTTTTTTATTTTTACTGATTAAATGGTAAAAAAAAAACATTCGGGTAAATATTGTAATTACAAGAATTCTCGTCTCTTAAAATAGTGATAATAATGAATAGTCAAATTTTGGTCAAATATTTTTTTAATTGAGAGGAGTTGACACCCTTGACTAAAAGCCAATTGAGCACTGTAGTGATAACTGTGACCATTGGATGGCACTGTTTCCACACTTATAACACAACTATTAGTTACATGCAATTAGTAAGATATGGAAATCAATTTTTGATATGATATTCCCCATATTTACATAAGCATAGCAGAAAGAGATAAGTATTTTTTTTTCTTCTTACATTTCTGAACTTAGTTTTTCAACCAGCATTGTGGTGCATCTCAAAATATATTCACAGCATATGGCGCAGGCCGCAAGTGGCCCATTGGCTGTAGTTTGTCCACATTTGGCCTGGAACCCAAAACAAGACCTTACATCCCTACTGGATTTCAGTGATAAAACCGACACAATATAGCAAAGCGAGCTGAGAAAACCTCAACTTTCAAAGGTCCAAAGTTGCATTCACAGTTGAGGTTTGTTTTTTTTGTTTTTTTTTTGCAATGTAAGCTCTTTATTTAGTTATTTTTTTTAGCGGTCTGTTGAGTCAGCACATCCACATCCACAAGAGATTTAAATATCTTCTAAAAATAGCCCTAAATTGGAAAAAAAAAAATAGAGCGCCACATCATCTCAGTTATGATGGCGGATGTGTGAGTCATCCGAGTGCAGCAGCAACAACGTGTCAGCCCATTTGCATCAGCATCAAACGCTGACTTTTGCTAGTGTGTGTGTGTATGTGTGTGTGTGGGGGGGGTGTTCTAAAACCGATTTATTAAGTACAAATCCAAGCGTGAGCATTAAATTACCTTGATGACTGGCTCAATCACCAAGCATTGTGTCCTCATTGTCCTCATGTTGGCTATTTAAAAGGCGGCTGATTTGCCAATTCAGAAATAAAATAAAATAATTCAAATAATAACATGGAGCATGTTCAAATATATATATATATTTTTAAGGAGGCGTGGATTAAATCAAAACTGCATTGTGGTGGTAAACACACCCTAACTGCAAGCTATTGGACAAGTGACGTATAAATCAGGCGAGGGTGCCACTATTTTTAATTTTTTTTTAAAATAAAGCTGTATATATATATATATATATATATATATATATATATATATATATATATATATATATATATATATATATATATATATATAAATAATAGCCCTATTTTAACTTAACCTGACAAAAAAAAAAACATGTATAGCTGGGCATTTTTTTCACAAAAAGTGACCATGTGTAGCATGTTTTTGTTTTATTTGTGAAATATTTGTGGTAAGGCTTTTTTTGCGAAAAAAAAGTACAATGAAAAGTA
Organism: Hippichthys cyanospilos; assembly: GCF_059441005.1. Taxonomy (NCBI): domain Eukaryota; kingdom Metazoa; phylum Chordata; class Actinopteri; order Syngnathiformes; family Syngnathidae; genus Hippichthys; species Hippichthys cyanospilos. The sequence continues at coordinate 4,133,361 of NC_142379.1, forward strand.
AGATTTTTTTTTTTTTTAAAAGACATGGCAGTTGTTGATGCCTTAAAGTGGGAAAAATGCTGTAAAGAGGGGACGAAAAACGTATGGGATTCCACTGCATAACATGAAAAAAACGTAAGCCAGGGACACCATAACCACTGTACACCTTTTGAAATCATAGGTATCGAAAAAGGATATTGGTAACAAAAAGACATGTGAAAGTTGAAGGAAATATGCAAATTTGGTATTCGAGCGAGAAACTTGAAGTCAAATTTAGCATTTTGCGGGCCACATAAAATGATGCGGGCCAAATCTGGCCCCCGGGCCTTGAGTTTGACAACATTGATGTAAGGCTTTTCTCTTATCCATCATTCATTTTCTTGTTCAAACGCACAAATCTCAGAAAAAATAAGCAAGTTCATCAGTATAAAATCTACTTTTCTAACTTTTCCCAACAATCCCCAAGACTGTGGAGAGACTGTTTGAAGCCAATGAAAAATAAGACGCAATAAAATAGAAAAACTATAGATGGCTGTCAAGCATGTGACTTTCTCTTTCCTGAATAACGCATGCGCTGCATCTGGCCAGCCTATAGAAAAAAAAAAAAAAAAGATTGCTTTTGAAAATTTGGCTAGAGGCCCTGTGCCGTTTGTTCCAGCGCGCCATAAATAATTTGCCTTCAACCTTCACTGGCATGAAAATGGAAACGTGTTGCTTATGAGACAGGAGGAAGAGCGAGCATGCGCTTTGAATGCCAATGCGCGCACGAATTCAACAAGGCACAACTCCCGAGGAACTATTTAAAAGCAGTGAGTCATCCATGATCCTCTGTGCACAGCTAGATCAAATCAAACCGCGGTGGGCGGTAAGGCGTGATTCAAGTCCTAAAGCGCCATCTAGTGGCGCTCCCAGAATAATATTAAATCAGGATTCAGTGTTCCCTCGCTCGAACCCGGTTCACGTTTTGCGGCTTTGCGGATGTTTTTTTTTTTTTTTTTTTTAATCAGTGTCATAAATCCTTTTAAAAATGCATCTCAAAAGTTGTAATTATAAGGATTTTATATGGTCCAAAATTTGGACAACGATTATTTTTGTAGATAAAATCTCCCACATCCAGCTGAAATCATATAGAAATGCAAAACATGTTGCATTTTTAAATGTTACGTGTTTTATTTAGATGCTGGAAAAGTTTTTCCCCCATCAGTTCTTTTATGATATAAGAAAATCAAAGGAAATTCCATAATTAGTTTAACATGGGTTAAACAAGAAATCCGAGGAAATATTAATACCTGTCTGAGAAAATTATAACCTGTCTGTTGAGGGGTTTTATGGCTTTGACACATAATAGACGGGGAAAAAAATTAAAAAAGTCATCTCTGTGACATTATCCTGGTTTTGTGAAAACACATCACATATATAATTAAAAAAACCAAAACATGCATATTAAATGAACAGAAAATATTGCCAATATTTTGTAACAGGGGAAAACTGAATGAAATATACAGCGGTCACTTCTTTAGGCATGATAATATATTTATTCTCTTTGAAGACAAGCACTAGAAATAAAATGGAACAAGCCTTATTAGAATAAACGCCTCTACATAACTTAAAAGGCATAAAACACAGTTTTAATAATAATTTATGTCAGTTCCACCGTTTGTGTGACAAAACAGCAATAGACAAAAATAGACTTCTTCTCACAGCGCAAGGTAGCCAGCCAATAAAACATCAAAGACGTTGAGGTTGATTCCCGTTTTTAAAAAGTGCCCACGTTAGCATTTAGCGGCGAGTCCAAGCGAGCGAGCCACACAGAAAAATATAGCAAATGTTTGGAAAAGTTTCGAAGTAGACGTCACGCCAACGCATGGTTAAGACAACGTGTTTTCTCTACAAAGTGCTTGCAGTCTGAGTAATGTTTTTGTTCGCTGCGTTTTTGAGCTTGAGATCCAAATCCACGTCACCTTGTGCAAAACTAAAACATGACGCCCGTTTTGTCTGACCCAATAAAAGAATAAAGCAGAGATGTGGAACCGTCCTTCGGGTCCTTAAAGTTTTTAAACAGTCCTCAAATTAAAAAAAAAATATATATATAATTTTCTAATACGTTTATCATAATTCAGGTACAGGTATTTTTTTTTTTTTTTTTACACGTTAAAATGTGAAAAAAAAGTTACTTTTGTCATTAAAAAATTATATTTTTTACACAGTTACACGCTTTTTAAAGTGCAAATCATGAAAACAAATAACTCAACAAACAGAAAGGAAAATCAGAACAAAACAAAAAAAACAAAACTGCAAAATAAATATCCCAATCAAAAAAATTAGGGGAATAATAAATGAGAAGCAAAAATAAAACACACAAAAAAATTATTTACAAAATAAAAATCACAAACGGAATTCAAATACTTAAAAAAATGCTAAAACAAAACTAGGAAAAAAAGTCAAAAAGGAAAAGAAAATGAATCACAAACAGAAAAAATACCTTACAAAAGACAAAACAGGTGCAAATCGCAAACATTTTGATTTGCTTGATTTTGATTAGTTTTTTGTTTTGCTCATTTTGTTCTTTACCATTTTTGATTGGTGGTTGCATTTTGCATTGTATTTTTTGTTCGCGATGGATTTTCTTTTCTTTGTTATTTTCCCTTTGCTTTTTTGTTTTTGATGATAGTTATTTGCTTTTGTGACTTGCTCTTTTAGAGCGATTTGTAAGATTTGAGATTTGAGAGATTTGTAATGTATTTTCAGGATTGCATAATGGGCCATGGGTTCCACATCTCTTCTACAAATGCAAGACTGATCGGTGAAGGTGACACTAGCAGCATGCGACCCCCCCCCCCACCCCCCCCCCCCCCCCCACCCTAGTGGCACCGTTGGGCAGCTCCACTTAAAAAACAGACAAAAAAAAAGTAAACAGCCGGATGGTCTGGCAGAGGATAAAGTGCTGTTCTCCTTTGGCCCCGCTGTGCATCGACATAAACAGTGGGCGTCACTCACGGACGCCGGCATGCGTCCTGACTGCCGACTGATAAAAAGCTTCCTGAGCCAAAGTCTTGGACAGCAGCCTGCGGCCGTGGGGGGCGGGGGCGGCGGCGGCGGCGGCGGAGGAGCCGTCCGCCGGCCCGGCTTTAGTGGATCTCGTGGCTTTAGGCCTGAGGGCGGCGTAAAAGCCCCCCGAAACATGCTCGTACTGCGCGGGCCGCGCTTTCGTGCTCTGAGTCCTTCTGTTGGGCTGAGAGGAAAAGGCGGCGGCGCGTTGGCCGTCCGCCGGCGATTTGGCAGGGCGCTGATGATGTTGCTGGCGATTCTCTCGGGTGCTCTGCGAGCGCTCGGGCCTCCTGAGGACGCCGGCGCGGGCTTTCCCGAAAGGGTCCGCTCGGCTCAGCTCGGCGAAACCCCTCTCGGGCAGCGAGGGGATTTTACGAAGCGGGGCCCGCTGATGCGAGGCGCCCTCGTTGACGCGAGGCGAAGACTGAGACGGGGGCGACGCGGCTTTAGCGGCGCTTCGGCCCGGCCGACCGCCGGCCGACAGCATCCCGTTTCCCGGATCCGACTTACTCCTTATGTGCATGATCTCTCTTCCCGTCGAGCCGTCCGGCGAAACCGGACTTTCGCGGGGAGGCGATTTTTCACTCTCCCGCATTTGGTAAACGAGCGAGTCCTCGCTGTCCAAGAAGGGACGGGTGTGGCGCGGGGAGTAATAGAACTCCTGAGGCCCTCTTTCCTTAGCGGATCGCGTCCTGTAAAGATGAGCGTAACGTTGGTAAGGATCGAAAGGATATGGGTTGCTGGGGCCGGGGTCCGGGTACGGGTTATACAGCACTTGTTGTACGTGAACGTCTTCCAAGCGGGGCAGGGGCGACCTCTGATAAGCCGCCTCCCGCTCGGGATAAACGTCAGGGGGCGGGACGTTGCCGGCGACCAGCTCGTAGCGACTAACTTGCGGGGCGTGGAAGGAGCGCGCCCTCCTGATGGCGGGGCGCAAGGCGAAACCGTCTTCGGACCACTGCCAGCGGCCTTGCGGACGCCGCCCGCCGCCCATAAGGTCTTTGTAGTGGCGTCGGTACTGAGGCGAGGGGGGGGATCCGAACCCCGAGGATGTGCAGCGGCTGTCCGAGGGCTGCCCGTACACGTGTCTCGGGCCGGAGAGGTGACGGGGCAGCGCGTCGGGTCGAGGGCAGCGGGCGAGTCGTCCCGAGTGGATGTGGCGCGGGGGCCGGCGGTAGCGGTAGATGTCGTCCAGAGGGCCGAGCCCCCTGTAGGCGTAGTGGCGAAACGCCGGCGACTGGAAAGGGCGCGGGAGGACCTCGTCGACGGAGGCGGGCACGGAGGTCTCGGCCAGGACGGCGCGGAAGTTGAAGATGTTGATGGAGTCGGCGTTGGCGTACACCGGAGAGGTCAAGGGGCTGCGCGGGGAGCAGATGGGCTCGGTGGGTGTGGACACGCCCACGCTCTGATAGGTGGGCTCCTCCGGCGTGGCGTCGCCGTGCCGGGAGTCCAGGCTGCCCGAGCCGAGCGGGCTGACGTTGGGGGTGAAGTTGCTCTCCGGTCCGTCGGAGTAGAGGTGTGGAGGCAGTTGCCACTGGGGGGCGCCGGCGTACGCCCGCGGGCACACCTGGAGATCGAGGGCCGAAGGGCGGGCGGGTCTGTCCTGAGCTTCCTGTCTTTGGAGAAGGCGAGCCGGGTGGTTCCTTGGTCTCTGCGATGCGTCGCTGGCCTTTTGCGCCGACTCGGCCAGCGCCAGAGCCAGCTTGCGTGCGGCGCTCGTCGGGGAAGGGTGAGGAGGGAGAATACACACTGAACTCATAAGTTTATCTGCTCCTGGGGGGGCAGAAGACAAACAACGCTACAGTATGACAGGACAAACAAAGCTGGTAAGACGTGATGGGACAGGACACAAAAGCTTTCATAAGAATCTACGTTACAATGCTAACTGCATACAGGGCAGGCGGAAAGTATTGCGAGAACTTCACTTTTCCCGCGTTTTATGTCACAGCCTTGTTCCGACGTGGAATTCTCAAAATTCTAACAACAACACCCCATGAAGACAGAATGAAGAGGAAAATAATAACAATACAGAGCAAGGACCAGTCTTCAAAATCAGTTAAAAAAAAAATGAAAAAGCTAATTAAAAAACAACATATAAATAATTAAAAAATAAAAACCATGATAAACTCTAAGCATAATAAATGAAAAAACTTAATTAAAACAATTACTTCCCAGATTTCACTTCTCACAGGTGTTTTTGGGAAGGATAACCCCAGTGATAAACGAGGGAACACAATAGCGCCAACTACAGCCTAAGACGACGGACTTGGTCAGATTGTTTTTGTTTAAGTATGTGAACTTTCATGTATAATCGGTACCTTTATAAATGCATTCTGCCACTTGCTTTTGTACATAAAACATAATTTAGTCACCAAATAAATTATAGACAAAATGCTATTTTTTTACTGCTGAAAACTATCCCTTAAATATAAGGCTGGAATCGGTCTGATCTTGAACTCGCCCATCCTTAGATACATGCATAAAAAAATTAGAGGAGGGCTACTCATTTTTTTGCGGTAAAATATGGAAGCATTGTTTTTGTTGACTACATTTCCAAGTACCATATGGTGTTGCCACTTTTCTAGTTGGTAAAAAAAAAAAAAAAATCTTGAAGTTTAAATTTTTTGGGGGGTAGGGGAGGGGTTCAACTGAGGCTAGACATGACAGAAAAAGTAGCAAAAGTGAAGCGCTGTCAGTACTTTCTGCATGCGCTGTACCAATGATGGCTATAAAGGAGAGTTCTACTGACCTGGATCTGGCAGGCTCTGCGCAGAGTCCGTTAGCGCTGATGCCTGACTCGCTGGGCTGCGTGGGCCGCAGTGTCGGTAAGGCCCTCGGGGCTCCTTCCCATCTGCTGTCAGAGCTTCGCGCGTCTCCGCTGTGAGAAGAGAAGACGGGAGGAGCGGAGGTGAGGCAGATGCTGGCGATTTCTTTCCCGGCCGACCTTTTTACCTTTCCTAAGCTGCGCGGGGCTGCCGACGTCTGACTCGCCTCTCCGAAATTTGGGCCCCTCCCGGTTGCGCGGGGCCCGGGGAGTGGCGGAGGCCAGGCTGCACTGGAAAGACATGGGGTCAAAGTCCAGGGAGGACATCCCGGCAACGGGCGGGTAGAGCTCAATGTCGTCCTCCGGCAGCGGAGGGGAAAGTTCTTCGGTGCCGTTCTGACTGAACGGAGGTTTGCTTCTGGTACTGAAGGAGTCGTCTCTGCCGGATGCGGGCACGGCCTCGCTGGTGGAGCGGGGCCGGAGATGCTGGTACTTTGGAGGCTCTCCTGGAGGGGGGAAGATCAACAAAAATCTGGTTAGTTGGAGTATATGTGTATGAATGTTCATCGAATTTCGCATTACTCAAAATTTTACTCAATTTTGTCTTGGTATTTATAGCATACCAAAAAAGGTTGCAATAGTGCAACAAAGCTATTTGGCAAATTAGTAGTAGAAGAAAAGCATGAATCTTTTGGCAATGTCACTTTTTGATATTATTATTGTCAAGGTTGAAGTACGGTATTTATCAGTATTTACCAGGACTACTGGCTGTCGCTACAGAAAGAAAGCAGATATGTTAAGAGTATAATTGTATAGGTAAGTCAATGCTTTGGCCAAAATGTGACTTGGGATTGTAGTTAAAAAAAGCATTTTTTTTTTTAATTTGCCAAAAATCCTTTTCCATGGAGGAAGTTTCTTCCAAGCAGAAACCGCCAATTACACTCTGAAAATGTCTGTTTAATTGTCAAGTGCGGAAGACTTAAAAAAAAAAAAAAGCACACGTGGAATTAAGATGGAATCTATGATTACCTTCCAAATTTTGCAAGGAAGTGAGCGATTCTTCACTTTTTGCCGAGCGCAATGTCCCGCTGTCACCTCTCCCTCCTATTTGAGCAAGGAAAGTCAATAAAAGCCGGACTTGAAAAACAGGTTGTGATGCGGAGTCAGTGAAGCCCACCTGGCAGTGCGATGCTCTTGATCTCGTTGGGCTCGCTGGGGTGTCGCTTCAGTTTGCGCTTGGACACAGAGTGGGACTTACCCAAGTGGAAAAAGGACAGCCAGTTGCCCACAGGAGACTTTTTGGCTTTGCTCGGAGCCCGCTTGACACTACAAAGGCGGAATTTCAAAACGGGGGCTATCTTAACAAGAAAAACTTTGTCTGATACATATTAAATATTACCACGGCAGAGACGGTCCTCGAACGCACCTCTCCAGCGGCAGCTCGATGACCGTATGGAACTTGCCCATCAGCGCCCCGGGCCCGTCGCCGACCTCGATGTAGTCGCTGTGGCTGAGGCAAGGCGTGGTTGCTGGGGAGCTCAGCTGAGCCTGAGTGCGTGCTTGAGCCTCCTCTAGGGACAGCAGCTTGGTGGACGGGGAGCAAACCAGCAGAGATTTGGGTCTGGATAAGGTGTTGCTACCTAGGAGGCAAATGCTTAGAGTCAGCGCCACTTTGTAAACAGAATGTTGACCTGCGTGGTTTCCGGACTCACCGGCACCGTCCCGGATGACGGCGTTGAGCTTGGCGCTAAACAGCGCCTCGGTGTTGTTGAGGATGAACTCCACCACCACCGATTGGATGCGAACCTCCATGAACGCGGCCGTGCCGCTGAAGCAGGCCGACTCGATCTGTCTGGACCTGACAAGGGCGGCCGCGGTGTCACAAGCACTTGAGTGAGCCGGTTCTCAATTAACGTTTGACTCACCTGAGCAGGTTTGGTGCCCACACGATGGCCAAGTTTTTAGTGTGCATGTTAGTGCTGGAGCTAAAGGTGGCCAAACGGGACAAATGTCTCATGAGGTACTCTAGTGTCCTGAGCACAAAAACACATTGGCGTTGAGCGTCATCATTAGTAAAGTAGAAAAAAAAATCCACATGAGCTATCATAGTTCTAATGAGACAAAAGATTTGAGACCAACTACAAATGACCACTAGCTGAGTTAATCTAACTTGTGTATTCACATAACAGTTGGCCAAAGTTAAAATTAAAAAGAAAGAAAAAAAAACACTGAAAAAAAACAAACAGTAATTCAAATCACAGCCAATATTTTTCTGATTTGACCTAACTTTGACTTCAGCAAATTGGGCCACCTGGATCTATTTCAACATTTTTTTTTTTGCCCCAACTTTTTGCATGATTTTTTCAGCCCAAAAATTTGGGTCAAATAATTAACCAGCAAAGCACAAAATACTAATAAAAAATAAATACTAATAAATACTAATTAAAAAATGTCACATGTGACGTTCCCTTTTTAACCCATAGTTAATTTTTAGAGCGTTGTTTTACAAGATGCCGCTTAAATTATCATTTGTGAGTTCTATTTCATAACCACCAGAGTGCGCTACCGAGCTGTGAAGCAGACCTGTAATGTGGAGGAGGCAGCTGCTGGATGACGTTGTGGATTTTAACCAGCCTCTCCTCGTCTGTGGCTGCAGACACAGCCTCCTGTGAGGATAAAGCAAGCCAGACTGAGAGGCTTAAAATTCTATTCAATCGATTTTTTTTTTTTAACATTCAGATTAGCCACGTTTGTTTGTTTTTTTTTTAGCTTTGCCAGCACAAAACTCCCATTGCTTCTTGTATAAAGCTCCCCACATTTCTTTTGTAGTAAAATCAGCAAGCATTAAAGAATGACACTCACTGAGAATCTGTCGTACAGCTGGTAGGTGAGAAGAGGGTTGGGAAGCTCTCGGAAGTACAGCTTGCAGAGGGAGCCCACAGAGTGGATGTCTTGTCGAAAGACATCTCTGCTCAGGTCGGGAATCTGCTCCGAATCAAACTCGTGCCTGAAAATGGATGCAGGAAGGTCATGAGATAAAATACAGAACGGCGTAGGTGCCATTGGGCATTTGAATGCTGGGCAATTATTGTTTCTGGGTCATTCGAAGATAAATTGTAGATGGAACAAAAAAACTCTCCAACTCTCCAAGTTGTAGAGGTGCAATGAATGACTCCATTAATCAATATCAAAAGTTAAAGTAATTGGCAAATAACTAATAATAATTAATGGCAGATGTTGGAAGGGCCACAATCATTTTGCCCCTACCAATTTGTATTCATATAAGTATTAAAATAACAAAGCAACCTGAGTTTCTGGATATTGGAGGAGATTCCAGACAGCCTGTATATTCCGTCCACCACGCCGTGCTTCTCGATGAACTCGGCGCAGCTCTTCACAACCTGAGGGACTGAAGGCCAAAACGAGCTATTTCAACCCAGCTTGAACACAATACAGTGACAGTTTTGCGTTCACGCAACACAGCAGCATGAGGCATCAAGAGCTACAATATTTCATTGCACTGATAAATCCTGGTAAATGGATGAGCCTGGCTGTGTTTTTTTTTTCTCCATCTCACTGTGAATAAATCCCCTGAGAGGATTAAAAACAGACATCGAATTGATCTGACTAACACGTGCGGGATAATGCTGCTACTCTCGTTTATTGATCTATATTTCATTGTTGGAATTTATAGTGACAAGCAAGTGCTTCCAATTTTGTGATTTATTTTTGTATTATTGTTTCGCTATTCTCGTTTTAAGGTCAAATCAAGCACACGTTATCATAAATACACTAGAGCGCGGTTTTGCATCATTTCACCTTCGTGTTCGGAGCCGTGGAGGTGTTCGCCCAGGTCGCAGCCGAAGACTCGCTCCTTGAGGATGCCGCGCTGGCGAAGCTTCTGCGGCGGCGGCCGCGACTTCATGAACGATCTCAGGAAGGTCACCAGCTTGCCGTGCTTCTTACATACTGTCCATCGTGACAAAAACACTCAAATGCAATCTGTCTCGTATCCCGGGAGAAAAAGATTGGAAATAAATAACGCAGGAAAGCGAGAGATGCATCGTACCTGGTTTGGGAACCGAGCTTTGAACGCTGGGAGGAAGCTTGTCGTTTATCAGCTCGACGCAGTCGCTCGGGAAGAAACCGACCTGCCAAGTGATAAGCCAAATTTATATACTTGGAGGTTTCAAGGAAAGTCTAGCTATTAGGCCATCGATGTGGGCAAGTGTGGGTATATCAAGTGAAATAGGTCAGTGAGCACTGAGGGTAACGAGGTGCTTCGGGGCAGAAAATGTCTAAATGTCAATGTGGACAGCGTCTTTTTGGCCTGGTCAGCCATGATCTTAAAAATATTTCACCAAAAATTACTGTCAGAAACAGAAACATTGTATTGGTTTTGATAAACGGGTTCAATTTGAGTGACGTGAAGTTATCTCATTCAATACCAAAGACATATTTATTGCAGAACACTTGATCGCATGATCGAATTACTTTTTTCAAATATTGAGGTAAAAGAGTATCTAAAATAGTTAGGTTTCTCATTTTTTTTCTATATTTCCAATCCATCCTACATTATCATTGCAAAAAACAAAAACAAAAATTTGCCTGAGTGACAGTGTATTGTAAGGATAATTCAAATAATAAAGCTATTTGACCTGAAAGCCATGTTTCCCCCTCCACCAGCCTGTGTCCTCTTTGGGAGGCATGTCGATGACTGAGACTATGTCCCCTACCTGAAACAGGAAGACATAATTACACCTACATTAGCCCGTTAAACAGTAGCGTACTCAAGTATCGATAAAGCAGGTCGATAAGAGCTAATGACACATCTAAGGTGCTGTTACCTCAAAGGTCAATTCATCGGTGGCCTGAGCCGTGTAGCGTTTGGTGACGTGGGCAGCAGCGATGGCAGGGACGTTAATGGACGCCTCCTCGGACACCAGCAGATGGTTTCCCTTGTTGTCAATCTACACGACACAACATTTGACCACGGTCTTGAATCATGCTTGACAAAATTAGACAAAAAGCCACAAAGTGATTTGACAGTTTGATTTAAAATAAGATGACACATTTACAGTTCATTCACACACACAAAAAAAATCTTCACTACCTCCATCCATGTTAGAACTGGACCACAGTTGATTTTGTTGTCAGCGATGACGGAGAAGCGGGACAAGTAGGTAGTCAACATTTTGTTTACTGACTGAAGAGAAAGACAGTTAGTGTTAACCCTTTGACGTCTAGACTAAGAAATGCTCATCTAATTCCTTGGATTTCTTGATTATCGGGGACACAAATAACAAAAAAAAGACATTTTTCTCTTTCTTTTTATTTTCTTTGATAGGTTTCTGGATTGTGATCAGTCTGAGAAGAAAAAATATATCAAACCTCTAAAAAACATACCAGGGACAGTTTTAGGCAAAAATAAATAAATAAATAATCATCTTTCGGGGAACCCTACTTAAAAGTGCATAACACTGCCCATATAAGATTGTAAGTTCTTTAAATGCATAACATATATACTAGAAGGTTTAATGAGTTGAAGTTCACTTGCAAGCACATGTCTAAAGCGTAAAACATTCTAAAGTTAGTGTGCAAAGTGATTATGGTGGCCATTAAAGGTTTAAGATTATTTGTGCAACGAATAATTGACCATAAATCCATAATCATCCATTTTGAAGAAGCCTAAAATTTTCCATCGCTTCAGAATTTCAGCCTGTCAAGAGTAACTGTTAAAAGCACACACACTGTTGAATCAAAGTAAGATAACGCTTTTATTTTGGAAAGCAATGATCAATATCGGAGCCAATTTCATGACCAAATCAGTATCTGAATCATAAACACTGATATTACCGCATTATTTACACTATCACTTTATCATCCAACTAGTTAAATACCAATACGAATGTTCTTAAAAGAGAGGATCAGTAGATGTACAGTACCTCGACAGTGTCTTTCCCCGGGTCGTATTTGGGCAGCTCAGTGAGTTGTGAATAGCGGCGGTCATAGATGCACAAGTGCAGATGTTTGTCAAGCACACGAAAGTCCTCATAAGATCTCTTCACCAGCCAGTTTCGAGCCTGGAAGAAAACCGAAGCGTTGTTAAGGACGTTGAAATCTCCATGTCAATGGTCAAAGGTAAAAGTCAAGAGGACCTGGCAGGTGATCTGGACCAGAAAGAGCAGTTCTTTTGAGTCCTGGGAACCCTTTGGGCCTTCACTCTGCCCTTGTGCAAATGCCAACTTTAAAAAAAACAGAGAGAAATAGGGGTTCAATACAAGGAGCTCAGAATTTGAATAATTGACATGCTTTGTGGATATGACCCGGAAATAAGAAAAATGCCCATTCTCTTTCTTGATTGATTGGTAAAACCAATTTCATAATAACTGACGCAGAAAACTCAGAATGAATCGGTCTGAAGAAGTCTGTTTAGCCACTTTTACTGAATAATTGTCTATTAACAGCCATTATTTAGATCGTATTCATTCTAAATTCATCGTGCAGTCAGAAATATATAATTGATTCCGTAAGATATGACAAATATGGGCCTTTTGAGAATTTGTTCTCCCCACTCTGCTCAAATCAAACGTCCTCTTTAGCAATGCTCTGTGTGTAAAGAATAAAAAAACTACTGTTTGGGAATACATTGGCAGATGTGGAAGCAATGAGTCGAGGGAGCCTCTGGTTATTTATAACAGTTTGAGGCACATTGAAACGGGCTGTTACACAACACACGGCGACCCAGTTTACTGCTACGAGGTGGTGAAAAGGAGCAGACTAAATGAGACACGGCTTGTCTGTTTTAAGTAAAAAATATTTCGTGTTTTATGCAATACTTGACAGAGCTCTGAGGGAGTCTGATGAGAAATGGGGTTGAAACATCAACAAAATCACTCTAAAATAACAATATGTGCGCAAAAAGTAGTCTCTTGCAACGTTATCGAAAATGTCTAACACAATAGCAACATTAGAAATGACAAATTAGAGGAAAATAACATTTCAATTAATTCCAAGAAATCCAAATGAAAATTATATATTAAGACTTTCTCTGAAGTGGTCTTGTTTCATTTTTGGGGGTGAAATTCTGTGTAAGAAAAATATCAGTATCAGTACGATTTGAAACCTGATTAGCGGAGAAACCTTGAGTGTGCCATTCAATGGCATCCAAAAGAGAAGAGGAAGCATCCACAGGGCCTATCACGCAAAAAAATCTATGACAAAAAAGTTGATGCATGTCCACCATTCAATGCATATCAATGGTGGGTATCACGACGCGTTTACTACAATTACTAACTACTTTTGTCTTAACATTTTACAAAGAACCTATTTAAGAACATGTCAACCCACTTTTTAAAATGCTTTAATTAAAACCATAACATTGTGTAAAATCTTGCAATCGCCCAGAATGTCTGACACACACACAAAAAGCATTTTGTTTTGACCATATCTCGCCGCATACTTCATATGAATTGGCAAAAAGATCAAACATTTTGGTTTCAGCCCCACCAAAAAGTCAATTTGTGAAAATCCCTGTAGTGTTGTGTACATTAAGCCTCTTAAACAAACAAAAAACAAACAATAAAAAAGCCAAATGGCAGTTAATGAAAACAACCATGTTATACTAATGTAAATCTAAAGTGGTTGAAGAACCAAAACTGCACACACTGTTGAAGACCAAATAACAAATCCCAAATTTTTACATTTACTGGATCATGACTAACATGTCAGTCTTTGTTGGCCCAGCTTTAGAGCCATGCATTATTCACAGACAATATCAGAGCATTACAGCACAGTTTGAATCAGTTCTATTGCTGTTTTTGGTGAATAATCCCACAAACAAGCAAGAAAAATAACATGCAAAAACAAAGTTCCTGGCAAAGGTTTCCATCAAAGTTTTCATGAAAGCGATCCAGGAGCATCAGCACAAAGGCTAGCACACGTGCATGTTACCTGCTTTGAATTCTGGAGGAAGCGGTTCTTTCTTTTATTCTTCTCAAAAGCTCCCCAAAAAAAGAACAAAAAATGTGAAGGGTTAAATTTGATTTCTGGATGACGCTCCTCACAGGCCGGATTGTGGCGCATCTACTCCTATTCCAAACATCAATATGAGACAGGGATGCTGCTTCGCACTGTGTCTCACCCCCTTTCAGACTCCCCTCCTCCCTGTCCTGTGCGCTGCCTCCACCGCGCTCATCCCTGCCTCCCCTTTCTGAACAGCGCTCCTTTCTCCGGTCACAAAAGGCGGCTTGGCAGGAAACGAGCGCGGATCCTCCTTTCGGGCCGGGATGGTAAGACCTGGATGTGACTGCCGTGAAAGCGTCATTGGCAGTGTCTTTGGGGCTTTGCGATTGGATATGATGGGGGGATGGGGTGCTCAGGCGGCGTGCGTCCTCGCTGCCCTTGTCCTTGGCTCTGAGAGACCTGATCCTTCCACCCCCTCCCCCATGCTGTATTCTGACATCACAGCCTTGTTTGCAGCGTTCTGGTTGTACTTCACACGGCTTTACTATAATGTAAAAATCTCACCATTGCCTTGAGTTAGTATTTTTTTTAAACAGTGGGGGTCTATTGGAGTCATTCATTCCAGCCTTTGGCAGCATAAAATTGCTGCCCTCTGCAGGCAAATGACCTGTGTTACAGAAGCGCTTGACTCAACTGCCACTTCCACTTGACTGCGTCTGATCCAAACAACCGGGGCCCGCTCTTACACACCCACAAAAAGGTGACTACAACAGTCCAGTCAACTCGCCTTGACTGACATCTCACTAACTCTCCCATTAGCTTTGTCAAACCTGCTAAGGAGAGACAAATTGCAAATCTGGGGTCCTTTAATATACACAGTTGGGTGGTCTCGTGTGGGCCTGATTTTCACACAGTCCAGACAGACACAGTGTTTGCGTAATAGTCCTTCAAAAAGCATCGCTTTGAGGTGAATGTGAATATCAGAGTAAGTGGCAGGCAACACTAGCATGCAAATGGATTGATATATCATGGTAGGATTTTATTACATGTCACAAAGCATTAAGCTTCAGATAAATCTGTTTTGGAAAGCTATTAGGTTTAGCTGAGACTAACAGCGACTTTAGAATCAAATCAAATTGAAATACATGGATATCATGCTAGGTAACCATAATAGGGTCAAATTTTAGCTTCTTTTTTTTTTTTAAGCATAAAGTCAGCAAAGGCAAATTGGCAGATGACCCTAAATGCAGGGGTTGTGAAAATAACAGACTAATTGCGATTTTTTTTTAAACTTCTTTGTATTTTCTGCAAGTTTGTATGTCCTATAGCACTATGCTACCACTCCCTGGTCAGACTTGGTACTACACCAGATGACTTCGCTCCTACAGAAGAGGGGAGACTGCTTGAGAGACACCCGCAATCAGTTATTATCTGAGCTGCACTGCTGTTAGCATAGCTACCACCTAAACTTTCTTTGAATCTCACAGACACACTAAAGACGCCGACTTATGAATTCATAAGCTGATTCCATGAGGTTTATTGTCAAACTAATAGGCGAGATCACGGGTTTAAAGCGCTTGCTGGAGCTGGATTAAGAGATTACAACTGAGAGTGCTAACAAATTGGTGGGGAGTGGGACCAAACAAATGTGTGTGAAATACAGATATACAGTACGTAGTGTATTATACATGGTATTTGTGGCCCTAAAGGTTTTAAAAACAAAAAAGTGCTATACGGAAAACGTGGGCCTGGAAGGGGGCTCCTCCCACCTGTGGTCCCTTCTGGAGGTTTCTGATTTTCCCCTAATTGGGGTTTTGGAGTTTTTCCTTCCCCTTCTGGGAGCTTTGACAGGGGATGCTGTTGTGTACCTTACACTGAAAAGATGTCTCTGTACGACTTCTTTTTTCGAAAGAGGTCTCCACATGACCTCTTTTCATCTGTGAAGCCCTTTGAGACTTTGGCGATTTAGGGCTATACGAATAAAATTTGATTGATTGATTGATAAATAAGAGTATACTCTTATTTATCAATCGATCAATCAAATTAAGGCTTTTTTTCATTAAAAAATGACCACGTATAGTAAGGCTTTTTTTCATAAAAATACAACCATGTTTAGTGAGGCTTTTTTTTTTTCATAAAAAACGACCATGTATAGTGAGGCTTTTTTTTTTCACATCCCAAAACTTTTTTTTTTTTTTTTTAAGGTGGCTTACCTCAACGTTTCCAAAGTCAGCAGTTTCGTAGTGGAAGTGGGCGCACTCTGCCAGACGGGGAAAGTGACCTCTGGGAAACGTCAGCCTACAAACACAAAGCATCGCGGTGTCACCTCGTGCTGTGATGGAGGAAAAAAGCGAAGAAGCACAACGGGGGCCCCCAGCTCATCTTACTGGCCTGGATAAGAGGCCTGGTTTGCAGCCCGTAATAGCAGTAAGCACCTACTTTTTCATGTTCTTGACCTTCATGCTCGCCGTGCTGACGCAGGAGCGCAGAAGGGGCTCGGCCGTGATGTCATCACTCCGTGCCTGCCAAACAAATAGGGAAAATGTAGACACCCGTTAAGCTTGAGCTTCGATAAATCACGCAGCAGATATCATATTTTGTGTCTTTGTGGGTTCACAAAAATATTACACGTTTTTTTTCTGAGATTCTGTGTGCGTTTGGGAGGACCTGTACGTGTTGCATATCTTTTTATGAAATATTTTAATTGTTTTGTTTGTGTATCACTTTTTCTGTATCATTTTTATTTATGAAAAATGCTTTAAAATTTGTTTAACTGACTAGTATAATAGCGTACAAAATCCTCACATTTTGGTGAATTTCATATTTTTTCAAACAATTATACTACTGATTAGTCCACATGTGTGGGTGTTCTTTTCACAAATAATAGATGTGCTGATTCTAAAGTGAAAATTGCTTGCTAACTTTCACTGTGCAATGATAATGGTTAAAGAAACTTGGCGTCTCTCATTTTTCTAAATTAAAATAAAAAACAAAAACATGCAAACCCACTATTTTACATCTGCAATTAAAGATCATTATAACAATCAATTAATCTGTCAGTAACCAATACATTTGAGTTTGAAAAAATATGTTTTAATTTCCATCACTTTATTCGAAACATGTTCATAATGAAAGATGTTTGGAAATGTCCTGTTTTGATTTGACCCAATGATTACACAGATGGAAAGAAATTTGAGAATATTTCAAACATCAAAAATATTTATTGATCCGTTTATCAATTAAACTTTGCACCTCTAAAGCCCTGTGTACCAGACCGTTGAAGCAAATATTAAAAAGCTGCTAACAAGCAAGGCATCTATTTGTGTTTGCAATAAAAGTCATTTCCTGCAAACTAACTTAACAGGCCTGTGCTATGATAAAGTTTGAATATTAAAATCAGATGTAAAATGCATGGAGCTGGTCTCGTCATCATATCCTCAACCAACTGGATAATCTCGTCCACAAAGAAATGCAGACGCTATTGAGATCTGAGTACACTTAGTGTTATTCCTTCCAGCGTAACATTTCCATCCAAGCCTCTTGACTTAAAAAGCACTTAGTTAACAGACAATAAAGGGCGATGACGTCACCTTTCAAGATAAATAAGAAAGCGCATCTTTCATAAATGAGCGGATTTTCATAAGGCATCATGTCAGTGGGCCACATGTAAATGCACACCGGTTCACACAATCGACATGTGACTTGCATGACATCCGCATTCTGTTCATCTTCGTCATCGTTATGTTGCGAATCACCTGGCCACAAAATGTGTGTGTGTGTGTGTACCTGCATCTCTTGTGGCTGTCTCTCGTCTGTGGTGTTGCTGCTGGTCGCTTGAGGTAAGACATCGTCTTTGTTGGCCTGACTGAATGGTGCTGCGTCTCTGCGGGGAAACAAAATGGAGATGAAGGCTTTGGAGAGAAAGCGGTCTGTCTTCCCGAAGCGACATTTAACTTTCTATTATGTTTTCATTATGTTTTGTTTCTCAGCGATTACAATTACCTAGCTGGTTTCTATTAGGGGGGGGCACGGGCCAAAAGAGAATTTTCATTTTTAGGTAGTATTTTTAGAAAAGATGAGGCAGCTAATCAGCCAATTATGGTATTTCAAAATGGCCGCTTTTTGCCAATTATTTTAACTTTTTACCAAGTCTTTGCAAGTAACACTGTTATTTTTTTCTTACACATGTATCTACACCCTAACCTTGTATCCTTAAATATATAGCAAAATATTTGTTGGTAAGCACATTCTGCAGACCTGTCATTCAAAGCAAAGCAAATTTTAATTCTTGCAAGCAATGTGAACAATGCAAGGAAGTTATCCAAAGAATTGACCTGGATGTTGCTCACTACATTACACACAAAACTAGTCATTTTGTGTAAAAAAAAAAGGAGTTAAGCATGCCTGTCTTAAATATGACAAACCCATAATGACACAAAGAAATGTCCTTCAAGAGTTTTTTAACTTTGAATAATTCATTTTCTGTCATTTGTAGTCACCAGGCTGCACATGAAGTGAAACTGCAAATAATTGACACCTATTGAAGTGCATTGGGAGGAAACAGTGCTATTTTTTTCACAGTAGTTTTAAAATTAACCAGCAGATCGATAATCTGTCATTTTTTTCAGCCAAAAATTGGCATTGATCAAGAAAAAAAAAAGAAAAGAAAAAAGTTTGAAACCGCGTGGAAATCTGGATGGATGAAACTGAGGCGCTTCCACCTGACATAAGTGCAATTGTCTCACATACAGCAGAGGGGGCAGGTGAGTCGACAATGTATGTCACCCTCAAATCATGACACTGCACTAGCCTAGAGTCATTCGCCATGTGACAGATAAGATTCAAGCAAAACGGCCAGTAAGACTTGACAAAGCGGAGAGGAAGTGCAAGCCTCTCTGCGGCTTTTGTGAGCGACCAGCAGAGTGAAGCTCACCTATTGAGGCGGCCACAAAGGCGACCGACCGCGAGTGGAGCGCCTGACAAAAGCCCGACTCCGACTGTGACTCAGTGACTTGGGGTGGGGGAGAGGGTGAGGTCGACGAGCGGGATGGGCGGGCCGCGGCGTTGTCACACTTATTCAGGGAGATGAGCTCAGTGACACGGGAACACGCATTGCTCATTGCAACGTGAAGTCACGCTGCTTGTGGCCGCAGCAAAAAAAGACTCGACATGGCTGTGCATGCATAAACATTTACTTGTCTTGACGCTGAGTCCATAAGACTTGTTGTGAGCGTGGAGAATAAAAGACGGTCTCACCCCTCAAGGACGTGACTACTTCCCGGGTCCCTCCGGGGTCGTGAGGCGGCATTCTCGATCACCGCGGCAACCACGCAGCCAGCCTCCATGATGCCCCGGTTCTGCGAGCGCACGCTGCCTGAAACGTGAGAGGAGGAGAGAAGGAGTGTACGTTACGGCAGGTGGCGGAGGGAACAAGGGAGGGTTTTGAAAGAGTTTGCCGACCCACTCGGGGCTGCGGCGCGCTCGGCGAGAGGGCTCCGGCTGTAATATGTGATGATGTCATGCTACGATGCTGCCAGCTGACACGGTGATGATGCACGTTGGGTTGCACTGTCGGGGGGAGGGGTCTAATTGCTGAAGGGAGTGGGCTGTGTTGACTAGCAAACCAGTTGTTGAAATAGTAGAAGAAAAAGACTGCACTCTTGCAAAACAGTTCTGTGTCAAAAATAACCCCATTTGGCACGCACTTAGGTCAATTTGACAGAACTCTCTGGGTTTGTACGTTAAATTGACCAGAGTAGTGGATCGGTCCATTTTTGACTCAAATTATAATTATCTGACCCGACTCTTTTTAGCGTGCCACAGTCAACCACATGCTTTTTCATTTTTGACCAAGTATTTAGGTAAATATATTATAAATATATGATCACACAGAATCACATGAAATATTATATGAAGTGAATAAATAAAATATGCATACTGCACATGTACTAAGTTTAAAATGAAGCAGCATTTGCATTTACAACACTGAGACATTGATACTATTGTTTAATGTCCAACGATCAATCGACAAATGATAACTGCAATTTATTTTTCCATCATCGATTAATCTACAGCTATTAATCAATTAGTAGACAACTACCGGTAACTGATTTCCAAATTAATCAATAACCATTTTTGACAATGAATTAATCATTTTGAGTTTAATTTAAAATGATCCAAAACCTCCGAATTGTAGATTCTTATGACTAAATGTTCTCATATTTCTGTAGTCCACTGTTTAAGCAGTGCATGTTGACTTAAAGTAAAACATTTTCAAATATTTGCCTTTGGAGAAAACATTTCTGCCCATTTTTCCCATGTTAAAGGCTAAGCCAGTAACTGAATCTTAGTTTATATTTTATCACACTGTCAATTTGACATTATGTACTGTTTTGAAAAAAAAAGGGGGGTGGAAGTTAAAACTTGTGTTTTTAATCCGATTCTTTGATTAATCAACAAAATATTAGATGGATTCATCAATGATTACACTGTCAAAATTTCAGCCTCTCGACAGTTAATATTCACGGATTTCTTTCATCTTTGATGAAGCAGTCTAATTATCAGTGTTGAATCTAAATAATAATTTACATATGACTGCTTCTACTTTGGAAACCATTACCGAAATTTTAGCCAATTTTGTGACGTGTTACCGACCAAACCAGTAAACGAATCACAAGCAAATTTAAAAAAGACAATTAAATAAGGGGATGAAAAGAAAACATTTTTAAGAATCCAATTCATTGATCAAAGACAAAATAATGTGCAAATTAATCAATTACTTAAAAACCATGTTAGTTGCAGCCCCATATTCATGGTTCAGCCCTAATTGAAACTAGTGTAGCTCTTTTTACGTGATACCAAAAGACTTTCTGGAGCTATTAGCCGACTGATACGCTCTCCATGAATACTACTAGTCTCTTTATGTACTGTAAACAAAACAGAAGGAATGCATTGACACAGTGAAACCAGACTCCCTAATGGTCCGCTACACAATCTTCCCATAACTAGTTTTGCGATGACTGCTTGGCGACAAACAATGAGCGCATGCACGGGGGCACAAAAAGCACCGAAGGGTCCGTTACATTTCAAGGATGAAGTTTGAGGTGCTCACTAATCAACATCGAAAAGGTCGGGGGAGAGGCCAGATCACCAGTGCATTTTCCCACCAGGAACGCCGCCGGCTGGCCTCCGGCCTCGCTGGCTGGCTGTTGCCGGACTTGCACTAAGCCCGATGACTCAGCAGAATGCGAGCGCGCGGGCAAGACCGGACTGCAATTCATTTTGTACTATCTGCTCTATAACAAGCACTGTAAATACCTTAGATGTGTCGTTTGAATTAGAGGCGCGGGGCCTCACCTTGGTTTTATCTTTATTTACAATATCTTGTCTACGTGGGCAGAGTTATAGCACATTCCTCATGGGAATTCCATGTCGGAAAAATGCAGCATACGAGTCTGATGCTTGGTCTTGGAGGACATGCTGTATTTTGCGATGTGAAGGTTAACTGCATGCTAAGAATGCTAAGATTTGAATGAGGCCTCCAAACTAAATACTGTACATGAGGTTACTGCTTCTCTAGAAAAAAACATTTGGCATACCTGTCATGTCAAATAAGATTCATTTATGCTGAAGGAACACAGCAAGCAACAATGATACACTGTAGCTATTGTGTTCTTTGGTGATGAACTGATTGTGTTTTGCGCCAAACATATCTTCTGGAATTAGGCCCAAAATGTTCACCTTTGCTTTCATCGGACCAGAACAAACGCTACCCGGCGAGTGGAAAATTGTGTTATGCTCTGACAAGACAAAGGTTAAAGTTGTTGGGTATAATCATAATAATAATCATTTTGCCTGTTTTCTGACAACCAACCAAATCAAGAAGTGAATCATAGTTCATTTATGCTTGTGTATATTCTGAATTTTCACTTTAACATAAGCTGTAAGTATGCTTTTAATAAAGACAATGAAATCGAAGCATTTTTTAAAATCGATTGAACAATTAAAAAAATATCGATTATTGAGACATTTGTTAGTTGCAGTCCTAATAGACTACTATTCCATTGTGATCATTCATGATCTAACTCAGTAGTTCTCAATTTTTCTTCCACTGATGATGAAGATAGATTATATAACATTTTTCTTTTTTTCTTTTTCATATGCCAGAAAATTGCATCACCAATGACAACACGGAACCGTACAGAACTGGAAAAATAAAGATACAATTGTTTTGCAAAGGAGTCGCTATTTAAATAATTTGCTGTCAATTTGAAAAGAAGCATGTACTGTAGAAATTACATTCACTGATAGCTGCATATACTCTGTTAGAATCTCACGTATTACCATTTGAGAATTGCTTTTCTAACTTTTCTAATTAGCCCATTATAATTGCTTTGCTGCCCAAAACAGCAGCACTGTCCATATTAATCCGACACATGATGTCAATGAGTTCCTTGAGCAATTTTACAGATGTTTCATAAGATGTGAGACAGTTTCACTAATGAGGATTACCATTTGGGTCACATTGTAGCAAAATTGACTCATAAAATTCCACTAATTACAGGTGTAAGGCAGAAATTTAGATACAACTATTCAATAGGATCGAATTCTCTTGTGCTAAGGTACCAAATGCAATGGCTGAGACGAGACTTAGTTGCATGCAGATAAAATGGTTCAAGCAGCAATAAAGAAGACAGCCTACCTGGAAGAAACCCTTTGAGGTTCCAACATTAAAAGGCATTTTTTTAAAGCTGTATAAAAAAAAAATAGACATCAAACTGATGGCCTACAAAAGAAATAGGACAAGCCTACTCCATGCGGAATGAGCTTCAGCTGCTCCTGTCTTGACAGGACAAATGTCTGCCTACATGTTGTCTTGAGGTAACCATAAGGAGATGAGTCTGATTAGTCACGGATAATTTCCCCTACATTCCACCAAGAAAGTATAGCCAAATGGTCATCAGTACTGCATAGTGATGTAATCGGCGTAGGAGTCTACAGGAGTCTTAGTAAAAGTTGACTTTGTGGTCTATTTTTAGAGCTTGTGGGATTAAATTGTCATCCCGGGTGAGAGACGGGAGTGTTGATTAAATATTTCTGGCTTTATTGTCCCCAATTTAATCAGAGCGTTCTTAATCGGCACGCTCTCTGGCCCTGGTGTGACGGCGAGGAGATTGAGCCGCCGTGTGAGACGACATCAAGTTAATCTGGCAGATTTGGAGGAGATTACGTGATCGGACGACCCCTCCCGCAAGTATTCCCTACGTTCACTTTAAAAGCGGCTAAAATGGAGGAGGGGCGCAAGGAGGCCCCGCCTTGGGCAGATTGAGCGAGTAAAAAGGTTCTTGGGAGGCTTATTTTCCTTCTCTGACCACCTCATCCTCAGTCTGGAGTCGTCGGTGTGGACGGGGAGGGGTTGCCACGGCAACCAGCGGCCACCAAAGGCCTGTGTTGACTGCATTCCGCGGCGCAACAATGCACTCTCGTTCAATGACTGCGTGCTTTTAATTGGCTGTACATCACGTACATACACAGTCAATCGCTACCACCTGGTATTGATACACTAGCTTTGGAATACAGTCCAAGGATTGATGCCGAGAAAATGGGGTGGGGTGGGAGCACAATTCATCCATTGGGACAAATTTGGGATGGTAGCATTCTGAACTTCTGTTATGTCAGCAGTGACAAGCAAATCTAAAGTTCAACTGCTTCAAAACTCAACAATCAATTTCAATAATCAGTAATTACATTATTAGAGTATACTTTATGCTCCATCTTCCATGTCTTGTTGAAATCAGACTATTTCCATCCTTGGGTTGCGCAAGTGGGCAACGTTATACTACAAGGTGTATACTGCTGAGCCATTGACTAATCTTTTGTTACAAAGACTACGAAGCAACGTTTCAGTTTCGACTCGCGAACTCACTATCAAAGAACAAGATGAAAACTATTTGCTGACAGAAACACACTTAAGCATGAAAGCAAAAAACATGCACATCTCAATCTATCTTTTGTTCAAAAGTGACAAGCATAAACTCACTTGCTAACCACTTGCTAACCTCTAACATGAGAAGCTAACAACGATCTACATTTTCACAAATTTCTTGTAAACGGCTCAATAGATGAGTGCAAACTCACACAACAAGCCACACTTGTCTCTCCGAAAATGAATATTGGGATATTGATATATTCCTTTTCGAAGCAAATAGAACACGTGGAGCCTATTCAAAAATCAATGAAGGTACAGCAATTTTAATGTTGCCAAATTGAAATCCCTAGTTTTTGAGAAAAAAATGATGAAGTGCAGTATATGCAAATTCATCTTTAAATTGTGTGCTTCATCTTGCTCATCCTTTATTTTCATAAACTCTTGTGCAGTATTTTGACCATTTTGGGGTCATTTCCTTCCACATTATTCTCATAGTATTTTAGCCAAGGAATACACACTCCTGGAACTGTGATGAAGTGGTCATGTCATGTTGGAATTTGACATGTTGTCACCATCTGGGTGAAATTTCAGTCCCCTAGTGTATTTTTTGATGGTTTCCCTTCAACATCCTTTTGATGCAAAGCTCAAATGATTGGAAAAAATAAATACATTGCACAAGAGTCAACCTTTTGGCTGCTGGGAAATGAAAATCGAGATCTTAAGGTTGTTTTTGTAAATCCCGAAATGGACATCTCAGTGTGAAAATTCTTATTTTCGTGAACGACTCAGTTAACAGTTGACATCCCCTTTAATTGATGCCTCTCTAGTGTCGATTAATCGATGTACTGTTAAAAATCGAGCCCCTATACTAGTCACATGCATTCGAGTTACAAACATTTGGGCTAACTAAGTGTTGTGTTCGTTTGATAAAACTTTACTTGTGCAGAATACCTGTTAGTACATTTGTCATTTTACGGATAAAATAATATACTCAAGCCACTTCGTTCATAGCGGGCTTGCATCTGTACTAGAAAGCTCTGCTGTGCCTAATCATACGTAACACTGCAGACATTTACACGATAGTGGGATAAAACATTTACCAGTAGCAATTTAGATGTCAACTGGTCGTTGTCAGCTAACTGGGGTAACTTCTCTCCAGGTGGACTCTGACCTGGAGTAGCACCTACGCAACAGCTGCGTGTCCGCTCCAACCAGCACCACCATGCACTCACCTTGCCATACTTGCTCTGACACCGTGCGGTGCAACGTGTGTTACGCGATGTCATGATGGAAGGATGAGGGCGGCTTCGTGAGTCCTCCTACCTGCAGCGGCCGGGCGTCCTCAGCTGGTCTAAGCCGCGGACGGGAGCAGCTCCTCGGCATCCACCAGCATGTTGTAGGCATGGCACTGCATCGACACCCGGATTGCATGCGACTCCCCTCCCTGATTTCCAAAATGTGAATTAATAAATAAAAACAAAAATGCAGAAGCGCGATCTCGTGCCTGGCTTCGGAGCTTCTTCTCGATGTGCTGCTCGCTGCACTCGGGCACGGGAGCGCGCACAACACCTCCTCCGTGCCTGCGCCTCAGTAGGATGGCGTTAGCGAAAGCGCGGGTGGTGTTTCCCACGCTGAGTCACAGCCAAAGAGCCAGGCAACGAAGGGAAATAAAAGGCGTGGGATATTGCGTGGGACTCCCTGTTTCGTAAGGGTCCACAATACCGAAAAGCCCCCCTTCCGAAGGGGCCCTTCCTTCTTCATCCATTCGACATGAGCGCGCACGCTTATGTAAGCGAGTGTGTAGGTGGGAGATAGCTAGCACTTATGCTAATACCAGCCATAATATTCAATTTGGTTGCAGTTCTTTATGTCTTCGTTAAATTATTTTATACATTATCGCATGAAAACGGTTTTTGTGCTTCAAAGCCAACTTTAAACTAATAAATTGGCCCTTAAAAAGAACGTCAAGCAACCAGCTAGCTCCAATTCACCAATGTGAGAATCTACTTCTGCAAAAAAACAAACGTAAGAACATCTGGGGTCACGTGGTATGTTGTACCATTGGACACTCAGGTGTACGGAAGAGAAGAGCTTCAATATTGACCAATAAATAAATCAGCACATGATAGTCACGCCCACTGTTGACAAAACCCGGAAGTCATAAGCAAGTTTATGTACGTACTGTACTTCTGTGCTATTTACACTTTTTTCAAAATATTTTTAAATTGGTTGATTTATATACAGTAATCTTTCTAACGTTATTGTTGAAAAGTTTGTTTTACTGGGATCACGTGGGAGAATAATGATTTCATTGTGTATTAATACTATACGTATGATAATAAAACTCTTGAATCTTGTTTTACCCTGGGACACCTGTTGCCAGGTAGCGTTGGGAAGGAAAATTGGTTGATTTATATACTCTTTTTTTTCTTCTTTTATTATTAAAAATGTTTTTTTTTCTAAGTTCCAAAAAGCGTTTGAAAGTTGAGCCCTTTTATTTAGACCTCTCCATGTTTATGTAATAACAAAATACAATATCGTGTTAAATAACTGTAATTTGTTGAAATAGTGATACATTTAAATATATTTCCACTTCTATCTCTAATATTCTTTATGCAATTTCGAGGCATTGTTTTGTTTTTATTTGAAAAAAAACGTCAAGAATTTGGGACTTTATTTTGCTTATTAAAGAAACTAAATGGTCATTACGCAAGTAACACGTTTGATTCAGCAATAAAAATAAAACATAAAATAAACATTATACTGTACATCTGTATGTTAAAATATCATTTGGTGATAGAACTCCCATTTCTTAATAACACTTTTTTTAAACATTACTGTAACAATGTTACGAGATTGCATGTTCATTGAGAATAAAGACAGAATGTCCCTAAGTGTTTTTCAATGTTTATCTAGTAGATTAACAGGTGGTTACCCCAGGTGTATGCACATGCTTGTTCTTGTGTTTGTCTCCCAGCATGCCCCTGGGCTCGAGAATTATAAGTAAAAAAGTGCAAAGGTCACTCTTTCAACTTATTTGCTTTTCTTGTTCCACCCAGGCCTCCTTGCAATCAGCATTTCCTTTAGAAGAACTTAAACATTTACTACAAATGTTCCTATACTCGTTTGCAGCCAGGCAGTGAATTGAAGATATTTTAATTACTGTTTAGCTCTTAAAAGTGTGTTGCTTTGAAGGTCATGTGGACAAAATTGCCCAACACCTACACCCTGTGTCTTGCATGTGAACTACAATTTCTTTAGGGACAGAAACAAACTATTTGTGAACAGTATTGCATAATAGGAACACAAATCTACACAGACAGCAAAATAAAACAATGCATAGCTTGACATAAAGAAAAAACAACAGAGAAGACCTCTTTTGTCTTTTTTTTATTATATCAAAATACAAAAATTTGAGAGAAAAATTCCTTATGGGACTAAGCGTTGGACATGATATGGTGACATGAATGTGTTCATATTCTCGCAGGAGGACGAGTTGAGATGGTGCGCTCAAGCCGCCGTAACCACTGCCTGTGGTGCTTTTTCTCCCCTTAAAAAGGCCGGGAGGGTTGGAACCAGGCCAGAGTGAGTTTTTTTTTTTTTTTTTACATTGTAGCTTGTTCCTGTTTCCTTCACACACACACATACACTCACACACCAAAGAAAAATGACTTTACAGATGCCACTTGACAGCGGTGAGAAAAGTAATACAAATATCATACATAAGGCTTTGGTACAGCACCATACAGTATGAGTTAATTGCTCACAATGTGTCCTTGTTAATCCTGATGACAAGACAGAACAACAAAAGAGTAAATCAACATGTTCGTTGCGCTGAGATATTTACAAATGTGGATTTTGTACCCAAAGACAAAATGTAAACATGTGATGTAGAGCACGGTCGGGTGGATGGATGGCGAATGGAAAATGTACATGTTCTTTCCTTTGAAGCACTACGTGGCTTGTTTGCTTGATTATGAGCATTTTACGCTAAGACATTAACAATGTAGTGCTTTTTTTTATTGTAGCCTACAATAATAAGAATCATAACAATAATAACAATAATAATAATACATTCTAGTTCCTCAGTGCTGGTACACATGAAAAAACAGAGAATATAGAAAATACTACATATTATTCTAGGTTTCTGTCCATTAACAACCAGCTCAGATGTCCGTGAATGATTGCTAATTGTTTGTATTGTCTCTACATGCAAGATTAATACAATAAAAAAGAATTGTTAAAGTATCACTCCGACAGGAGCTCATGAAGCAGAGTTGTGACCCAAAAAAAAACAAAAAAAAAAAAAAACAACGGAGCTAACAGTACGTCCAAAGCAGCCCTCTTTAACACTGTACATGTTTCTTTTTGAGAATGCATGAAAAAAAAAAAAAAAGATTTCGGAAGACGAAATCCATTCCTAGAGGGAGAGAATGTGTGAGCTTTGTTGTGTTACAAATTGTGGATAACTGGTAAAGTACAACAAGGATTACTAGGCCCTTTGCAACATGACGTCAGATCATTTCCTCCTGTGGTTAACCTTCACTTGTGCTAATGACGTACGCCACCTTTGTCTGGATGTTTAACCTTGTTAAAATGTTTTCATGTATTTGTTTAGGGTTAATGAGGGGCACTTTATATGCCGGCAGGTATATGCTGACTCCCATTTAATTTCAATTCAAATGTGATCTCTGGTTACAAGCAACCACATTTTCACAGTTTATTTTCCGTCTCGTAAATACATATTTCTTCAAAATGTTCCATTGGGGTGTAATGCTATGGATAATCCGACAATTGGTGCCGATATTTTGGCATCTGCCTTTTCTATTTCTGAAAGCCGATAATGAATCGATTTGAAACCGAATGGAACTATTTATCTAAATTCTTAGGGAATTTTATAAGAGATTCTGCGTTATTTAGTTGTTAAAACACTTCTGAAATTTATTTACTGTAGAAATTATGTGGATTTATTTACATGTTATAGTTTTGAATTAAGTTTTTGGGATGTGGAAGACCCTGGGAGCGTCCTGAACCTTTGCTTAGAATTTTACAACAAAGCTGTCAACTGCCATTGACGTGAAAGGATGTTGTTATGTTATGCTATGTTTTTTTTTAATTTTTTTATTTTTAACGGGGATGGGTGGAGAAAAGGCCTGGGCAGCTCTGCTTTGGTTATTAAGAACAGGAAATTAAAATATTAATAATAGCAATAATCATACCAATAATAATAATAGTGCGCAGTCAGAATGCATGAAATTGGCTGGTATTTTGTAAAAATGACTTGTGTTAAAAGTAAAAAAAAAAAAAAGAAAAAAAATCAAGATTTTGCAAATCTGAAAATGTTGAAAACAACAACATTTTTTTAATGCCATATAGTCTGCAAATACTGTTGGTTTTTTGGCCCCTTTGACTACTTAATAATAGTTATTGGCTCAGAAAAAAACCTTCTCATGCATCAAATTGTTGAAGTATTTTTTTTTTTGGTGCAAAAATCTGTCATTTAAACAGGAGTGTGTAAACTTTTAGATCATATTTTTTTTTTCTGAAGAGAGGGGGTGTGATTTTTTTTTTTGAAAGCCTGCTTTATTGCAATTATTTATTTCAAGCGCAGTGTTTGTTTTTTTGCGAAAATATGGAAGTGATGTGACGTCAACGTGAAAAGGTCCCAAGGTGTGTCGAGAGACGTCCCTGCAGTGATGTGCTTGAGAAAACGTTGTTGCTAACTCTAGATGGTGGACCTACTGGTGATTTACCTCATTTGCT
This sequence comes from Hippichthys cyanospilos, assembly GCF_059441005.1. Classification (NCBI taxonomy): domain Eukaryota; kingdom Metazoa; phylum Chordata; class Actinopteri; order Syngnathiformes; family Syngnathidae; genus Hippichthys; species Hippichthys cyanospilos. The sequence continues at coordinate 4,162,808 of NC_142379.1, forward strand.
TTTGGCTCACACTTTCAATATCGCCTTTACTTTTTCGAGAGGGTTCCTTGGAAGCACAGACACGCACACACGCTATAGAAACATGTTGAGGTCATTTGAAGGTAACACATCTAATTGTTTTTTTTTTTTCCAGAGGTTTCCAAAGAGTACACACTATTTTTTTCCAGTATGGTCTAACACCACCATCGTAATTAACACGGATATGATATGATAAGAGAAACGGCTCTAGTCTCAAGCAGGGCACCCCACCACTTACCCCCCTACCCCAAAAAGAGCCTGTATTTTTCTACTCTACAGCACCACAAAGTTTTGAACGTAGCACCAAGTCGTAATGCTGAGAAGCTTGCTAACACGCTTGTAAACGCTACGTAATGTACACGGACTTCAGCCAGGGGGAGATGACGTTTGGTAGCTCTGGGTGGCTAGTCAAGCTCCCTTTTAATGCGCTAACGGTTTCTGTATATGGAGTCAATTCGGCGATTTCTCAGCTTCGGAGGTAGTGTCGGAGCTGTAACACAGGTGGCATTAAGGGTTTTCACGAAGCACTCGTGTCATTCGTCCTGTTGTGTTGAAAGCAGTGGCGTGTCATACAAAATGTTTTTTTTTTTTTTACTATGACATATGGCAGAGAGAATTTGTATTTATTCATTAGGATATTTTTTTTCTAATAAGTTTTGTTTGTCTGTTTTTGCTATCAACTTTAAATGACGGGTAGAATTATCGAACTATTCCAGATGTCAGAAAATACAATGGATCTATGGAATAGAATATTATCGCTGTGTTAAACTCGTCAAAATTTTGGCTTTGAGAGAGTGTTATGTGCTATAATGTATTGTACTCGTATAAAATAATATACAGTAATATATATTACTTTCCATTCAAGAGAGGCTAAAATTCCAGGCGTTTGGATGATTTTAGGTCAAAAACAATTATTGATTAATATGGTAATCAATTATAATATATATATATATATATATATATATATATATATATATATATATATATATATATATATATATATATATATATATATATATATATACAGTATATTTAACTAAATTGATACATATTTTGATAATTAATCAACCGTTTGGAGACGTATAACTGTCCAAATGCTCAAATTGTCAGCCTCTCTTGAATGAAAATAAAACATTTGCAAACACCTGCTTTTGCTTTGGAAAATAATCAGCATTTTGGGCAATTTTACAACATTTTACGAACAAATGTTTTTTTTTTTTTTTTTTTACATATTAGTATACTTTTATTCAATCTATGTTGAATGGCTGAAACTTTAAAATGACATCATACAGCTACACATATGAGTGTCATCTTTATTTGCATTTCCTCCAAGTGAAAGGGAAAGATTTTGTTGTAATTAGAAATAGGGAATAAATTTGACTTTAAAGCCTTATTGCCCAGCCCTTCTGTCACAGCTCTGATGCGGGAAATTTGCAGCTGAAGTCTGCTTAAGATTTTCACGGGTTAAAATATACACGCAGAAGTAATACATCATACAATGCTAACATTATTACGTTCACTCCTCTGGGGGTAGAACCATGTGCGCTAAAAACGTGACCGACGAGGCACCTTAAAATGTTTCCACTTAAAGCCGTACTGTAAGCAAATACTTTTTTTTTCTGTTTAATATATATATATATATACTGTATAGAATCTAATTTCTCTCTACGTCTCTTGTCATTTTTGTACATCCCCATTACAAGAAGGTCTTCCCGTAAAACACGGTTTCTCTTTACAAATACGATACATGTACAGTACATAACAAATATAGATTTTTTTTTTCATCTTCTTAAATCACCGTCTCATATACTGATTTGCACGGGCGCGCTCTTTCAGGCAACCAACAGCTTTGACTTCTCATCTCTCCCTCTCAAATTCCTTGTCATATTTGCATGATTGAAAAAGCATCGAAAGCAAAACAGAGCTTGTAAAGGGGGCTAACAGTTAGCAAAAAAATTGGCCTGGATGCAGGCTGCACCTTAAAAACAGAAAACGTCAGCGGTCATTCAATGCACTGCGACATCGGGACATTCATTTCCTGTACAGCGAAAAAACATACATTCATTATCGGCTAGTTTCAGAAAAACAACAAACATACAGCTATAAAGTAATATACATTTGTTAAACAGTCATGGTGTTGGTTGGGGTTGTGTACAGTGGACCCTCGGCTGCCAAATGTAGTGTTCAAGGGGTTTCGTGTGTTTTCTTTGGCTTTTTTTTGTGCATATCTATACTCCATAATTATAAGCCAAAGAGACCAACAACAATAGAACTAAAATTGAAACATAGCCACGTGCACCATTCATAAAACCAAAAGGTGAACAGCGCAAAATATATTTGGTAACATTGTACCAAGATCCCTTATGGAACGTGAGCAACGGTTACTTTCTTGCGCAGTACATGTACTTTGTGTACAAACACAGTGCAGCTCAGCCTTTTGACAGTGGATGTTGTGGCTAGCAAAATGCAGTACTTAACTCATTTGAAACTGCATCATGCCAATCCGAATATCAATGCATGAAGGAAAGACAAATCAAATTGTTATTGCACTATGCTATTGAAAAGAAATCAGCTATTTTATTTAAACGCTCATTTCTATGTGATTGTATACAGTTTTGTAAATCTTTCTCAACTTGCAGTTTAGATATTCTTGATAGACTTTGTTCCTGTTAAAGCAAAATATGAGAAACAATTTTAAATTCCTGTTCAACCTCTAGAAAGGATTTAAGTGATACTCCTAAATCTGAATTTTGCAAAAAAATAAAAAAGGAATAAAAACATGTCCTGAAAGTAGCATAACAACTTTTACATACGAAAACTGTATCTCATATATCAACCAGCATACTAGCCAGAATTGAGCGAGCTGATGAGGCACAAGAGACAGTAACACTGCTGCTAACATTAGCTGCTAGCGCTAGTTGCTAGCAAAACCACTATTCTGCTAGCTTCTAATATTACCATCACATATCTAGGAAAATGAACATGGACGCACATAACATTGAGTCCAATGCTAGCTTTAGTTGATAGCGCTAGCTACTAATGAACTGCCATCCAGCGAGTGTCTTTGTTTACTACCCTGTTTCTATATTTCTAGGGGCATGAACATCGATGAACACAAGATTGTGGGATGCTATATGTCTTTAATTACACCGTCTCCACATAATATAAGCTCATAAATGCTTCCACACTATTTCATGAGCGACTATGTGCGTTGATATTAGTATGAGACTATTTTGGTTGGTAACTGAAGAGACTTTGTCGAACAAATGAGTTTTTCAGTCATGTATATCATTTCTTATGGGGAAAATAAATTGAATAACCACTTTAATGTTTTAACTGTGTTTGAATCCCGAGGGTCCACTGTATTGTATTCATTGCTTTTAGCACTTTCCAGCTTTATGAGGCATCGTATGCTTGTTAAGTTCCTGTTTAACATGCAGCACCTTTATTCCGTCTGCATCAACTTTTATCTATTAATTTGTTTATTTGCCTTTTTTTCCCTTTTTTTTTAGCCCTGTGCATTCTGCATCTACTTTTAAACGCGCAGCCGAAACTATAAAAAGCTAACAAACAAAACAGACAGGAGTCATGCTTTCTCTCTGGCAAAACAGAACCGTAATATTGGAGTCCTCCCCGACGAGACTAATGTGAGAAGGCGACGGAAAAGGCAAGTTTAAGCTAGAAAAAAGTCGAGCGCAAAGGCAAAAAAAGGCACCTCCAGATGTGCCACGCATCACAAGTGAAATTCATCCAACTCAATATTTTACGATTGGTCACCCTGTTCGTCTACAAGCCCCCCCGAACCGTCGGTGAGTTCGACCTTGTAACATCGACACATTAAGACACAGTCTTAGTGGATAGTACCGCTAAATAAACACAAGCTAATAGCGAGAACCAAACGCTAGCTAACGTGTCGAGAGAGAGAGAAAAAAAAAAAAAACGAGCACATTGCGTGATCCGAACCTTATTATTAGTTTCTTTTTTTTCTCCATATGTAAAAAGGTCAAGTACATACAGTATACCACAAGAATTACAGCAACTCTGCGTTTACTCTGAGGTATATTTGGTGGCAAGAACCCTGTGTTTAATTACTGACACTATTTGTATTGTAGGAAAAGTGGGTGAGTGGTCGTACCCGGCATAACAGTACACTGTATCACTGGAAAAACATATGGACCCTTGCCCACCCCCTCCCGCATAAATGAAAAAAAAAAAAAAACATGTTATTATTACTGTAGAATGGAACTTCACTCCCTTGTTTAGACTATTTATATACATTTTCTTTTCAAGTGAGATGGAGGGAAGCCAAATCAATTGTTCATCTACTCACGTCGATTCTTCCTCCGTTAAACCCCCATCAGCTCGAGAGATGAGGAAAGCTTTCAGCTTGATACTAAGATCAGGTTGTGGTGGTGTGGTGGGAGGGGCTGGAGGTGGAGCTTAGGTGGCCTTGAATCGAGTTCAATGGCTTGGCAGGCCCCTCGGGTCAACGGAGGGTCCCATAATTGAGGCCCTCCGAGTCAGCGCCGGTCAGGATGCCCGTCTGATCGTCCTCGGAGCGCCTGCGATGCAGCAAGGAGGTCAAATAGAGATAGGGGTTCTTGTTGCTTTGCCTTTTCCTCGTTCTGCTTAGCACCTCGTCCCGGCGGGTCGGCTGATGTGGCTGCTGGGTCTGAGAGGGAGCTGCACCTGAGGGGTGGGGGAACTATGTCAAACTTGAAAGGAGGAAGATGAAGAGGTTTACGCCATCATTTTTGTCTGCTTGCAGTGCCCTGACATCTCTAAAAACATCCATAGAGAGACCCACCTAAAATTCAGAATCAAAGAAGGGTTTTAGAGTTATTATGAAATAATAATTGCCCCAATCTTTGCGGATTACCATGACCCAGTAGACAAAACATCGGCATAAGTAGAGGTCCCGTGTTTCTATCAAACTCCTGGTCTCGGTATGTTATCAAACAAACTGAGGCCCGGTTAGTATGTGATGCTAAGGCCATCCAACCTGCCGTGAACCTCTGCCTACTCGCAATTCTCAAACTCTTCCTTTTCAGTTGTTTTACTGTTACTAGACTGTTTCTAATAACAGGCATGTCTTTAGCATGTTAGCAGTTAGCTCCAAGACATCAGATAGCATTCGAGCGAAGATCCTGCGTTCAAGTCGAGAATTTTATATGGATTAGGGCCCATGGTTTTTTAGGCCAATCGTTTGGCCAATTCATTTTGAAAGTTATCGAATAGCATGCTTCCTCTTAATGCGTTTTAATATCTGTCAATTACATGCATATTTTCACTATTTACGCCAACCCGGTACCTATTTCACATAATCGGACAATTTATTGAAATTATAAGGTTGGGCCATAGTATTGGTAATTAAGTATTTTTGGTATTTTATCTCCTTTGATTGGCATGTGCTCAATTAAGGATGTACACTTCTCAAATTAGCCGAGACAAACTCCAACTTCTTTCGCAATATCTCTTATCACGGAAATTAATCTAGAAAACCTTGGAATGGAAATGAGTTCTTACTGTTTCTCCTTGCAGAGGTCGCGTTGTTATTATTGTTGGTGGCCACTCCCTTGGCTTTTGTAATACAGTGGTGTAGCAGTGCCGGTAGACTCTCAGACCCAGCGGCATCATCACTAGCCCCACCTAGAGGCTCCCTGAGGAGAGCAGACAGAAAAAGAAAAGAGGTACAGCACACGGCGTCCCCGTATTAATCCAACACTCCATCCCAAAATAGAGGAAAAATACACAACAATGGCGGCACATCGGTCGCACTGCTACCGAGCGGTCTGAAAACTCCACATACTATATTAGCACTGATGGATGATAAGCGTTAGACACAATGAGATAGGACAGGAGAAGACAGAGTAACAGCTGACACACTTGAAGCAGTCATCACATGTGGGACCCAAGTCCCAGTCACTTGCTTTATTTCAGTCTGCATACAGTACTAATTTGGTTCAGGTTGGTTTCTGTTCATAAAATCAGAGGCAATTAATACACAATGAAGCTTCCAGTCTTCACATAATGACTGCTTCAGAGAGGCAAAAATGCATCAGTTTTCTTAATGAAAAAATATTGAATATATCTCCTAACAATATACGGGGGTGGAAGAAAGGGGTTTGTGGCACACCCCAAATGTATTACATCCTTGACATTGGAATTGTATTTATTAAAAGTTTCAAAAATGGAAAAAAAGAAATGTCTACTCTAGTGAAATCACGACATGGGGGCTGGCATCTAGTTGGCTTGCATTGCATTGTGGGGTGATGAATAGCTGATTTGCTTTGGATGTCCATGTTGAAATACATTAGAATAGGTCTTTTGTCTGTAGCTATAGGTTTTGCTTGAACAAGAATAAATGTTATAGCTGGACACTACAAAGGAGGATGTAAAAATTAATGCGTAGATGGATGAAACCAATTTCAGTGTGGTACTGGATGTGGAAGGGAAAAATGTCTTTTGGGGCTGCTTTGCCAACTCAGGAGCTGAACACGTCAAGCTACAGCAATGCAGTCGCCTTAGAAGGCTTTTATTTTGAAATTGGACTTGGTAGTTGTGTGGCAGCTAGCTTGTCTGCATCCTTGCAACTCCTTAAATCACATTTTTATTATCATCACACCGCCGTTAAAACCGAAAGAGAAAATTATAGCTGCCGATTAAGGAGGCAAAGAAAATGTAGTCTGGCATTTTAAACTCAGACACAAAAGAAGGTCCTTCAGAGCAATGAAGATTAAAGACTGAAAATATAGACAAAAATGTTGGCTTGCTATCAATTTATATAAGATGGTTTGTTACAAGAAGAATGATGGGGGAGTAATCACTTTGCTATTTTCCTCAATTACAATAAACGGTCCATCTAGTCAGTTACGTTTGCGATACCTGATCAAATTATAGGTGGCCATCTTCTTTTCTAGTGTCTGGTATCAATAATAAAGAATATATGTATGATGTATAATTCTGATAACGTTTACCACAAAGAAATATTTATAATGAGTCGCCTTCAAACAGGCATTGAAATAAATACTGAGCAAGAACATTATACAGACCCAGAATATAGTTTTAATTTATTTTCATCAGTCATACCCCCTGCAATGTGCCCACGTATGTCTGGTTGGGGAAAAAGAGCATTGGAGGACCTATTCCAAGGCAATGTTAAGGGCCAAACATGATCAACCCGATAGCCCAGTCAGCATCGTATGCGTGATATTAAAAATATTCCCTTTATGTCCTGTTCTGCTCTGATGTCCCATTTTACACATTACAGGGCAAAAAACAAACTGCAAACCAACAAAATGGCTACCCCTATGTCCTTAAAAGCTGATCCCTTGGAACACAGAGACTACACTTTTAATAAGTACATTTCCATTCTTGATAAGTAAGGATCGAGTTTGCGTATTTTCGCTTAATTAGAAACATGTTGTTGCAGCCCTCCTAGATAGTTGCAACGTTTAAATCGAGGCCCAAAGTGGAGCCAAAGGACCTCATTGAGTGTTGGGTGAGGTCAAGTTGTGGAGCCCCACATGGATTAACTGATCTTTGATGGCATCCATTGCTTGCTGCTGAGAAGAGAGAAAGTGAGAGGAATTAACGGAGAGAGGGGAGGACAAATCTGGAGGTGGGGGGGGGGGGGGGGTGCTAGCTTCAAAGGCCGCACGTTTTCCATATAGACATGAACACGGTACAGCACACGTTGATCGACATGAACACTGCGGCACAAGAGGCTTCACCATGCCGACGGGAGGAGATGGCAGGAAGAGGAAAATGGCCGTTAAAGAGGGACGAGTCACATGACGGGAAAGGAAGAGGATGGCCATTAAAAAACGGTCACATGACAGAAGGAAAGAAAGCACAAATGTGACAGAAGTCAAGTTTTTCTTGTTATTTGTTTTGTCATATAGAGAGAAGTTTAAAGAATGCATGCATGGCATTTTGCACATGGAACAAATCTTTAAAGGGGAATACTCCTTTCTATCATTCAAGTGCGTCCTCTATTGATTCAAGGCAGTTTTTTTTTTCATCATTATTTATGCGCATGGAAACATGTCAAGCAAAGTCACTCGCAAGCCTTAATGGCTGCAGCATGTGCCGCAGCAGGCTTACGAAGCCTTAGCCCTACTACTGACAAATTCGTCCGGCGGCCGTGATTACAGTATGACCATAAATGGCGCTCACTTGAATCCAGCACAGAGGCACCACCCAAAGCGATTCCCCTTTAAAGGAGAGAGTGATTCGAGCCCTCCACCTGCTGACCCCCCTCCCCTCTCAAACATGGGTCCGACCCTTACCTATTGCGGCGTGGGGGGCCGGGTCACAACGCTGCCCAGATAGCTGAGATCAATCAAAGACAAATCAGGTAAGACCCTCGCCCGCTAGCAAACGGCAGTCTTACACACTGCTACCACTTCCCTTCTGGGGGCCGCTGATGTACACCAGCCACTCCTGGCTTGAGGGATGGCGATAGGGGCCACAAAGCATACTGTATACACCACAATTTTTAATTTGATTAGCGCGTAAGGGGCCGCGGATGTATTAACGGAAAACGTCAAATTTGTGGAAGTGGTCATTCCCGTAGGTGCACTTGAAGGCACAGTTCATTTGTTCTTGTTTATTAATTATTATTGATATTTTGATACACTATAAAAATAGTTGTGCAAAATAACCCAACAAAGAAACAATGTTTTTTGGGAAAGAAAAAAAGAGTTTATATTCAGAATTTTTTTTAACCCATGCCCCCTTTATGCTCTTAAAACAAGTAAAAAAAAAAAAAAAAAAAAAAAAAAAAAGGACCGACTCACTTGAGTTTTGAGATTTACCAAAAAAGTTGAATAAGATATAAAATGAAATTTTGGGGTATTTTTTCCACAGTTATTTGACAAACTATTCATTTGATTGATATGCGCAAGATTTTCAGTAATTCATTTAACCCCAAAGGCATTGGTTGGTCCTCTTTTGACCCAATTTGGGTTATGTTTGACCCAACTCCTTTTAGAGTGTAATTTTTTTCAACAGTGGAATTACGAGCATTCATTCAAAAACCGAGCATTTCATTGTTTTTATGCTTTAATATGCTTTATTGTTTTAAATTGTATGACTTTTAGGATTTTTAATTTATCACGTGAATCTTATTTGGAAAAAAACGTTTATATATACTCTATCATCCTAAAAGCCAGCCTATTCATTTGTGTCCACTGTTGTGTCATATACATATAGACAAAAAACATTGAGACAAAACGCAAATGTCCACTGCAGTGGACACAAATGAGTAGCCTGGGTCTCAGGAATGATATGATGCCCCATTACTTCCTAGGGGAACACATTTGTGTTGACTTTTACTGTATTTCAAAAAAGACTCCATCTAAAACAACATCTGTCTGTGTCAACTGCTAAAATAGAGACGCTGAAGGCTTCACTCCCAAAATTATTCTGTTCTAAAGATGTTTGATAGTTATGTATTGTAAATGACTATTTTATGGCTTAATCAAATGTACATTGTCAGCAAATGGACTTTTCACAAAACAAAGAGACTAATTAAGATACACATATGTGTCCTCAATGCTTTTACATGCCTTCTGCACATTCAGGAACAATATGCACCCTAATTACGTCTTCGCGGAGCCATTTACGTCATATTTACTTGGAATATATAGAGCAGACAGGGAGAGACTATTCTCTGGCGGAATGATCCGATCACCTACCCTGAGGCTGAAACCTGGAGCTGGGAGGGCTCTGAGGGTAGCATCTCCTCCTCTGTCCTTCTCTGGGACGGCCTTTGCCCGAAAACATCCCTGCCCTCCGGCGGGGGGGAGGGGGACTGCGAGGGATAACTGGCTGCCGTGGAGGCGTAGGACATGTGGGCCGCGTGGTAGCCGTGGGCAGCCTGCTTGCCGCCCTGACTGGGAGTGGGAGAGCCAGTCAGGGAGGACCTCCGAGAGAAGGCGGCCGAGGGCTGCAGGGTGAGCTCGGGCATCTCCAGAGACCGAGAGGTGCGGAGGATGCCGGGGCGCGGGGGCGGGCGCACGAGGATATCCGGAGAACCCGGCTGGGTGCTAAGCGGGCTTTGGGAGAGCGGGGACAAGCGGGAAGGTTGGAGTACTAAGGGGGGCAGGCTGGGGTCGGCTCGGCGCCCCGCCCTCGGGCTGAGCCAAGACTGGGGGCTACTACTGGGGGCTGTGCTTGGGCTCCCTGCGCGGGCTGCCGGGTCAGGGTAAGGCAACACTGGTACGCCCACTCCGTGGGCCGTGTGTCTGAGCTGGCCGAGACTTTGGGCCTGTTGCATAGCTAAGCGCCTAACCGGAGGGCCCGGGGGCCTGTCTCTGCCTGGGGGAGCCACAGGGACCTCCAGCTGCAGAAGTCTCGGGCTTGTCGGATCCGTCAGGGGGGGGAGGTGGAGGCGACCGGGCGGGAGCGAGTGCGAGGAGTACGAGGGCGGCTCGTGCATGTCCGGAGGAGGATGTAAAGGATGGCGAGGGGGGAACATGAAGCGTGGACCCTCCAGACCCAGGAAGGGTAACGCGTGAGGCTGCCAGCTTTCGGGCGAGCGAGGAGGGGTGCTGTGGGTGTGAGACAGAGAATGGCCGGAGGCGGTGTACTGATGGTGCTCCATCTCTCCGCTCTCCTCGGGGATGGAGGGATAGCCAAAGGGCCCCTCGGCGGTACCCGGCGGCGAGGACAGAGCGGAGCTATGCGGGCTGATGTCGGGCATGTAGAATGGTGGTGGAATCCCTGATTCGACTCGGCTGCCTAGATACCCATAGAAGGGGCCCTGGGGGAAGCCCCTGTAGCGGGCGGACGGGGCCTGCCCTGAGGCGTGAAGTGCGCTGCCCTCTGCAAAGCTCATACCTTCCATGGCCCTTTGCAGGTGGGGGCTGTAGGTTGGGGGCTGCGTGGACTCCAGGCTTGAGGATGTCGGGGAGAGCTGGGGCCGCAGCGTGGGCATGATGGGCGGCAGAGGGCCGGGGTCGAAATCGTTCTCCTCGTCCGACTGCCGGAACTCGGGGTACAGGTCCGACTCCTCGGCGAAGGGGAAGCCCTGGATGCGGCGTTGCGGGGGGCTGGTTTCCATCACGAAGCGGCCGTCGGGGCCTCTGCAAATCAGCTCAATCGGTGTGGTGACTTCGGCCTCGTGCTTGGACACGCTGTACTTCTTGCTGGCTATGGCACGCTTGGTTTTCTTGTAGAAGGAGAGCTCCTTGTCCTTTTCCCGCTGTGGACTGGGCAGCTTCCTGACGTACAGACCGGGTCCGTGGGAGCCCTCGGAAGAAATGGAGCGAGGTCGAGATGGTGGGGAGCTTTCCGGGCTAATCTTCCCTGACGACAACCTGACATACAATAGGACAGAGACAAAGAAACATTAAAAACGTGGAAGGACAATGGCAGAAAGTCTGTGGCTAGATTTGAGCCCATTATCCCTTATGATCAAAATCAGTTACGGCCAGATTCTTGGATGTTTCTGATGAATCATCTTTAGTGATTATCTCGTGCTGCACGACCCCTTTTTTCCTCCATGATCCGATCCGCCAAGTATAGTAACTGTAAAACCTTTCTCAATACCTACAGAGACTTAATACAAAGGCAATTGGTATTCCACTTTTTTTTTCCACTTTTCAATAATGGATTCTATTGGTCTACATCCAAAATCCCTAATAATAGTAATCTGTTTTAGTCCTGCCCATTGTTGTTCCCACCATGAAACGAATTAAAAAAAAAAAAAAAAACTTGATTTTTTTTTTTGTTTGCACTTCAAAGGGTCTCAGTTGTTTTCAGTGATTTTTTTTTTTTTAAAGAAATAACAAAAACATATTTTACAGACAAGCATATGACTGGAGCTTGTTGGTCAGCACAGCAGCTAACAAACAAAGCCGGGATGAACCACAACCAAAAGACAAGCTTAAACCAGGTCTTAAACTGACGAAACCTGGAGCAGTATACCTATCATTTAATCACTGCGCATGCATATTTCACACTGTCACCACATGCAAAAAGGAGCACAAAAAAAAAAAGCCACAAGGTCATGTCTGTATGAAAGCATGCATGCCAGGCCAGTGCAGTGCAGCACACTCACAGGGGGCTGGCGGGCGGGGGCAAGAAAGTGCTCCTGGCAGGCTCGTCCCAGCAGGGCTCTACCCCTGGCAAGGGGGTGAGAGGAGGCCTGCGGCGGGAGACAAACAACATGGGCCTAGTTCATCTTTAACTGTATCAGGAAGGTAGAGGAGGCCTGCTTTCATCCTAATCTCGCAAATGAGCCTGTTTTTCTCCAGTTGCAGTTATGTCTACCTTTTCTATTGTTTTTAAACACAGACAGATGATTACACAGGCACACACTGTACAGTAAATGTGCAGATAAACAAAAAAGTGTTAAACACTGAAAGTCATGCAGAGAGCGAACAGTGTTTGAGGTTAAAGAACACACATGGATATACAAAATCAATACACACACGCACTGCTGCTTGGCCACTCGGGCTGATGTGCTTTAAATGCTGACCGGCTTGCTTTGAACTTCTAGTCTACCCGAGATTTGCACATGCTAACCTCTGTGCATGAGATGCATCTAACAATGTAACATTGTATGTTTCTACTATTTTTTTTAATTATTGAATGACTAGTGGGTTTTCTATACTGATATACTTGTATATACTGGGAAAACCAAAGCTTGACAGCCTGCTATGCATAATAATCAATAAAGTCTGGACCATCGACATTGCCTTGGATTAGGTCCTCCAATGCAGTGTTTCCCTATCAGTGATACATGAGCTTATTGCATGGGGTATGTAAAAACTTATTAAACCTCAGATGACCGGTGAAACTGTATACTATAGAGCTGGATGTCATTTCGTTCAGTATTATAACACCTGTTTAAAGGGGATTAATTTAAATAAAATTCAGAATTTTTTGTGGTAAATGTTTTTGGAATTATACATAACAAAAGCAGGTTCATGGTTTTTATTTTTTTTTTATTTTGATTCATTGGCATACCAACACTAGAGTGGAAGATGGTGGCTTACTCATTTTTCTGTGTATTGTAGACATAAGTGATATATAAATAGCACCATAATTAGCATGAATACATCCCATCATTCTACTTGATATATCAGATTCGGTAGATTGATAGAAAGTCCACATTTATGGATAGATATTTTGAGTTATTAACATTTAATGCCTGGGTGGACTTTTTATCTTTCTGGATTTGCACTAGCCAGCTAGATTTGATTGCACCACATGCAACACGTTAGCTAAATGAAGCAGTCGCAAGGACGAGTCAAGTCTGCTCCTATGCCACACTGCTGCGAAGGCTAACTTTAAAGTGTAACCCCTCTAAAACTATTGTACCAACATGCATTTATTATTTGGTATGTTTATTTTAAAGTTGGCCTTCGGCGCACATTGGGTGGGGGGTGGGGGGGGTGTTGCATTATGTTGTTGAATCGGTCGCAGTATCAATTCTAGAAGTAGATAACCCCAAGCGTTAAACGCTGATGTGGAGAAGTAAGGTCCGTTCAACCCCTACAGCGAGTAGAACGAAGTTAAACCAAGGAGGTACAGCGCAATGGAAAAGGGACAAAACTGTCCAATCAGACTGCACTGAGATCATCGCCTATGCTCCTCATGGCCACTAGGTGGCATTTCTGCATGGTAGCTAAAGATTGTGATGCTTTGCTGTGCTGCGATGAAAATATCTGGTTCAAAAGATGCACTACGAACATCAGCATCTTCTCTGCGCTACTTACGGTGATTCCACGCTCTTCCTGAAGTGTGTCACGGACAAGGGAGGATCTGAACAAGGCAAAGATATTATTGGTTAACATTTTGTGCCTTTAGACACTCAGCACAGCTGACGTTAGTGGCAGACGGACCAGGTTTTCGTTTGAGCTTGCGCCGATGCTGCTTGTTGACAAAGCACGCCGCCAAAGTGCTGAACAAAACGGCTGCCGCCAGGAAACAGATAGTTGCCACCACGCCCGCCACTACAGGACGGGCCAGCCCCTCGTCAGCCACCTCTGCGGGCGGGAAGGGATCTGATGGATGCAATGGTCAAAATCGTTATGGTCTGCATTTTATGTCCTCCAGCTAACAATAGTTATATAGATGCTAAAGTAGCCAGCCATAACAAAGCTTTGCACCAAACTAGAGTCAAGACCAAGAGCAAGTCTGCGATGACCAGGATGGATGATGTTTTATTTTAATAACCCCTGGATGTCAACCTGATTTGAAACATCAAACAAAAAGTATCGAAAAACAGTAGGAGGCTAAAAATTACTAAAAATTGTCAAAACAGGTAGAGGTTCTAAATGGCACCATGTCTTCATTCCTAAATGCTTGCAAATGGAATTTATTTGACGGCAAACTTTGACCGTATGACCATTGACACCCAGGGGATTCTGTATTATTTTGTATTTATTTGACAAAAAAAAAAAACACAGAATTCCTCCTGGTAAACTAAAGGGTACACAACTTGGGACTTATCTCAAATACAGCAGCAGATAAATGGTTGCAATTGCATAAAGTCTCTTTTATTTATTAATCTTTTGATCTGCCACAGTAACACTATATTAACTAATATTACTGACCTGTGCTGGACACTCCTACGACATTACTGCTCTCACTGATCAGGTCTTCCATGACTGCCATCACTCGGAACTCATACCAGGACTCCTGGTGAAGACACAAACGACACAAGTTGTTTATCTGCTCATAACCGTTGCTCAACTAAAAAAAAAAAAAAACACTTTTTTTCACCTGAACCAGGTCTCTGGCGACGAGTTCGGTCTCTGTGGACGGGATCAAGTCGTCCAGGGTCTCCCATCGCTCCCCGAGACGGAACTCCATGATGTAGCGGTTGATAGGAGAGGAGTGGTTGCCAGGAGGAAGCCAGGTGAGGAGGACACCGTGCTGCGTGCGGTTGGCGGTGAGGCACCGTGGTGGGGTAAGAAGCACCAGTGGTTCTGGGGTACCCAGGGGAGAGCCTGGGCAAAGAAACCAGACCGGATTAAAAATCTTGGGTGTGCGGGAAGTGTAGTAGTAAAAAAAAACAAAAAAAATCTTCCAAAAATCCTCAAAGCATTCCATAGAACTTTTTTGTGCCACGTGCTGTCAACTGAAAATGACATCACGGATGCTCAGGGCTTTGGTAGCGACCAATCACAGCTCAGCTTGTAAAGTTTACATAACCAAACTCTGACAACACGTAAACGTTGTAAATGTGTGTCGCTTTCGAAGGTCCCTGAAAATGTAGTAGCGTTTTCATTATGGCAAACACTAGGGGGCAGTATTTCACATTGAGCTTTCACAATAATAACTAGTACAGTGTGTATGCCAACACTGAGAGTGTGAAGCCTCAGCCCACCTGCAGTGTTGACTGTCACAACTTCGCTGAATGGGCCTGTGCCCAGCTTGTTCTGTGCCAGCACACTGAACTGGTACTCTGTCCCAGGCTCCAGCCCTGGCACCAGCAACCACGTCAGAGCACCAGAAACCGGCATGGAATGCCAGTCGTGTGGACCGAAGTCCACTCTCTTTGACCTGCGCACAGCATAGGAAAATGAATCCCACTTTACACTATATAAATTGGAATTATAACGTTTAACACGCAGTAACTTGTTTCTCGTGCTTGTCATTGCAAGTAATGTTTGGCTGGGTTTCTTTTTTATCATTGCCGTGCGTAACAAATATAAGTTGGATTGTGCACACAAGTGACCTACTTACACTGATCCACCTGGGAAATAAGGTCAGTCAAAAAGGGGAAACAATATTACATTCACCTGATTACAATGTCTTTTTCTTCCAGTACTGTAATGAAGAAATAACGTAACCCTCAGAGGAATATCAAATTCTTTTTGTGCCATTATCTTTTATTGTTGCGGTAATAGCAACAGCATTATGTTTGGCAATACAAAATATTACGTCATTTTTTCCCCTCAGATTATGCTGCAAATTTATAAGGTGTTATCAGATGGAGAAAAATAAACACCTTCCTCAAATAGATGTCTGCCTTGAAGAAAAAAAAAACAGACAGTGACTGAGGTTTACCACATGTTGTAAATGTCTCGCTCTAATTAACTGAATGTGTCAAGTGCAAAAAAAGAAAATGAACTCCTTCAAATAAATCATCTAACAGATAATGTGTTTATTTAACTGCTTGGTACATAATCCACTTAAGGAAATTTTTTAAAAAATCCTCAAGGAATGGATGCTTTTCATCACGTTTTGAACATATTCATTATGTTATTTAATTAGTGGGTAAGTTATATAAAAAAAATAGAAATAGAAAATGGTAGTAACAGTTTTACTGAATGTTGTAAATTGATTTTCTGCTCACAGTTAATTGCTGGAATGTGTTACCTATTTAATAACTAAATAGATAAATGCCTTCCTCAAATAAGCAGCTCACTTTTTCTATCAAGGAAAAATAATAGGCGGTGACTGTTATTACATGTTGTAAGCAACATGTGCAACAATTAACGTTACCTAAATGCCACACTGAAATAGACACCTCCCCTTTTCCATCAAGAAATTTAGCAGGCAGTGTTTGAGATGTTGTAAGAAAGTTCTATGCTACTAATAATTTTATGTGTTATCTACTAATTAAAAAAAATGCCTCCCTCAAATAAACACCTCCCATTTTCCATCAAGAAAAATCCTAAAAAAATCCTAAAACATATTATGAGAAAGTTCTGTATTTGTAAAAAAAAAATGTCATCCTCAAACATCTGTTTTTATTTTTTTATTTTATTTTATATTATTTTTATTATTACATGTTGTGAGCACTTTCCCTGCTACAATTAATATTATTTACTTAAAAAGTAAATGCCTCCTTTAAATACACCACTTACTTTTTGAAAATAGTAGTAGTGACATATTGCATGATGTAAGAAAAAATCCCCTTCCTTAATTATTGTGTCATCGACTTAGGAAAAACAAACACCTCCCTCAAGTAAACGCCCTTTTTCCGACCACAAAAAGACAACTAGTGGAATGAAGGTGGTAATTCTAATGATCTTAATTCATAAATCTAATTGCGCACACATGGACATTCAAGTCTTGTGCTCGTTCTCACTGCGCTGCTGCAGTTGAGTAAATAAACATACAGAATTGCACACACAATAGTCCAGAAGTAGATGAGCACTCACACTGGACCGTACCACACGGAAAAAGTTTGCTCGAAGCCGCCATCGTAGCCAGCTTCCCAGGACACATTTGCAGAGGTGGTGGAGGGCACAACGTTGATGTTGCCGGGAGCATGTGGACTGGTGCCTGAATGGTTTACACATGCACACACACACGAAGCTAAAACATGAGGGAAATAAACAATACCTCGTAATCATCAATCCAGCGAGTCATGAAATAATCAGCTGATTACTGTATTTTCTGTCCTATAAAGCATACTACAAGGTGCACCTTCAATGAATGGCCTATTTCAAAATTGTTTTCATATATAAGATGCATCGCATTATAAGGCACATAGAATAGAAGCTATCATCATAATACAAGAACACATTTGAAATGGTAAAATAACCCATCCATTAAAAAGTGTCATTTAAAAGAAAAAAAGAAACATTTGACAAGAAAAACAATGACAATCAAAGCATATTTTAATAGTATTCATAAAATTGTAATTTAACTAGGATGAAGTCACACTGATGACTAGAAGACATTTGTAATATTATGATGCTGTTGAAGGAAAAAAAAATCCCAGACTATTATTGCTGCTTAAAATGCAAAGAAGGCAATTTTAAATCTACTTGTTTTACATTAATAACAAAGCAGTCAATAGTATTTTGATAGAAGAGATCATCTTGACAAAAATAAATGTATTCATAATGAGAATTAATTCAATATAGTATGACAGGAAAAATCACAACATTTTAAGAAAACAGCAGCTGTTTTTACCCAAAATTGTATTAATTTATTAAAAGTGTAGAAATTAAAAGATATAATTTTGTACAATGACGGGACAATGAAGCCTCACGAGCCACGTGTAATATCCTTTGTTCCTCTAGATGGCACCCAAGGATAAAGGCTAGTGCAAAAGAAAAGTATAACGATTCTACTTCATCTTTAAACCAGGAGTGCCATCTAGAGGAGCAAAACATCATTACAAGTGGTTCATGAGGCTTCATTTTCTAATAATAATTTGAAAGCAGGATGTCCTGTTTATGTTGAAGGGGACCAAAGTTAGCTTAGTATTAGCGTTGCACTTACTGTAGCTAACATTGCAAACTATATGATAAGAATGCTACATTAAAGGAAAGTCGCGCTGATTTTAAAGGCAAAGTCACTGCGCTTCATCCTCAAACATTTGCCGACTCCTCAATGTGATGTGCGTTGCTGTGAATGGATTTTTTTTTTTTTAATTTTGCAGTAAAGACGTCCTTGCTCCACTGGCCGAACACACAAAAGCAGCGCCGCGCTGTGATTACAGAATGAGCCTTCAAATGAGGCACATAAAGCTATTACAGATAAGATGAAATGAAATTTTAATGACGCCCACGGCCAAATTGGATAGAGGCGAGCAGATTAAGCGATGTCTATTGCTCGCTGCTTGGTGCGAATCACACAAAGCACATGGCCGACAGCCATGACAATCAACTTCAAGACAGGACGCTGATGACTCGTGTGTATGTGTGTGTATGTATGTATGAGAGTGCATTATGGAGAAGTGAGGACATTCAGGCCAGTCCAGTCCAGTTTCAGACTTTTTTTTTTGCATTAACTCAGCTGATGTCCTCACAAGTGAAGGTATACAAACGTGTGTATGTGTGTGTGTGTGTATGTTCCTGTACGACTACACTTGTGGGAACCAATTTATGTTTGCGACCAACAGGGTGAGGACATTTGAGAGAAGCGCCTCACTTCTTCAGACCTCTTTTGAGGGTCATGACTTGCTTTTAGAGTAAAGGTTTGAATCGGGTTGGGGATGAGATTAGGAAAAGGGTTAGCGTTGGGCAATCATTTCTGATGGTTAAGGTCAATGGGTGTCCTCACAAGTACAAACATGTGTGTGTGTATGTGTCTGTTCCTGTACGGCTACACTTGTGTGCACCAATTTGAGTTTTCTACCGACGTCGGACATTTTGGAAAAGTGAGGATATTTAAGCCGGTCGTCACTGGTTCAGACCTCAGACCTCGGATAGTTTGAAGGGGGGGGGGGCACGAGTTTATGCATGGGGTGTCGTGTGAAGTGCAATTGCAATAAACTAAAATTTTTCATCCGTTTTTTTTTTTGTTTCAGGCACTTTGATGCACTTGCATATTTTTTTCTATTTTAGACTAAGCTGTATAAACTCTGTAAAAAATAACAGTTAGGGGTCAGTTATGGTAAAAAGGTTAGGCAATCATTTCTGATGGTTAAGGTTAGCGGTTAGGAAAAGCATTATGTCAACGGATGTCCTCACAAGTAAAGCCGTACAAACGGATGTGTGTGTGTGTTGGTACCGATGACCAGGATCCTGGTGCTGGCAGTGATGCTCGTGACCACGTTGGTAGCGACACACTCCCACTCGCCGTGATCCTCCTTGCTGAGCGACACAAACTGTAAGCTGCCGCTAAGCAGGATGTTGTGCTTGCTCCGGCTCGGCTTCCCAACCTGCAAATGCGTTTGAGAAGCACGTGTATTAATATCAAAGATGGAAAAATAGACAGGAAAAAAAGTGCAGAATGACGTCCATGTTTTACGAGAAAGTAGATGCATAAGAAGAAAGGTGTTATCTTAGATGGGGGGGAAAGCCATTTTACAATAAAAAAAATATGAGAATAAAATTAAATCTTGCAATGAGGTCAAATGTAAAGTTATGAAAATTCATAAGAAAAAAGTACAGCACATTCTTACGAGAGCGATGGTAATTTAAGAGGCTAAAAAAACTTCAAAAAAATCAAAATATTGTGAGGAAAGTCAAACTATCGACAATTTAGTCCCCAAAAATCTTTTTAGTATGAAGAAAAATTGGAGTCTCACCTTTCTCC
This sequence comes from Hippichthys cyanospilos, assembly GCF_059441005.1. Classification (NCBI taxonomy): domain Eukaryota; kingdom Metazoa; phylum Chordata; class Actinopteri; order Syngnathiformes; family Syngnathidae; genus Hippichthys; species Hippichthys cyanospilos. Next base: position 4,182,788 of record NC_142379.1, read on the forward strand.
AAGTGATGCTGGGAATATCGGGGTCTCCAGAAGCAGCACAGGGGATGACTAACTCTCTGCCGGCCTCTTGTCGGTACTCCCCCCCAGGCCTCACGTTAAAGTAAGGGGGATCCTTCACGTCCAAACACAAACGCCGGCGTCGGTACGGGCCGGGGTATACGCGGAGCGCGCCCGGGTCGTACCTTTAGCACCAGAGTGGCGGGGGGGGACATGCCCATGGTACCCAGGGCGTTGTAAGGCACGCAGGTGTAGGTGCCCAGGGAGTCTTCGGTGGCCTCAGCTACCCGGATGCTCCCGTCCGCCGTCAGGCTCCAGCCGGGGTACTTCTCCACTCGCAGGGGGTAGCCGTCCTTCTCCCACTTCACCGACGTCACCGGCGGGTTGGCGTCGGCCGGGCAGCGGATGGTGCCTGGCAGTTTGCGGGGGACGTAGATGACCGGCGGCATGTTGATTACTCGGGCCGGGTCTGAAGGAGAAGGTGCAATTCCAGAGAATTTTACACTAGTGAAAGTAATGAAACTATGAGGACAGATATGGATAAAAGAGAATTTATGTGGATAAGTTGGAATTTTACAGGAATCCCAATGGTATAGTAAAAAAGGTTCTATTTCGAAAGAAACTTTACAAACAAGAAAAAGTCATTTTAGAAAATTTACAACCCCCCCCAAAAAATGTAATTTTAGAAAAAAATTTTTAAGGCAAAAATATACATAAAACAAGAATAAAGCTAAAAATGTCTCAAGGCAGGAAAAATTAAATAAAGAAATAAATTTACAATTTAAAAAAAAAAGAATACAAAAAAACAATGTTATATATTTAAATATATGTATATATGGGTATAATCGTAAGATTAAAACACATTAAAAACAAAAAAATTGTAATTTTAGAAACAAAATTTTACAACAAAAATGTAGGTATAACAAGAAGAAAGCCACACACTTTTTAAGGGAGAAAAAAATATATAAAACAAGAAACTATAATCTAAGAGAAAAAAAATTAAGATTGAAGTCACTATATATATATATATATATATATATATATATATATATATATATATATATATATATATATATATATATATATATATATATATATGTATGTATGTATGTATGTATGTATGTATATATATATATATATATATATATATATATATATATATATATATATATATATATATATATATATATATATATATATGGTATAATTCTAAGAGGGAAAATCTTTAAATGCATAAAAAAAATCAAGGAAAAAATTAATCTATAAAACAAGAAATTTATAATTCTAAGAGAAAAAAATGAATATTTAACAAAGTCACTATGTGGCCTCCGCATTTTGAGCGCCTGTGGCTGCAGAGCCGTCAATTCCCCCTCGGCCGTCCATTCCAACATAGCTTAGCGCGTTAATCAATGAATGGCGGGAGGCGACCGGGGAGCAAATTAGCTTGGCGCTCAGCGGATAACGATGAAGGCAGCCTGCGAGTGACGTTCTCTCTCATCTGTCTGAGTATGTGGCTGTCTTTGGGCATGGGAATGCAGATAGATGCATCGTGGATCGAAGATGGCTACCTTGAGGAATCAAAATGGCTACCTTGTTAAATGAAGACGGCTAACTTGTAGAAATGGAAATGGGTAACCTCATGAAAAATGGCTACCTTATAACTAAGATATGAAAGGAAAAAATTAAATTAAATCCCAAAGATATATGTTAGTTACTAAAGTAATTCTTTACATTAGATGTGAATTGATTTCCTCATTACCTAAAGTAATCCATTACTATAGTACTTGATGCCTTTAATACAAGCCATTTTAGACCCTCGTTTGGCTAAACGCTTGAAGAAATTTGAATAAATAACAGGAGCCGGGAGTGAATGCTTTGACTTGGAAAAAAAAAGAAGTAAAAATACGTCTTTGGGATTGAATGAGTTAATGAAAATAGTCAAGATAATGAAAAACAAGATGGCTACTTTATGAAATGAGCAAGGCTACATTATGACATGAAAATGGTTGTCAAAAATTGGAGATGGCTTCCACGTTTAATTAAAATGACTAGCCTTAATAAAATGAAAAAGGCTACATTATGAAAGCTCATCATGTGACCTTGAAATTGGGCGAGGTGACTGTGTAGTAGTGAGAAATACTAGAGCAGCCTCCATGCTGTTTCCCTCCTCCATGCAATCTTCCCCCCACCCTTTCCCAGGCGGTTGCCACGGCAACACTCACATTGAACGGTCAGGTAGGCCGACGCTGAAGGCGAGATGCCCAGACTGTTGCTCGGGCTGCACGTGTATTTTCCCGCGTCTTCGGGCTTGACCCGGAAGATGATGAGCGTGCCGTCGATGAGGATGCGCACTCGCAGCTTCAGGTCACTGCATGGGACACACGCATGTTTGTGTTTCAACACACACACTCACTGGCTCAGACATATGCTGGTAGCGTGTTGAGTTACATGAAGACGCCTTAAGAGGGCAGCAGAGAGTCAAGCAGTTTAGCAGGACGGAGATCACAGTACAGTATCGTGTACTCAATAAACACATTAGAAATTACTTTCAATTCAAGCTTATTTAATAGGAATACAAAATGAGTTGAGTTTTTATTTTTTTTTAAAAAGGTATAAGGTTTGTATGGTTAGTTTTAGATAGAAAAAAATGAGTTTCTTGTCGTTTTAATATTTGCTATAAAAAAAAAGTAAAAAATTAAAAATTCACATGCTTTCCCCTTTAAGTGCTCAAACAGGAAGAATCTAGACTACATTTGTATTAGATACATCTGAGTTCTCCCAGCCAATCAGCAGAAAGTAAAGTTCTGCAAATAAATACACTTGCAAGAGTGATCTTTACAGTTATGATAATAACACAAAATGTTGACTGTTATCTGGACTAGCTCTTTACTTCTTGAAATAGACGTTTTCATCCTCCCAGAGCCAAGTGTAGGTCAGATTGCCAGGATATGCTTCGGCTTGGCAGGTGAACAACGCATTCTGGGATATGTTGACGGTGACGTTTTCCGGCGGGGAGACGATGAACGGGGGCCCTGAAACACAAAGCGGAAGCTGAGTAGCATCTGTGTTTCACCAAGTTTATGATTATATGTACATGCCAAAAGACCTCAATTAATAAACGGCTCAAATAGAATACCTTTCAGTGTGCTCTAACCGGTGCACTCTTAATTAAATCAGCTGGAGACATCATAACTTTTACATGAACCTCTCCGTTTTAGTATTATTCCTGCGTGTGAACAAGGATGGACTCGGACAGTGGTTCAGCCTGCTCGCTTCTTTTAACACGACCTGCTTTTAGCTGCAACAGGCACTTTGCTGCGAACAGCCAACTGACATCCCCCTCTAGCTCGTCCCATAATTATTGTGTCTCCAGACACAACATGCAACATTTCCACTCCAAATCACTAGAGTGATGACACAACACAGTATGGCTGTGAAGCTAGCGCGTGCTTCACATTGCAACCTTTTCATCCTCTCGGGAACTCACTCCCTTAACTCTCCGTTTAAAAGAAAAAGAGTGGGGAAAAAAAGCAGAAGCCATGAAAGGTAATATGTCTTTTTGTGAGCGGGCCAAGATACAAAAACGCTTGCTGCTTGCGCATAAAAGTGGACTGACGGGCACAGCGAGACACAATTGAATAGAAATTGAGACAGGTAGAGCACTTAAAGTGAACATCCAGAGGCCTCAGTTACATTAGCCAGATCTTGAATATTGTTCGACATCAATAGAAAAGTGACAGAGGTGAACCACATAAAATTTTGAAGCCTGAACCATTGGGAGAAATTTGAAATAAAATTACCCTCAATGCTACCTCTACTATATGAGGTGTGTATGAAAAATTATAAGCATCATGTACAAAAAGCATTGATGCAGGTCCCAAAGTTCTTCTCCACCTGGATAAAAGTCTCCTGGATGGGGACCTGGTTGAAAAATAAATGTTCCAAAATGTTTTTCTGACGCTTAAAACATTATATACACGTCTCGTATATTAGCATAACAACTATTAGCATGCTAGCATATCAAATCTTATTAGCTATACTGTCCAACTACAAGATAAATTGTAAAATATTTTTCAACATGCTAGTTTGCTATGTTACTATAGCAAGCTAGCTTTGCTATGCTTGTATGCTAGGTTTGAATCAAATCTCATTTGACCTATTCAGTCATTCACACAAACACTGAAAGTTTGAATGTTGTAATTGTTGTTGATGTCGTAAAGCGGGAAAATTCCAAGCCTTGAAGAGAGGACGAAAAAAAACAGAATTCCACTTCATAACGTGAAAAATAACGTAAGCCAGGTACACCGTAACCTGAGGGTCCACTGTATAAGATATTTTTCAAGATGCCTCATTGTTAGATCCACTCAGAGTGCTAATATGCTATCTGTTAGCATGGCAAATATTAGCATGCAAGTTTTGTGTGAAGTCTCGCTAGATCTACAATACAACTACAGAAAGACATGCAATATTCTTTTGAATACGCTTGAATGCAAGCTCCACTCATGCTCTTATGTTATATGTTAGCATAGTAACTATTAGCATGTTAACATTGTATCAAATCGTATTAGACATACTATACATGGAGAAAATAAGATACTTTTCAATATGTCTCATTGCTAGCTCCACTTAGATGCTAGTTTGCTATCTATTGGTGTAGCAACTATTAGCAGGCTAGCTTTGTATAAAAGATCATTTAACTTACATATACAACAACAGGAACGTGTAAAACGCTTCTTGCTATTAGCATAGCAACTGTTAGCATCCTTTCAGCATTAGTTTCATTGCCATTGTCTCGAGGCCATAGGTTAAATTCTTTGCACAATTCCAAGTCGCAATAAATCTGTTTCAGATTTGCAACAAATAGCATTTAAAATTTTAGCAGGTATTCGCTGGGGCAAAATTGGATTGCGGATTAGATACCACTCAAAATCATTAAGACTCTTGTCGTAACATAAGACGTGATACATGAAAGTTTCAAGACAGCCGCTCGAGAGAGAGAGAGCGTGACTGGCAGAGCGTTGACAGGAGAACCTTGACAGGCGAGGCGGACGAGCCAAGAGAGCGTCAAAGAATCTACCAATTCCTTTGTTGGTGTATTTTAAAGACAAGACCTGCTTGTTGTTGACGTTACTTCGACCCTCACGGGAGCTGAGCTGCACATGTCTACAATATGTCGGCCTATCAGAGTTAATGGAGGGAAAAGAGATACATGGACTTTGTCTAAAGCGAGCGATTTAGATGTGGTGAAGCAGCATGTGGATCACCATTTAAGGTTATTAGAATGTTTGTGATCATATTCAGATTTAATAAGACACAAACTCTTTTGGGGCCTTCTCGTACCTTGCACCAGGAGACGGGTGGTGTGCAGCACCTCCCCCTGGTCGCTGTAGGCTCTGCACGTGTACGCCCCGCGGTCGTCGCGGGTGATGCCGAGGATGGTCAGGCTTCCCTCGTGCACCTGAGAAATAAATAAATAGAACTCAAACTGCAATATATGAAAAAAGTATGATTATGCAAGCGGTAAACGATAATGTGCGGTATGTTGTTTGCTGAGCTTGCTCAATGAGAGCCAATAAAGAAACACACGAGAACCCTTTGCGACCTCCCGCCATAAATTATGCAACAGGTTGTGAGGCCGCGTCCATTCAAGTCACACGCAGCTGTAGTCGGTGCATTATGCAGCCGAGGGAGAAAAGAGCTAACCTGGCGGAACTTGGCCAAGAGGCGTCACATATCCTCCGTCTGACATGCTGTAAGCGACTGTACGCTCACAAGATGAACTAACACGTCGCGTTCGCGGCGCGACAGCCTGGGAGTCAAAGTGTGAAGCAAACAGTGGAAAGCTGTGAAGTAGACCCACTCCGAGGCATGGGAAACAATTTATGGGGAAAAAAAAAGTAAAACTTGAGACCTTGACGTTTAGTCCTCATTATTCCATCTTTTACTCTCATATTTATTTCAAGGAGGCGTCTTTAGCGGGGAGCTCCAGAGAGTGCCAGGCATTTATTTATAGGAATAATCGAGTTGGGGGAAGAACATTATTAGACTCAACTGCAGAGAGTACTGGGCATTTTTTTGAATGAGGTGTTATTTGGGTAAAGGCATTTATTTACTCAAAGTTCTAAGCATTCACACATATACGAAGACATCATAGACATTTACTTTCTAGTCTGCAGAGAATATTTGGCATTTCTTTGACTGAAGTGTTATTTGAGGCGAGGTATTTGTTTACTCAACTGCAGCGAGTACCAGGCAATTCTGGAGACATTTGTCAAAGGAGGCATTTATTTCTTTTTTGTCAAGTTTACATAGGGAAAGTTGTTTATTCTTGTAGCTGCAAACAATAGTAGGGATTTATTTAAGGTAGTAACAGTTTGAGGAGGGACATTTTTTTTTTACTTGGCTGCAGAGTACCACAATTATATGTGAAGGCCTTATTTAGCCAGAGGCATTTATTTACTGATCAGACGAAAGGACCAGACATTTATTAATGAGGCTTTTCTTTTGGGAAAGGCATTTATTTATCCAGCTGGATAGGCTATGAGACAATTATGAAATGAGGCATTTATTTCGGTAAATATATTCATTTACTCTTCTGCGGGGAGACTCAGGAATTCTTTGACAGAGGAGTTCTTTGATGGAAGGCAACAATTACTCAAGCAGAATGTAACAAGCAGTCACACATACATGAAGGTGACATAATTTGTTTATAGACATTTACTCACTCGCCCGAAAAGAGTATCAGACATTTCTTTGACGGAGCCGTTATTTGGGGGGAGGCATTTATTTACTCAACTGCATAGTGTGAGACATTCATTTAAAAAGCCATTCCTTCAGGTACCGAGAATTAGGGAAATCCAAGATATTATTTGGGGAGAGGTGTTTACTTTGGTGCAGAGAGTGGTAGCAGGCTTTTATTGGAGGAGGTATTTATTTGGGAGAAGGAATTTTATTTACTCATGTATTCGAAGGGGGTGTTATTTGGAGAGAGGAGTTCATTTACTCAGATGCAGACAGTACTAGGTGATTGTTGGCAGGAGGTGTTATTTGGGAAGAGGCGTAGAGTTTTTTTTTTTCAACTAAAGAGCATTATTTGGAGAGAGGTGTTTATTTGCATATTTTCAGAAATATATATATTTTAAGCAAGGTCTTATTTGGGGAGAGGTGCTTACTTTGGTGTGGTTGCAGTCTTTTACTGGAGGAGGCATTTATTTGAGAAAATGAATTTTATTTACTCATATATATATATATATATATATATATATATATATATATATATATATATATATATATATATATATATATATATATATATATATATATATATATATATATATATATACTTATTTTTTTTATAGGATGCCTTATTTGGGGAGAGGCATTTATTTATGCAGCAGCAGAGTAACAGGTGACTCCAATCACTTCTACTGAATCGTAAGGCCTCATAATGCTGTCAAGAGTCCCAGTGAAGGCTATGCATCAGATCAAGCCACAAATCACACTTACGGGCTAGTTACAAGCTCGCATACATATGTAGGCTGTTTTGTGGAGCATCTTCATTGTATGGACCCTTTTCCCCGCGCGTATAAATAAAGCAATAAAGTTAAGTAAAGCGAGCACCATGACGATGGCCCCCACCCGCCTTCCCCATCTCGTCCTCTGCAGCTTTTGTCTGACACATTCCAGCATTTCTCTGGAGGTCTCTGTGGAAGCGAGATCATGCTGGTGAGCAAACGAGCCAGCACACACACGCACACGCACACTTGGAAGAGTTTCTCAGCAAATATTTCCCGAGAAGAAAAATATCAGAGGGCAGCTGATAAGCGCTCAGCTCAGAAGTGGATTTTTTTTTTTTTTTTGGGTCATTTTTACCTTTTAAGCAAAATGTTCAAATAAAGACGTACAGATGCTCGCAATTAATAATGAATCAAGATGATGTCCAATGATTTAGCGAAGTTCGGCGTTCAGTGAAAGTGACTCGCATTGCTCGTTTCTGAGATGGCCTTCGAATGATGATGACAAAACAACACGCTTAACTGATATAAGCCAAAGTGAGTGATCAAAATATACTTAGGGGCAGATGGGTGCCATCTGTGGTAGGGGGGAAAAAAAAATACTCGCTTCTGTAGTAGCGCCGGCTCATAAATCTGAACTGCAGCCATGATCCATTTTCTTTTCTTTTTTTTCTTACCGAATATTTAGCATTGGTGGCAAGCTCCTCCCCCTCCCTCAGCCAGCTGATTACGGGTTTGGGGTTTCCCTGGGCAGAGCAGCTGAGCAGGATGCTGCCACCTTCCTTTGCCTCCACATACTGCGGTGGCGTCGATGTAAATGTTGGTGGCGCTGTTGAGAGATAAAAAACAGACGAAAATTATTTCAATCTACTTCAAACTTGATAAATGGAGTCCTGAAACTGCAGAGCAAAGATGTTTATATGAAGGAGGCTTCGATTTTTCTAAGCTTTTTACTCAAGTGCTAGTAAAAAAAAAAAAAAAGTTTGGTTCAAGGAGGCGTTAATAGAGGAGAGGAATTTATTTGTTATTTATTTCAAAGTGGTGTTATTTGTGGAGATGCTTCAAGAATTTGCCACGCTTGTTTAAAATGCAAAAAAAAAGCCTCTCTGCCATGTCCTCGCATTACCTCTGATGCTTTTAAGCTTGACCAGCCAGCCACCGACCCGGGGGCCAATAAACCTTATTTTTTTTCCCCTTCCCCTTTGAGTATTTCAATTTAGTGATGATAAATAGTGGCTGCGTGCTCCTGTTAAAGAAAGACGATGACAAGTGGGCCACTTGCTCGCTGTTGGGAATGTTGCCATGCGGCGTCAAAACAACTAATGGTTCACTTACAACGCTGTCTGTCCCTCCATTTTTCTCACTAATAAACACGCTTTAAATATACTATAAAGGTAGATGCAAGCAAGGCAATTGAATTAATCAGACTGCAGGGGCGGAGCTACATGGCCAAGCCTGCAGAAGCTCCACCCAAAAAAAAAAGCCGAACGACAGAGACCCCCATATTTATTACGTAACCACACAATTGCCACACAATTTTGTTCTCTCGCTACTTTTAATCCTAACCCAAATTCTGTTGCCTCTTGAGAGAATGAGCGCGGCGTGACAGCAAACAAGCGGGTACATCGGTCAACTTGGGACTCCATTGTCAGGTACGGCGAAAAACTGCAGTTGCTCCTCTAAAAAAAGTAAGCCCAGCGTCACGACGTCGTCCTACTTGCGGCAGGCAGCCCGTCGTCAATTATACACATTAAAGAGGTGTGCGTGGCATTGTTGTGCTCTGTCGGAGGCATGCAGCCTTGCCCACACAATGTGTTCTTTGAAGGATCGCTCACCCCGGAGTGATGGTGTCTTCAATGCGTTTCGATGGGCAGCAAAGTATCTGTCCTACACAAATAGTGGGGGGTCCACTGTGTAACTGTGGTTCTCAAATGCAGGGGCGAGTAGCCCTGTGATATGATATTTTAATAGGGATTCTGAGGGTATCAATAAACTAATTTCATGTATTTTTGCAAGATTTGCAACCATGCAACATTGTAGCATGTTTAAAAGTTTCAAAAAGTTGACTTTTATGATAGGGCTCTTTTAAAAACATTTTTTGGCGGGGGAGGGGGCTGGAACACATGAACCCATGTGGCTTTATGGTACAATTTATGGAGATTCCTTTGTTTGTTAGGATCTCGTAAAAGAATCTATGGGGGAACAAAACACGAAGGGGGCTGAAATTTCCAGCAGATGATTAAAACATGTAAAATTTCAAAATGCAACGATTCTGACATTTTTTTTTGTGATTGCAGCTGGACGTGCGAGATTTTGTGTACAAAAATAATCATTGTCCAAATTTTGGACCATATAAACCCATTATAATTACAATTTTTGAGATGCATTTTAATAGGATTTATTACATTCATTTTCCTGTAATTTTCGCAACATTCCATTGAGCGGCAGTCAAACTATGTCAACAAACAGAACATTCTTTGTTTCTTGTGTTTCACCTCAAGACAGTAAGTGGCGGTAGAGACCAGTTAATGGCTAGGTCTTAAAGCGTTATCATCACTTCACAGACTACAAAGACAGACCATACCATTTTTCAAATTTTTGTGGGTGTTAATAAATTTTACCTACATATATATGGAGTGCACTGATGCCACTGAACAATTTGACTGGTTGAAGGAAGAAAATATTCATAAATTACTTTAATTACGCCTTTGGAAGCATTTACAAAATTAGAAAAAAAACATAATTTGCATAGTGTGGGCACACGGGTTAATGGTGTTTTTATTTACTTAATAGGGAAAAGATGATTTTGAGAAATTCAGAATTTAAATTTCCATGCAGGGTGAATGAATTGAACTTGAAAGTCAAGGTACCTCTGTTTTACTTTTCCCCATGGTTGATGAAATTAATTCCAGTGGTTACTTCTAATAAAGATATGCTAATAAGCTTCCATCTTGCCCATTAGTGTTAAAATGGCAGTCAAAGCACATGACACAAGGTCTGTTATTTTTTTTAACGCTGAATGTTGTCTTGATGTCTTCGAAACCGAGTGATGCGTGAAAAGCGCGGCAAAGGGAAGCACCAGGCAGACTAGACAGGAGGAAGACGAAGAGGAGACGGGAGGCGGGAGGCAGACCGGAGGGAGACTGGCCTCACTGTCCTTTTTCGGGCACAAGGCCTCGCCATCTGACACCTGCCACTGAGTGGGCACTAATGCGCCGTCCGCTTGGCAGGAAGCGAAGGCCGCCGAACAGGAACTCCAAAGGAGGAGTGTGTGTGTGCACGTGTGCGCATGTGTAAACGGGCGGGGGCGGGGGGGCAAAAGGATATGCGGACGAGGAAGGCACCTGCTTCCCTAAACGCCACTTCCACTCACCGCTTGTTTGATGTGTGCACTCTGAACCAGTGCCAACATTGTCATATTTTTTTGAAGGCGTCTTCAGAGCAGCCCGATTGGACTTTTGAGGCAATGCCATGACATCGTTGCTGCCCTGTTGCTTTTGTGATCGTATTTCTGATTGAAGTAGGAGGCGAGGAGTTTGGACTTTAAGAAAAGTGAGAAAATCTATGAACTATTTTGTTATGATACATTTACAGTACATTGCAGAAATTAATACGTACAGTATGTTGATCAGTGTCATTTATTAACTCAATTAATTGAAGGGAGGTAGTTACACGTTTTTTAAGAGTCTGGACATTAAATAGCAGACACTTAAGTATTAAATCGATACTTAAGCATCTGGGATTGAATGTCTGGACTCTTAAAAAAATGTGAAAATACTTCCTTGGCATTGAATGAGTTAAAAAGGCCAGTAAGAATTTTGATGATTGCCAAAGATAGCTAACCCAGGGGGATAAAAAGTTGTTGTTGTTTTTTTTATTAATCTAACATAAGCATGTTTTTAAAAATTGGATTAATCAATTAATCAACAATCGACACTAAGGCTGCAACTAACTTATTTTATTTTACCAATGATCAATGACCAATCTGTCGAATGGGTTGGATGTTAAAAGTGAATTAATTTCCATTCTTTTAATCAAAAATATGATTATTTTCTTTTTTTAAATAGTGAGTGCAAAAAAATATATGGTCCATAATATGTCAGAAAATTGGCAAAAAAAATGTTCATTTTCACTCATTCTTTTCCAAAAGAGAAGCTTTACATTTGTAAATATTTACTTTTGGTTCAACACAATGAGACACAAAGAGGCTGGAATTCTGAGAATCTGGACAAATTTAGCTCACTAAACACTCGATTAAAAAAAAAAAAAATCATTATCGAGAAGTTGCCGATTCATTGTTGCACTTTTAACCTTTTGCAACATCATTCTGGCAGTATGTTAGCCATGGGATGGCCCAATATTTGACATATTGTCACCATCTGGGTGAAATTTCAGCTCCCTAGTGTCTTCTTTCATTGCTTTCCCTTTAAAGTGAAATGCCTTTGATGTAAAAATTAGCGGATTGGACAATATGCTGCACAAGGGTTAATGATCGTATTCCTTGATTATTAAAATACTAGTTAGTTGACGTATTTATAGCATGGGAACAATAAGACCGATCCACACATCTGACCTGCTCGATTTCCTTTTTAAAAATCTGCATTAACACACAGTAGAGTGAAAACTTGTGAATGCTTGCTTCTCGGCGCCCGCACAAGGAAAAGTCTGAAAGTAGATGACGTTATGGGGGATATTATTAGTTTCTGTTGAAAGGCCTGACAGAAGCGAAGAGCTCTGCTGGAGGAAGTTGAGCGTGAATACTGATGAGGCAAAGCGACAGAGGTGCAGTATGCCTGCGCAACAACTAGACATTCATAAAAGCGCGCAGGTGACGCCCGGCGCAACAGTCTGGCCTATTCACTCCCCATGCGGGACAAAACCTCTCATATGGGGGACGCTCATATGACGGCGCCGTTGATGTAACGAGTGCCATAGAAAAGAAAAAAAAAAAAAAATCAGCCTTCACACATCAGCATGTTTTATCCCAATGTGATTATGCAGGACTGCGGGCTTTATAAATGGTCCTCTATAGTATACTAGTCCACATGCAGCACCATGTCATCATTATTCAAATAGGGAGCTCTGCAAGCCGCTGTAAAACGTACGCATAATCACATTTCACACACCAGGAATATACGTGTGAATGACACAGGAGGTTAAGAGAGCTGTGAAAGATTGTGTCAAAATCAACTTTCCATCTATTACTTGCGTCAAAGTGCTGCAAAGTGCAAGGGAAGACAGTTTTTTTATTGTTGCAGAGCGCACATCTGCAACCGAAAAAAAAAAAAAAAGCTTGATAGGAAAGCTGGCTAAAATGCATCTCTCACATAAAACTCTGTATGCTGCATAGAATTTACTGATGCACTCGGGGGATTGGCGGGGAAAGGCAAAGGTGCAGATATGTTATTTTCCCACCCAGTCATCACTTTGATAGAGTCGCAGACGACGCCTCACAACTGCCTTAAACAAACCACAATCAATAATGCAGGCTCGCTCTAACTGGTCTCGTGAAAATGCTCATGAAATCACGGCAACCTTTGCCACATTTGAAAAGAAAAATGCAAAACAACACCATAATATTGTAAAGTATGCCAATTTGTGATAGAAAATGTGTTTTCTCCTGCTATTTTCTTCAATATTAGTAGTACCCCATTTTTCTATGATTAACCTAGTGTGTCCAAACTACGGCCCGGGGACCATTTGTGGCCTGCCATGTACTTTTCAGTGGCCTGCAGCATATATTAAAAATGACGAGGCAAGCAGGAAAAAAAGAGAAGGCAAAGTGTTCAAATCTGTGCCACTTCTACCGATAAATTGTATTATACACTTTTAAATTATAAACTGCAGTTTTATGCAAAGATAATGAACTAGTTATTGGTTTTAGAAGCAAAAAAAAAAAAACATTTCTGTGTCTGGGTCGAATGTATCCAATGTGACTGTTTTAAAAAATAGTCTGCTGACTACAATTTGCCATTGCTCTGGTTCTGAATATGGAGATGAGATTGGGTTGCTCTTCAGTGCAGTGCACCCAAAAATTGCAGTAGTGGTGGGTAGTGATGGTGCAAGTAGTATTAAGCATATATAGGTCAAAAAGTATAACAAGCCGTCGTGGTGGTGCTAGTGGTAGTAGCAGTTGGCATATAGAGGCCAGAAAGTAAAACAGGTAGTCGTGGCGCTGGTGGTAGTGGTCGTAGCAGTCTTGGTAGTGCTGGTAGTAACGGTGGTGGGTAGTAGTAGTAGTAGAGGTAGGTATATGAGGCCAGAATGTAGTTCTTTTTGTGGTCGTGGTAGCAGTAGCGGTAGTCATTGTAGTAGTAGTAGTAGAAGTAGTGGTAGTAGAAGCAGTCATAGGCATATGGAGGCAGAAAGTATAATGAGTAGTAGTAGTAGTGGTGGTGGTAGTAGTAGTAGTAGTAATAGTAGTAGTAGTAGTAGTAGTAGTAGTGGAAGTAGAAGCAGTCATAGGCATATGGAGGGCAGAAAGTATAACAGGTAGTTGTGGTGGTGGTAGTGGTACTAGTAGTCGCAGTAAGTATATCAGGGGTGGCCAAGTTCGGTCCTCAAGAGCCACAATCCAGCCTGTTTTCATTGTGTCTCTTCAACTAACACACCTGATTCAAATGATTAGCTCATCAGCATGCTTTGCACAATCCTGATAACGACGCTGATTTGACTCAGGTGTGTTGGTTGAAGAGATACATTGAAAACAGTCTGGATTGTGGCTCTTGAGGACTGAACTTGGCCACCCCTGAAGTATATGGTGGCCAGAAGGTATCACAGGTAGTTTGTGTAGTAACAGTAGTAGCAGTACTTATTGGTGGTAGTCAGAGCTAGGCAATCCATGGTAAAAGTGACATCGCTGAAGGAATGACCCCCTTCGGCGAGCACTTCTGCGTTTTCGGCATCCGTTTTATGATGCGAGGCCATGAAAAAAATACACGGACTGAGCACCGATTGAAGCAGGGTTGCATCCGCCGTTCAGGTTCAGTACAGAAGTTCCGTCTCGGTCCTGTGTTTTCATGAGGCTTCGCATCGTGAAGCACTTCTCGAAAGTGCGCTGCGAAGGTAGGCCTTCCCCTAAGCGACTCGTAAGAAGAAGGCATACCGCGGTCGGGGACTCACCGTTAACCGTGAGATGCACCCAGCTGCCGTTGTGGAAGGTGTCGTACTGTTGCTCCAGCATCAGGACCCGGCACTCGTACCAGCCCTGGTCCTCCGAGCGCACCGGATCGATCTGCAGGGAGGCCTTCCCGTGCAGGGAGGCTCGACCTGCGGACGCACGGGAAACGCGAGAGTTTTCAAGGGGTCAAAAATAACTAAGTCATTGGGCACATTGTGGAACGCAGGGATCGATTCCTGCGTTTGATCAGTGACCAATCCAGGGTTAGTCTGCTTTTTGTCCAAGGATAAACTGCGACTGAACGGCAACCGTTTTAGGGTGTATTTTGCTTTCAACCACGGTCAGCCGGACCAAACTCCGAATGACTACCGACCAATCGAGGACGTAGTCTTGTTTTGGCAAACAGACATCAGAGCCTACGCAGGCTCATGACGCCCTCAGAAGTCTCAGCTTATAAGTGCGAACAAATATATTTGAAATTGGGCAACTGGCCGGAAAACAGAGCAGCTGCTTGTAGCAGCAATTCCTGGAGGCCACATTTTAAGCTGAATCAGAAGTATCTGCGCGGGTGGAAAAACAGCCTTCCATCTCAAAGAAGGCATACGTTTCACACGCAACTTGTCCAGTCCGACCCCCCCTCCCCGTCTTTTTCACAGTTCAGGATAAATTGGAATTCAAACAGGAGCAAATCACAAGGGAAGAGAGGAGTTGAAGAAAGCGAGCCAGAAGAAATCAACCGCCTCTCAGCTGTCTGTCTCGCAGCTTTGGGCCCGTTGCTCACGCGGCCGCCTTTGACAGCCCGACAGACTAAAACGTTGGTTCCTGCCGGGCCTGACAAGTGTTCTCAGATAGAGCATCTTTGCAAACTTTGATGCGTAAACGTAATATACCACCCGCTTCTCGTTCTTTTTAGCGGAGGCTGCCGAGGAGCCGTTGCGGAACTTGCATACGTGCGACGTTTAGACGGGTCGCCGCTCGGGTGGAAAACAGACATTTTTTTGTTAGCAGAAAATCGATGGAGTCGCGGGGAGGAGAGAGGCGCAGTGACTGCAGTCTTGCAGATGGAAAAGGGGGGAAAAAAAAAAGGCTGTCTAGAAAAAAAAAAAGTCCGTTCTATTTTTGGGCTGGCCATTGAAGTGCTGAGTCGGAGCGGGCGGTGTCTTCTAGAGATCAAGGGAGTCGCTGCTGCTCAAGTAAACTGCAATGCATCTTAATCATCATTTTAGGCCTAATTAAATCACCATTTGGAGGGCTTTCACATACATCAAAAAGTACCTCCAAAAACTAATTTGGTAGCACCTCTTCCAGAATTATTTGAAAATTCAGACCTCAAAGTCAGTTTCATTCCGTCCCATGGAGGGGCGAGCAGCGGCGGGCGTCGGGGAAGGTAGTGGCTCTTTTGATCTTGTCAGGGTTCGTTCAAGGTTGAAATCGTTTGCCAGACGGCGGGCAGACGTTTGAGTGTAGCGCTCTTGTCGAAAGGAAATTTGGAACATGTTCAAAATAGTAAAATAGTAAAACAGGTCAACGTCTGACGGCATTTACTTATGGCTTACGAGTGGCAGGGCATTGTGTCTGAACGATTAAAAATCAAGAAGAATGTTAGTGTATTTATTTATTCACTTATTTGCGCTAAACATGGTTCACGTTTCTTACTGTGCCAAATATTCAATATTATGTTTAAAAATAGAATAAATTGTGTATGAGTAGATTGTTTATGAACATTAAACTCTCTTTTCATGTCTACCATGACGACCCAAAAATAAGTCTCATTGACACATGCCTAAAAAGACACAAAAAGATTTTTCGTCCGGTTGACACTTTGCTATTTTGTCTTCTTCTAATTTGTGCCGTGCGAGTGACCGGCAACCAATCCGGAGTGTAGTTTGTCTTTCAGCCATCCAGTTAGGACTCCAACTGACTGCCATTCACCCACAGTCAGCTGTGACGGATTCCAGTGACTGTTGTCTTGTCTCCATGTGCCCTGCGATTGACTGACAACCAGTTCGGGGTGTCCTCGACATTTCCTCCGTCGTCAGCTCCGACAGACTGCAACTGACTGGCAATTTATCCAGAATGTCGTTTGCCTTTAAACCGGGACGGACTCTAGTGGTTGTACCGTTGGTTTGTCTCTAACTACCCGGAGTTTGACTGACAGCCGGTTAAGAGTGTGGTCTTCATTTCGCACATCGTCAGACGCCGTTGACGGTATGTTTATTTTCATGTACCGTCTGGCTGCTACTCAATTACAGGACATAGCATGTCTTTGACCCTTTAAGAGAGGTCTCGTACAGGATTTGCGCCCTTATTGTGAATCACAGACCCTTAGACGAGCCTTCTTAGTTGTCACGCGGGCTACCGTGTGGAAATTGCATGAAAAAACATTTTAAAAGTGAGCTCGTCTGGGATATCCCGAACACCACGGGAGAATCTTACGCCAAGACCAAAAAGTTAGAGACATCTTTAACTGCCTCTTTGCTTGTCACGTGGGCCACCATGTGACAATTTCCAGAGAAAAAGAGCAAAAATAATTCAAAATACAGATCATCAGATTTAAAAGCCGTAGCAAGTATCATACCCCTCAACCAACAACCAGCGAAGAACTTTAATCAACCTTTACTTGTCACATGGTCTCCTGTGTGACAATTTCCGAAGAAAAACCCTCTAGAAGAGGGTTCATTTGGGATCTCTTGCTCTCTGAGGAAGAATCATATCCTCTGACCAACAAGCCATGTCAGACTTATGGTAGTCTCCTTACTTGTCGTCACATTGTCCATCGTGTGACAATTGCCAGGAATGTAACAATGGTATATGGTGATATTTTTTCCCTCGGTCTAAGATCTACTGAGTGCTATTCGACTTTGTTTTGCAGTCAATCAACAGACAAATAATCTTTGGCCCTGCCTCAAAACATCATTTCAAATCTACAGGCCACACGCATCACTCGGAAAGAGTTGTTGAAAGATATATGATCTTTTTTACGCCGGCAGCTTGTCCCAAAGCCTGCGAATCAGACGCTAAAAATCTCACAAGCTGCGCGGCTGAATTATTGATGGAGTCTTTGCTTTGAGTCTGCACAAAAATAGATGTTTTTAAATGCTGTAATTTCCATAGAGCCGCGGGACAAGCACGCGCGGTAATGAAGGAGCGATAATATAGTCTGCGAGGGGGTGCGCAAAGTGTATCGTTTAGCAAAGGGAGATCTTTTCATTATGGATGATTCGAATCCAAAGTTGGGAAGAGTCACTGAGAATTTTTATAGCCGATGAAGGCTGGTAACATTCAATAGGTGCTGCTGTTTTGGGTTAGCAACTGAGTTTTCCTGGTGGGAAAAAAGGTAGGGAAACTTTTAATTTGACACCTTAACACTTCCAACACAACACAACACAACAAAATTTCATTTTAAACAATAACATTAGCTTCTGGGATTTTTCAATAAGTTGGCCTTCTTATCACCCAACTTATTATCATCAGATATAAATATAAAGTTACTTTCAACCCCTCAAAATATTCAAAGGGATCAGCCCTATTCATACATATATAATCTTTTTGGGGGAATCGAAAAAGGAATATTTATTATGTCAGAATTAGAGTATTATGACTTTTGAAGACTTTTTCATTATGTGAGTCCAGGCTAAGCCAATCATCAAAGTCATAGAAAAGGATTGCAAATGTCATAAATTTTCCACTAGCGCCATCCGGTGCCAACACAAAAATTTCTATTGCTGCTCGTTCGCAAGTTGCTGTTGAAAGGATTAATGCAAAAATCGGGGAAATGCATGATATAACTTTTCAACATGTCAGAAATGGAAAATATTTCCTAATTATAATGGCAGCAAATGAGCTCGACATGGACTAAATTTGACACCTGTGGCGTGTACCTCTCCTGTTTGCAAGCATTTAGAAAGGATGGCAGCATGGCATATTGAAAGTCGTCATGTTTTGACAATCTGTGCAATATTTTGGCTTCCTTGTGTTTTTTTCTATGCTTCTCCTTTGATATCACACATCAAAAACATAAAAAACCCAGAGTTGGATCAAATTTTCCCACAAGGGTTCGGGTAAATGTGGAACTATGAAACCTTAAAATAAAGCCCTAAAAAACCCAGTTTTAAAATTCTGAGTTTCAAAGTGTAATAGTAGCTGGTTTTTTTTTTTTTTTGTGGCACATACAAAGCTCTGTGGCCTATTGGCAGAAATTCTACCCTCAGAATGTGACATTGAAAATTCAATTCCAATTCATTTGGCTCAAATGTGTGTGACAATCAGTGTTACGTTAAACCTTCAAATAAAGGCATAATTTTGCAAAGGAGTCACTGTAGCACAATTTAGCGAACTGTTGTTTCCTCTTCCAATTGATTTGCTCATAATTTGAAAAGAAATCCGATCCACAGCTTCAAGTCGACAGTGACACACTCTTGTTAGAATTATCACTATGGAAGGGATCCCCTAAAAAAATGCATTTATTTGCAAGTTCAGGACTTGAACTGCAGTCATGCTTTCTCTCACTTTTGACAGCATATTAACAGCTGAGGGTGGGGTTTGCGACGCGGTAAAGAAGAACCAACAGGAGGGGATAAATGTGACCCCATTCTGACAACTCGCCATCTTGTCTCTCACACACACACACAACATCAGTAGAAGCAATTTCCTGCTGCGTCTAAGGAAGCGCAGAGACGTATTGACTAAATCAGCACAGGAGGATTTTTTTTTTAAGGTTATGATGCGATTCATGCAGCGTGTAATGCATCTAATAGGCGCAACTTTCATTCTCGCTCATCCGTGTGAGTCACAGATCAATCACATAGCAGCACAAGTCGTTCATGTGTGTTGGAAGGGGTCCTGGAATTCCATGGTGGGTTCTGAGACGCATGTGTGCAATGTGGACACACGTCCTGCCCCATAATAATAATAATTTTAAAAAATCAAATCAATGTTTATTGGTTAATTCCTTAGCATATCATCTTTTTAAATCAAAACTGAAACCCCGCCTTCAGCCAAGTCCTAAAAACCTTAAGCTGAACTATGTACTAAAGATTAGTTTGAAACCCCAATCTTGGCTACAAATGCAAAGTGCTGACCTCTAATGGTAATTTAAACAAGGGTCCTCCAATAACTCTAATATGAAACTTTTCTAGAAACCTAATTTTACCAATAGCACCAAATTTGTACCCTGAACCTTGGCTTGAAATCATCCCCTCAAGTCCAAATTGTTTCCATTTTCTGTATTATCTGAGTCCAAAAGTTATTTTAGCTTTAAAAACATTTTATTCTGACCGTATTCTCTTGGATTTGTTTCTGTGAGTTGTGCCAAAATTTCACTCCTGAAGAAGTAGAATGGGTCTTTGGGAAGGGGAAAAGCACCAATCAAGAGACAGGTGACGAGCCTACACTTCGAAGAAAAACAAAACAGGCAATACCTACTAATTGGCACAGGCAATACTTACTTAAAATAATGATTTCTGGCTGTAAGGACTTAATTTGGCATTAATGGTGAATTCTTATTTTACGTCTACTTTATATTGGACAATGACGATTGGCTGCTGATATGGTGTGTGCTCACCGGTGTATTCTGGGTCCACATGTGGAGGATAGAAGCGGAAGTTGATGAAGAAGGGAATAGGCACTCCGAACTTGAACCACTCCACCACGTAGGGGGGCTGCTGGCCGTCCAGGGGAGGGGACACGTCGCACCCCAGGATCACGCTCTCTCCGGCGCGCGCCGTCACAAACCGAGGCTCCTCTCTCACTCCGTGGGCACCTGGGGACATAATTAGACACTTCGATCAGCAAACGGACTCCAATGCATTAAAACCACATTCTCTTTATTGCACAAGGACAATAAAGTGCATGTGGCGTTCCGTACGGGAACGGACGCCGCCAAGCGCCTCCATTGATCTTAGCCGGCTTCCATCGGACCTGACCGCGGCCTTTCTGCCTCAGCAGAACGCTCACTCCAGGAATGGATTTTCTCCGCTTTGCCACCCCCTCAGACCACCGTTTCATTGAGGCGCGGCGTCAAGGGACATGCTGACATTTCACTCAGGGACAACAAAATAGAAACGGAAGCATTAGGTAGTAGGATAATTCTTAATGAGATCATTATTGGAATCAATTATTGGAATCAATTCAGTCCATCAATCTGTTCAATTTGACGTGAAGCTTTAAGTGGACAAGAGCATTGAGACACGTGGCCAGTAAAGATCGAGTCAACGTTGGCTTGTTAATACACAGAGGGTTCTTAAAAATTTTAAAACACACTGTCTGAAATTTTGATATGCTATAAAAGCGATTTATATGGGGACAAGGCGCAAAAATAAAACGCGGGTGTTTGTAAATTAAAGCGCGATTCTATAAAATAAATCCCGAAATTGTTTTTAAATCAATAATACAATATATTTTAGTTTTTTTGGTTGCACTTTGATGAAAAAAATAACATTTAATTGGCTCATAAGTATATTCTTTTTTTTAAAAGAATGATTTTGACATTGATCTAAACAGTCTTTTAAACTACTCCAAATGTGTTTTTTTCTCGTTCTTCAGATACTACTTTCCACAAATCATCTTTATTCATCATTTCTGATTGTCTATCAATCAAGTTTGACTGATGTATCTGATTTTTTTTTGTTGACATTGCCTTTAGAGTAGCTCCATCTAGAGCATAGCATCAAGTAACCCTAGCCACCACTGTAGCTTCTGTTCTATGTGCCTTATAATGCGGTGCGCCTAATAGTCCGGAAATATCGTATTTGCTTTTAAACCCAACTTTTTTCTAACCTAAATCAGTATAGGACCAATATCCAGCCTTAGTTTGTTTTATTGGTACTCACAATGGTTGCCCATACTGGTATCAGCCCTCTTGTGGCCATTTTACGACTGGGAACTAAAGGCTTATATGTCTATTTAGATACATCTGTCATTGTTCCTTTTTACGACCCCCCAAATTTTACCCCAATGTCCAGCGAGCTTGTTTTGACAAATTATAATGAAACCTCAGCTATTATTTCCACCTGCGTCTCTCTATAAACTAAAGCTTTGACTCCATCTCTGAACGGCCATATGGATCATTTAGTGAGTGTGTTTATCATTTTAATCGGCATTATCCAGTCATAGAGTTAATCCACTTTGGTTATTTCAACTGATGCAGATTCCACTCTGAAACAGAAGCAGATTAAATCAAATGATATATTTTTTTCAGACTCATCTGCTGGAATCTGCTTTGCTATTGTGTCACTTGACCAAAAGAGTCAAATAAAGCCACAGCGTCTTTTCTATGTCCAACTATCTATCTAGTGAGTCAACAATACTTTATTTTAATGCTCTCACTGGGATTTTGGTTGCTATGGACAGAATACGATTAGACCGTAACAAGCTAGCTAGAGTTAGCTTGAAGTGTTCAGTAATCCCTTTATTTTCAAAACAATGAACAATTCAAACACTGTTGAATGAAAGTAAAATGACCTGAACAAACAAATAAAAACAAGTTTAGGTGCACTGGATTGGATTTTGATATGGGGTAGCTACTGTATATAAGGTTGGGGGCGGGCACCCATTAATTACTGTTTGCTACAACTTTTGGATTTTAACATTCAATAATGAAGGGGAAAATATTTTGAATTTATAAGATTGATTATTACAGTGTTGTATTTTTAGCACAAAAAAAAAAAACAATCGAAAACTAAGACGATTAAAAACACTAACAATGCTTAGCTTAGCCAAAAGATAGCTTAAGCAATTTTAGCAAATTCTCAAATCCCCAGAGTGGTGATACTTGATGAGATAAATTTTAAATATATTTTACTTTTAATTTTAACTAAGTCAATTATTAAACACTGGGTTGGAATTGAATTAGCTAAGAAAGTAAAGTTTAAAATTTGGTTAAAAAGTCTGAATACATCAACAAAACGACTAAACTTGTTTCTTTCACACACTTATACTGGATAAATCAGTACTACAAATACTTTGCTAAAACATAATCTAATTGAATACAAATGACAAAATACGTAAAATCCATGTAGCAGTGATGCTAAAATTGAGTTTCTTTTGCAATATTTTTGTTTTAATCCAAACAAAGGGTGTCTTAAATTCAAAAAATATTTCGGTATATTTGGTTGAAAATTAAGGTGTAAACTAGCTAGCTTTAAAAAAAGAAAAAAACCTTCTTTAGTACGCTAGTTAGCGAGTCGTTGTGAGCACAGATTGTCTGTTTTGATTGATGAAAATAATTATTTTGCAGTGCCTTAATATTTGAAACGCCACTGAAAACGTTTTTGTATGTTCAAAACTTCTATCAGCTAAATTTACGCAGTATAAGTAATTATTTTGTCAAAACAATAGCATAGCCTTTTCTAGTAAATAGTCAATAACACAAGAGTGCATCCTGATGTTTATACAACAAAAGCCCATAGCACAAAAGTGTTGCTGGTTTCTTTTGAAGGTAGGACATATTTGTACCGAGCTTAATTTGAAATGCAAAGCGGTGACATTAAACAGTTTTTTTTTTCCCCCGTCGCTATGATTAAATGGCCGATAGATATCAAAGGCTTTTAAATTCATGGCCCTCCAGACTGCTTCAGATTTCCTCTGTAACTTCACACTGGCCACATTGTTTGCTTTGGCTAAGTAGAGTCACTTGACGTCAGGCACAAACTCAAACCCGCCAGTGAGGGAGGGGGGGAAAAAGAGATTTAAATAAATAAATAAACAGTTCATAGTTTTCTGTTTGCTCATGTTCAGGAGAGTTCTGGTTCCAGGCTGGAAATGATTTTTGGATTTGCGAAGGTTAATAATTGTCCAATCTCATTAGGGGATCCTCAAGGGGGCGCAATCAGCAGTGGCTTGATCATAGCATTTAGTAATTTCATTTCCTTGATGCATTCATGATAACCTCCGCACGGTCTGTGAATTAGCTTTTTACTGGCTTTTTTACAATAATGAAATTGAATAATCCACAGAACATAGAAAGGATTTTTGCATGTTTGCTTGTATTTAAAATCTCGAGTACCCCCTGAAGTTCTTTCAAGTACCTCCAGGGGTACTAATACCCCCTTTTGAGATAGTCTTAGACTATCAAAAATATGTCTTTGGAATGAATGCGTTACCGATGGACCACGTCAGTGTTAAAAGGGAAGTCACACCCCCCCAAAATGCTTTGAAATAGGATGTTCCATACCGCATCCTTTTAAGAACATAACACCTCGTTTCATTGTGTCTTTTTTTTGGGCCAGGTGTTGAATAAATACATCTGATAACCGTGCAAAAGGAAATGAAACTTTCTGCCACACAAGAAAAGGTCTATCAGTGCAATAAAAGTCATATCGAGCTACACGGAGGCCAATGCTATTATTAGCATGTAGATAAATGTAAAGCTGCTAATGACTAGCTTCGAAATGCTAAATTAAGCTTACCATTCACAGTACTTTACATGTCTACTGTCTCAGTCTGTTTTTTTTTAATCTGTCAAATTTTGTCAAATGGGGATTTGTTGATGTTTGATGTTTGATTTTTGTCTTAACGGTGATCTCATTCAACTTTA
The DNA here is from genome assembly GCF_059441005.1 of Hippichthys cyanospilos. NCBI lineage: Eukaryota > Metazoa > Chordata > Actinopteri > Syngnathiformes > Syngnathidae > Hippichthys > Hippichthys cyanospilos. Next base: position 4,206,954 of record NC_142379.1, read on the forward strand.
TAGTTTCGAGATATGCTATTACTCAAAACATCAACTGCATAGCTGGAAGCACGTTAAACCAAGGTCAATAAAAGTCTGAATTTATTTGCTCTGCAAATAACAACATATTTTCCCTGTTGTTGCGATGATCAAGAAATGAAAGACATCTGCTCAAGATCCATTACCGGTCGGCTGTCCGTAACAACGGCAACCGTTCGGGCAGAATGTCTTGGGTGGGGGTTCAACTTGTTTTCAAGTGCATGTAAACAACATAAAAAGCATCCCACTTTCCACTTGACTAAAAAAGCCAATTCTGGGCTACAATGGAGTCCAGCCAACCCATAAATAAACCAACTTGTGTAACATTTATATTTGAACAGGTAAAATTCCAAAACCGAGCAAAATCCCAGCATATCTCGTGAGAAAGAATGAGTAGTTGGATACTTAATACTCCCGGTTAACATATGCTCATATGATCCTGTCCCGCCTACTGCATAAAGCGTCGCAAAGCTAAAACGAGAGATGATTGTATATAAGCTTGCGTTGAGTGCAATGTAACGGCACGTGCTCACCGGAGGAAACGGCTGCAGAGAGCCTCTCAAGGGCGTGCAGCCACTGGACTGGATGGGTCACTGACAGGGAGGTAATTGAATGCCAGGCCGCATGGCTGAAGGTCACATCAGGGAATGTGCGTGTTTACGTGCAGAGGGTTATGGAATTGCCAAAACCCTTGCCTTTGTGTCATTACAACTCAAAATACACGGGGATGTTCGATAACACTTTTTTTTTATATTGATATCGGTATGTGTGCTCGATTTTTGAGCGATACTAAGCACCTATTCCCCCTTCAACAAAAATTGACGGATCATTTTAAAGACAGACTGATTCATACCAAGTTGATATTTCCGTTAAAACTTCAAGAAAATGTCAATTTTCTAGTTATTTATTATATATTGAACGACAGCCACAAGTGGGCGAGCGATACTTTTATCAGCTGCTGTAAGGAGTACCAATGCTTTGAATAAAAGGCTAGTATTGGCACCGATACTATTGCCTGATATCAGGCACCGATACTATTACCCTAGAGCAGGGAGGGCATCCTATGACATTCAAAAAGCCGTTTTGACCCGGTTTCTACAGATAAGTTGTCCCACATTATTTTCATTAAAAGAAGCAAGCAGACTGAACCAACGTCTGAATCCATCCACGTTTACCCAGAGGCATTAACATGATATTTATTCGGCATTAAGAATTCATCAAGCTCTCCAATTTGCATTTTTTACTTATCTGTATTGTCGTATTTTGAAATATTTGCTTTTGCCACACTGTATTTCCTGTTTACCTTCTCTGTTCCTTGTTTAGCTTTTAGCGGCGTTTGTGTTAGCGGAGAAAGGTGGATTTGAACTCGAGTCTCTGAACTGTGAGGCGGACGTGCGAACCGCTGCGTCACCGAGCGACCCTGACATAAATGCATAAATGCAGCTAATATAAATAACTGGCAGTTGTCAAGGGGTATTTTAATACTGCAAATAAAAATGTCAGAGAATCAAAAATTTTACCCAAGTGTGGGAGTGACCAATAGTGGCCAGTCAGTGACAAGGGATGGTCATGGCCTCCCCTATCTTGCTCCACAAGATTTTCACGGTTTTCCAAAAAGGTGGCTACTTTTATTTCATGTATATTTTCTTATAAAGGAGGCGCGTCAGATTTTGCAACCCCCAACAATGATGACCCCCCCCCCCCCCCCCCCTCCCACCCCCTGGATAGCTCTCTTCATTATTTAATTGCCGAGCAGCGTGCTCTGATGCGCCGTGCTCAGTCAGGGATGCCGCAGATGTGCTGACACCCGCGCAAAAAAAACTCCGGTGCAGAACAGAGAAGGAGAGAAAGCGAAAGATGGCGCTGGTTTTGCCAAAGGCACAAAGGGCGAAGCAACACAGTGCAGCTCCCAATTGTACATTATGAGAGGTCGCCAAAATATGCAATGATATGGCCAAAAATAGTGTCTTAAAGGGCTGATATTGTATATTAAACTTTCCACAATGCTTATGAATTTGGCATTTGACACACTGCCAATGTAATTTCACATTAGTGATGTGTTTTATGGTATTTCTAACCAAGAGGTGAAAGGTCTTGTTTACTGAAGCCGCACCTTTCACTTCATTCTTCCATCCATTACTTTGACCAGTGGAGCGCTGGTGTGAATGAAGGTGCTAACACGGGCGTTTTACCAACAATAAAATGCTAAATTATGTCAAGAGCCATTCGTCCTTTCAAATAGGTCCTGTGGGAAAACAGGAATCATAACAACAGTTCTGCCCGTGGGGGAATTATTTACTATTAAGGTTGATTGTCCGATTATCGGCAAAACCAATTTTTATTTACAGCAACTCACACACACCAGTAACAACTCTCCACCTCGCACACATCTGCTTCTTTTTTTTTTTTTTTTTTTTTTACTAACTTGCTTATACAAAAGCTGGGATACTTGGAAATAGCACAAACCATACCAAAATGGCCGCTTTGAAGCCAAATGTCAGATTTCCCGTCTTTTTGGTAATGGATTCTTGGGATGTTTTTGTCTGTATGTTCCTGATAGAGATGACTAAAATTTAAAAAACTATTGGTGTGGCACCCTGGAGCATTTTTTTAATTTTTTTTAGTTATTGAGCCTGAGCGCGTACAATGAACATGATCACCTTTCAAACGTGGAGCAATTTGAGTGAAAAGTGACATCTCGTTCTTGGAAGCATCAGCCCTGCTATTGTGCTGTAGAGATGAAGGAAATCTGACACCGCCAAAGCAACGCTTGTTGTAGTGATGCAGCGAGAGAAGGGAATGTTCGGAGTGCAGTTAATGTTTGTGACCTTGCTTCCACTGCTTAATGATTTATTTTGGTGAAAAGATCTCTACTGTAACCCCAAAACAGGACGTTTTATGTTGAAAGTTTTTCTGTGGACAAATATTTATTTGTAATTCTATTTTTCAGAACATGTGTGACACTTTTTATTGATTGTTTTTTTTTTGTGGAAAATATTAATTAATAATTCATTATTACTTTTTGGGGTGGAAAGTAATAATTAATAATTGATTAATTTCTTTTGGAGAAAAGATTTCTTCTATGATCCAAAAAAGGACATTTTATGTTTAAAATTTTTCTGTGGACAAATATTTATTTGTAATTCTATTTTTCAGAAGAAGTGTGACACTTTTTATTGATTGTTTTTTTTTGTGAGAAATATTAATTAATAATTCATTATTACTTTTTGGGGTGGAAAATAATAATTAATAATTGATTAATTTCTTTTTGAGAAAAGATTTCTTCTATGATCCAAAAAAGGACATTTTATGTTTAAAATTTTTCTGTGGGCAAATATTTATTTGTAATTCTATTTTTCAGAAGAAGTGTGACACTTTTTATTGATTGTTTTTTTTTTTTTTGTGGAAAATATTAATTAATAATTCATTATTACTTTTTGGGGTGGAAAATAATAATTAATAATTGATTAATTTCTTTTGGAGAAAAGATTTCTTCTATGATCCAAAATAGGACACTTTAGGTTGATTATTTTTTTGTGGACCAATACAAATAAAGTTTGAAAGGGTTTAAATTTCATAAATAAGACACTGACGGCATGATTTTTTTTTTAACCCAAAAAACTTTGCACTGTTTAAGGTGTACTTTGCTGAAAACATATTTAATTGAAAAAAGATTGAGATCCACTCTCTTAGAGGAGAGGTGTGGATTATTAGCATTTCATTTTTTTTTAATTAAACATCTATACAATATGAGTGAAAAGAATAAAATAAAATAATAACCATTAATAAAAATTGGGAAAAAAAAAAGAAAAATAGAGTAAAATAGATAGTAGAAGTAACAGTTCAAAAGGAGGAAGTTAAAGAAGGAGGAAGTTAAAGAACTTGTCAGGTCTTACCCCTTTTTTTCACGTGGTTGTTACATAATAAATAAATACTAGTTAAGTTATATAGTATATAGTAAAGTAATATATCTCATAAATAGAACACAGCAGAAATATACACCTCTTAATTACAATTGTCTACGGAATAAGAAATGTTATACATGATTCACATATTTAACCAAAACCTTTTTTTAAAACTTTCTTAAGGGGCAGTGTATGATTCACATTTTTTCAGATCTATTCCATAATTATTCCATAAATGAACACCTTTAACAGAGACACACATTTGTTTTTGTCCTTGTCCTGTACTTTTTAAAAACACTTGTGCCTCTCAGATTAGAACGTCACTTGATTCTGATAGCGAAAAATGTTTTTTTTGAAGGGTTTTGCTTTCATAACAGCGGTATCAGCCCAAACAAAAAGCATCATCGCACTAAATCCAAACTCACACAATGTCCCAGACGGATACAACAGAAGTCAGGACGATCGATCAACCTGAGGCACAATCTCAAATCTCCATAGACGCCTTTGAAAACTTGACTGACGGTCTCCGTCAGTCTCCGAAATACAACGGGTCTCCATGTTACTCTTTCTTTAAAAGAGCGCCTTCGCCAAGTTTCCGTTCGCATGGGATTTCCGGCAAAAAGCAAAAGCTGAAAATAGTGGCCTTCAAACAGCAACGCTCTGCCAGTGTCATTTCATTACCGCTTATGGTGCCACCCGAGTGGCTCCCTCTTCACCTTGATTGCTTGCCAAATCACCGTTGACTTTGTTGAAGTGACCTCCGCTGTCCCGGACCATATGCTACGAAACTCCGCAACCCAACTTCCCTACTTGGCACTAAATAAGCAACTTAATAATAATTAAAAAAAAAAAGACTGCTTGACTGCAGCTGAGTGTTCCTGCCCACTCTATTTTTGTGAAGCTGTAGGACACATGAGTCAATAGATTTAAAGTTTAGAAAATTTCAAATTTCATATATATATATATATATATATATATATATATATATATATATATATATATATATATATATATATATATATATATATATATATATATATATATATATATATATATATATATATATACATATATATTAGTGCTGGCAAACAATTGAAATATCCCAAGATTAACTAAGATTATTCGCATTTTTCAAGAATTATTTTCTGCGTAAAATATCTACCACATTTATTATTTGAGAGGAGAGCCACTGGCACAAAATCTAAAATTGGGGCCCAAAAAAAAAAAAAGATTTTAGTGAGTATCTGTAACAAGCTTTGTAGAAAATAGTTGTTAAAATGTGATTAATTGCAATTGATCTTAGAAAATTCGTTATTATTCAATTTAAAAAGTTTAAGATCTTGACAGCACTGATTATATATATATATATATATATGTATATATATATATATATATATATATATATATATATATATATATATATATATATATATATATATATATATATATATATACTCAGAATGGATACATATATGATTATTTTGAGACAAGTACCAAAGTATTGTGAAATAGTCAAACGTTTTGCTCTTAATTCATATCTTTATTGTTTTGAGCTCAAGGGACCAAAAAACTCATATTTTTTGTTCATCTGCCAATTAATCTGTTTTATTCTGCCAAATATTGAAATGAAAAAAACCAACTTGTTAAGTCAAAACCTTTGCTCGCTTACAACTGTAGCATAAGCATCCATTGCCAGACATTTCTTCTCCGATAAATCAAGAGATGCGCATGTTGCATATCAAGTGAATGCACGGAAGCGTGCGAAACAGAAGGGATGAAAGGAGAAAAAAAAAAAAAAAGGGCGCAGATGCTCAGCAGTGGACTTGTCCCGGGGCTTAAAGCGGGGTATCGTTCGCCACTTTGCACAAAACACCACGTCAGGACCATCACGTGAACATGCAACACAGTTGGTCGCTTCACACTAAACATGTCAACTTCATTCCCTGCCTTTGGCTTTTCCCATTGACTGACTTCACCTTTCCATCTTCTGGCACGCTGTCGTCACCGGGACGGGAAAATCATCATCCCGGCTAAACTTGACCCATTTACGGTCTTGGCAGCTTTGATTTACAGATGACGTGAACGTGCGGAGAGGACTTGTCACGTAATCTCCGCGTTCGAAAGATCGCATTTCAAGTTAGCTTCAAGCTTTGCTTCACATTGGAGAGCAGCATGGGGCTTAACACACAAAACAGATGCTAACGAAAATAGCATGTAGCTCAATATTCAGAACGGTGTATGCGGAGCATGGGAATGACCCAAGATTGCCCAAAATAATACCGCATTTTTCTTACACCCCCCTCCAAAAATTGTGGTTTTACTGTATTTTAATTTTATCATAAAATTTTTAATTTGCATTGTTACTTCTATATATTGAATTGAAAATGTATTCTAATGATTAAATGAGCGTGATTTTAGGGAAGAGAGTGATGAATTGTCTTCACATTCATATTATTATTATTATTATTATTATTATTATTTCCTTCTACTTTGCGGGCATTATTGTAAAAAGAAAAGTCATGGAGTAAAAATAATATGCTATAGAGTTGTAATCTTTTCAAGTATAAAGTTGTAAAAAAACAACTTTTTCTTTAATTGCTAAAGGAAATCTTTTTTAAATCTTTTTTGAAGTAAGTGTAAACTCGTGTATTTTATTTGTCTATTTAACTTTAACAAAAATGAAAATTCATCATTTTCATATTTTCTTTTTTTAAGCAGGCAGAATTTGAGCCTGGAAAAAGTATTAGTAAATGCCATATATTTTCCAACATTTATTTTAATCTTTTAAATAAAAACAGTTTTTTTTCAATTAAAGGTTGTTGTTTTTTAATTAATGGAAATGTTTTTTTTTTGTCCAAGAAAATATTTGTAGCTTTGCATTTGTAGATTGCATTTCCCCCACATTTTTTTTCATTGTCCTTTCCGGACTGGCCCTAATGAACGCCTCCCTCCAATAAACGCCTGGCACTCTCTGCAGTTAAGCATCTGCAAAGCCCCGCTAGCTCTTGGAGAAAATCCACCAGTCTGTCACCTTCACTGCAGCAAATCCAAACAAACTCTCGCAGCACAGCAAACGCTTTAAGACCCGACTTTTCTCCAGACTTGACGCCAGACGTGTGCTCGCAGGGCACTTTGGACTGGGATGGTTTTGCGCGGACGTGGGGGGAGGGCGGGAGTCACTGGGATCAGTTACCAGGCAACAGCTTGGCCCCTGTCTCCCTCGTCTGGACATGAATGGAAAAGCAAGGTTAAGTGAGTGCATCTGTCAATGCACATGGACCACGACTGGAAGCCCACATTTTTTTTAAGAGGGTGATCGGGGGATTTTAATGATGTTACACATAATTTATGCACAATCATATAATAATGCATATCGCAGGCTCCTGTCAAATCTACCAGTGCGTTCATCTAACATGTGATGCATTATTTAGATACTTGCTCCATCCTTGGAGAGGCTGAGACGGTCACACCCCTCTCCGAGGAGTGTGGCACCTGCCCCGCTATGGTCCCACATGCATTCTACACACTGAATGAAGCATGATCAATCGCGCTCGGGGTAATCCATTGTGTGTGTGGAGCTAATCCTTTTTTGAGGGGGGAAAGCGACATCTCGTGTGAGGAAAAAAGAAAAAAAAGAAAAAAATGCCATGCATGTCTCAAGGTGCAGCGGCGGCACACACGCTCTCGCGCGCGCTCACGCACGCACAGATGGTGTGCAAAAATGCATTATATTGCACTTCGACTCACCTTGAGCGGCCGTTCCTCTGGTGCTGAATACACTTGCTATCAGAGTGGCCACATACCAAATCATAGTACTATTGCCAGCCAGCTATCGCCACGCTGAGTGCCCCGTTCGTTCGACCACGATGGCTCATATTCGACCTTGCGCCTCCTTATCTAGCTCTCCTCTCGCCTCCTTCTTCTTTTTTTTTTTTTAGCGACTTCTCGCATCCGGTGTCGTCTCCCCGGCGCGCTCGCCTCCCTTCGTCCCTTCTTCCCTCCCCCGTCCTTCCATCCGCATCCCCGATGAGACACAGCACCCGCACCGCCGCCGCCGCGCTCGTCTCGCCACACACGGAGCCGTTTTTTTTTCTTTTTTTTCCCCCCCCTTTCCCTCTCCCCTCCTTCTCTCTCTCTATACGAGAGCCCCAGAGTGGGAGGAAGCGCAAAGCCCAGCCTCCCCCCCCCTCCCTCTCCTCCTCTCACTCGCTCCCTCCCGAGGCTTCCTCCTTACAAACCCGCCCACTTCCTCTCACCTGATTGGCTTGTCGTCGGGGCTGCCGCGCGGGGATTGGCCGAGTCGGCCGTGCGCCTCATTCAAGGTGAGTTGGAGCGTGCCCGTAGTAGAGTAGTGGGGGAACCGCAGAATCATGCGCACTGAAAGATAGACATGCCTCAGACATATTTCCACCATCGAAAAAAAAACATCATTTAAAAAAAATCATCTCGTGTAAATGCAAGATTTTCGTTGTTTTTATCATGTGACACGCATGTGTGTGCGCGTGAGTGACGCATGGGTGTGGCGACAGAAATAACGCGTGAGGATGCAGCAGCTTCCCTTCACTACACACATGGTTAGCCCTTGATAAGCCAGCCACTATCCACTACTACGCTACACACGGCTCCTCACCCCTCCCCTCGCCTCCACTTCAATGGATGCCTCTCTTTCTGCATGCATGTGCACACAAACACACACACACATACGCACAGACGGGGCTGCGATGATTACGTCGCTTTGCGCCAAGCAGGCAACCATCAAAGGCTCTGTTCTGCATATTTAACATATTATATCTACAGCATGGTGGACGAGTGGTGAACGCGTCTGGTTTACAACACAGAGATTCGGGGTTAGAATCTCAGCCCAAGCTTTCCAATGTGGGATTTGCATTCTTCACCCACTTTGCAAAGGGTATAACCGTTCACAATCGCATTTTGTAGGAGGGGTCACTAATTATTCTCAAATTGAGGTATACAGGATTTCTGCAGGTATCAGCAAATCTATTTTAATTTTTAAATTAAAATTAATGTTCTATTTTAATATTGTTTTTTTATGCAACTTAAATGTAATCTCAACATCTAACTGCATACGCATGTAGGACAGGAACAGTGCATGTTTCTTTTCAAATTGCGAGCAAATGAATTGGAACATGAAGGAATTTGCGCATCACATTATTAGAAGGTACTTGTCTGAGAAAATATTTTGCCGTTGTGTTTTAGATTCACACCGATTTAATAACTTTCAGCTGTAAAAAGCTATTATTTTGTCCATAATTACCTTGGTAGTTCATGTCTTATTTTTCATACACAGGTAATACTTTTAAAACCATCTATTTCCCATCAACCAACAATGCAATTTACTCACAACCAATCACAGCTCACATTGTGAACATCACATGACCAACAGATGAGCCTTGATTGGTCGGTATCCAAGTCTTGAGAAAACGTGAGGTCATTTTCAGTCAACAGCACATATATATATATATATATATACATATATATATATATATATATATATATATATATATATATATATATATATATATATATATATATATATATATATATATATATATATATATATATATATATATATATATACATATATATACATATATATATATATATATATATATATATATATATACATATATATATATACATATATATATATATATATATACATATATATATATACATATACATATATATATATATACATATATACATATATATATATATATACATATATATATATATATATATATACATATATATATATATATATATATACATATATATATATATATATATATATATACATATATATATATATATATATATATATATATATATATATATACATATATATATATATATATATATATATATATATATATATATATATATATATATATATATATATATATATATATATATATATATATATATATATATATATATATATATATATATATATATATATATATTTATATACAGGTTTTTTTTGCATTTTGATTTGTGTTTAGCATTAAGCTAGCAGTCATTTGTACAGTATAGTATGACTTTTGTCGCCCCACGTTTTAAGCTTCGGGAATTGTTTGCGGGCAACTGCAGGGTTGTCTTTCTTGCATTGTAAAAAAAAAAAAAACCGGAAATGATTTCCACACACTTGAGCGTTCCACCCCCCAACCGAAGTTACCCCAAGTGCTGACGCAGCAATCTCGACCACATGCATGCAGCCGCATAAGACATGCGTTTCCGTGGCGGAACGTGCGTGACGTAACGGGCATTAGCTTCACGAGGCCATTTTGATTTTCCGTCATGGAGAAAGGCCAGAAAAAAGATAAGATAATCTCTTATGCAACCAAAATATTGGTTTTAGATGAAGCCGTGAATGTGAAATCTTTCTGATTTTTGAAAAGCAAAAGCAGTGGGAGTTCCCGAGAAGCAAGTTTAGGATTATGTGTTACATAACTGAAAAAAGGAAATGAAATTAGGCAATACATTATCACCACTAGCGATACACCGATAATCGACAGGATATTTTGGTGAATATCAGCATCTGCCTTTTTTTTATTAACACATCTGATAGCTGATAATAAAGCATTTTGAAAATGTGTTAACTTTTTACTGTAAACTATTTATGTAAAATTTAAAATTATCTATTTAAATTTCACTTCCCTCTATTAGATATTCTACTCTTTTTTTGTTTAAAATGTGTCTAAAAACAAAAATAAGTGAAAATGTAAACATCCCGTTATTTTGAAGAACTTCATTTACTGTCGAAAACAATAGATTTATTTACTAGTTTTTGTGTAACTTTTTGAGACATGCTGATAACCATGGGAGCTCTGCAAACTTTTTGTTCAAATTTTACAACAAAAAAGGTAACATTTTCTTCTACATTATGCAAATTTGATAAGTTATTTGATACATATTAAACATGACACATAGTAAACGAGAATATGTGACACTATTTACAGTTGTATATATATATATATATATATATATATATATATATATATATATATATATATATATTTTTTTTTTTTTTTTTCTCTTCTCAATAGAAACTGAAGCAAAATTCAAGCCTGCAAATACAATGCAAGTCTCAGACAGACACAAATAGTCGAGTGGCAGTGATTTATGCATGTGTACACTACAGAGCCCCATTCCGCATGTCAGCATAGCCTGTAATACGTGAAGCAAAGGTTTCCCACCATGCACGATGAGAGGATGTCTTATTATGGTGCGTTTAGAAGCGCCGTGCGTCCCTCGTTGAGAAAAGTGCGGCTGTGTGACGTCACGTGATTTGAAGTTTTGAATGACAGGGTCAGAATATAACCTCATCAACAAACATGATATATTTTTAAGGGTACACGTTTATTGTATGGATTTATGTGTAGCAAATAAGGACATCATTGTTATCCGTTTACAACTGCGCTAAATGCTTAATGAACTTAAAGGAAAATGTTTAAATAATCAGCAAATATCAGTCATTTGGCTGACATTATAGGGTCGTAATCGACCAATTAAATACACCAGCCTATTAATTGGTCAGGCTTTAGTAAAAGGTATGCACAAGCAGGTGCACATAATTAACTGGGACCAGTCCCCGCATTGAATGCCATTGACGACTATAGGCGTCAAAGATCCATTTTTACTGGGCTCCAAAACCTCCAAAAGTCTATTTTAAAAGTGTAAATTTTACACTTGTATTTACACTGAATATTTGACTCTTCCGAGCGCAAATTACTTTTAAATATATTGTATTAAAAAAAAGACGTTTCAAAGTGACGTAGTTGGTCATACGCAGTCGCCATGGTTACCTACACACAAGCCTCTACAGGCGTGTCACATGCATCACTGCCACTGCAGGATGCATCCAATTAAAGTAGAATTAAAGCAAAAAGGCAGCACCCGGGGTGTGAAAAGCACATTTAAAGGAAAGTCATCAAGTCTTTCAGGGTTTTTTTTTTCCTTGCATAAATCTATTTTTAGCACAGTGCCAATTTGCACCACGTGTGCAGCGCCTGTGAATTCACAGCTCTCATGCTTGGGTGTAACCTCACCTTGCTGTTTTGGGATGCAAGTCATTGCATATTTGGTTGCACTTGTTTCCCCAACTCATTGTAAAAAAAAATATATATATATATATATATATATATATATATATATATATATATATATATATATATATATATATATATATATATATATGAATTTGTGTACATGAAAAAAATGTAAACAAATGTAAACAAATTCATATTATTGTAAACACAGGGAGGCGTAACAATATTTGTATTTTTTATTTTATTTTATCATTGCATCAAATGATATGTAGACAGTCTGTGGCTGGCGCAGCAAAAGTAAAACCTGGGCTTATTCCGCCACCTACCGGCCATTATTAAGTACTTATTATTATTAAGCTCATTTGAATGTGCGCGATGGAGTTTCATGGTCAATTCGGGCTGCACGATTATGGCCAAAATAAAAACAGGGATTATTTTGGTCAATATTGAAATCCCGATTATTCATCATGTTTGGTCAAACATGTCTTTTTATTGCCCTTTTTTAATCTCAACGCCATTTCACACTGCTAAATAATGTATTAGGGTGAGAAATTAAAATACTTTTTTCATACAAACATTTAGGAAACATTGCCCTCTAGTGGTAGTGCTTGATTTGACTTGATTAAAAATACGTGCTTGACTTTTTAAACGTTAATATCGCAATAAACCGTAGCAGCCAATATCGTGTAATTTACACAAACGTCTATGCAAGACCTTATTCAATTTAAAGATGTCTCTTTGTGGCTAGCAAAAACAAAAAAGAAATAAAACAAACAAACAAACAATACACCTGCAGATAAGATGCACTGGACTATAAACTGCAGGTCTCAAATCATGAGAAAAAAGTTGCGCCTTACAGTCGGAAAAATATGGTAATTTGTTCCGGCTCGATGTGTTTCCTGAAACGTAAATGTCTTCCGGCTTTCGTTAATTTGTTGCCTTGCTAAAAGCTCGATCCGTACTTTCTTTTTGTGCGTGTGTTTAACTGTTACACGCTGTCCTATTACATCACTCAAAGAAGACAGACTGGGCTTTAATGTCACCAACTCTTTAAAGTCTTTTGAGTCCACATTAGTCGTTCATATTAGACTCCTCGAGAGGACGTGTTCTGAATATTAGTGTTTTCTAATCTTAATATTAACGTGAAGTCGTTATAAGTCAACCGTTTTGTCGGTGATGACAAAAAACAGGAGGACGATGTCTGCTGTGTGCGCGACTTGGATTTGTTTTATCGCGGTCGCATTCATGTGTAAGTGGATGAATTATATGGATGTGATCGCCAAGAGAGGTTTTATTTTTTGTTATTAATAAGAGACGATCTGCTTTTGTTGAAAAAAAAAAAATGAGGGTGACGTGCATGTTGCACAAAAATAGGTGCGCCTGAAAATCTTTCCATTCATTGATTCATTATTTTGAAATGGTGATCTATTTGTCCAAAAAATGAGTCAAAATATACATTATTTCAATATTTAGTTTGAAAAAAAAAAGACTATAAATTGTATATAAGACGCATCCTTAATTCTGGGGTCGAATTCTGGTATTTTCTATGCTACCATGTATAAAACGTACCAACATTTGGCCAACATTGCAAAAACTATAGCAAATCAGTATTAAAACTCTCATATCTGTGAGTTATATATATTTGTTGCGCCTTAAGTGAAGCATATTTCAGATTTCCCACATTGTCAGCAGCCAGTGAGTAGCAATATTTTGCATTTTCACTCGTCTTTTAAAGACACGGGGTACAATATTTAGAGTTGCCGTTCACTGGTGTTACACGAATGCAGCACGCACACTTTATCATCGCAGATTTATCAATGCCAGTGCATATTTTCAAGAGTCTGTACGTTCATTCGTAGATACTTAAGTATTACATCGACACTTAAGTTCACGAAGGACATTAATTTCCAGTAAAGTATTAAATCATCAACTGATTTTTTTGTGATTAGTCAAAACCTGTCAAAACCTAGTCAAAACCAAAAACTGATTCGCATTGTTCTCCAATTAAATACCATAATTGGGGGATGTGTTGCTTTGTGTTGGGTTAATCTTCTTGGATGCAAATAAGAAGAGTTTAATACTGTGGTTGTTTGTATCATGTTAATCTGCTGTCGATAAAACGAGTAGCCCAGATGCTAATGAGAGAAAACTCCCATCAGATTGAGTCAGCATGTAACGTTTTTTTCTTTTTCTTTTTCTCACAGGTCACATCTCATCATCGCTCCAAATGGACCTCTGGACCCCGAACAAGATGGTGTCGGCAAACCAGTTCGAGTGTAAAGTTTCCGCAACTTTGTTGTTTTTCTTTCATGCTTAATTTCCTTTGAACTAACCTCCCATCTTTCGTCCTTAGCTGCCAAATTGCATTGCTATATAACGGGCTTCTCCGCCGAAAATATTCGGCTTAGGTGGAAGAAGATCAGGACCGGCGTCAAGAGCTACGTTTACTACCAAGGGAAGTTTGTGGGTAAATAAAACACGGCGATCTGAGCGAACTGAACGCCACTCGCGCCAGAACGCTGCTCCGAAATCCGTTTGCGACCTGGCTGCTGTGTTTAGGTCAGGATTCCATTTTATTTTTCCTCACAAAAGGCGACTTGGAGAACAGGGCGGCGCGCATGGACCGAGCCGGCATTGTGATCTTCAACGCCACGCGGGAAGATGCGGCCGAGTACCGCTGCGAGGTGGCCATTTTGGACGGTCAGGAATTTAAGGAGATTACGATTCATCTTGAAGTGAAAGGTGTGTTAAGCTCCCATACCACTCAGTTGCAAATTTTGGTGCGCGTTTGTTCGTAAAACCAGCACGTGACCTACGTGACATTAAAACATTCACTGAAGCGAATTTTGAACATTCCTGGCGATACAAAAAACTGAGATTGTTTCCGAACAATTAAGATGGTTTAAGACGACAATCTTAAAAAATATGACTGGAACAAACAATGAAAATTGGACTATTTCCTCACAACACGGAAAACAATTAAGGAAAGCTGTTTAGAGAGCAATCAAAGTTTAAAAACTTCTTCAACAACTTTAATAGAAACCCTGAAATTTCAAACACAATAATAGTAACAACAATAATAACTCGAATAATAACTATAAATTCTCAATAGCATAATAACTCAATGTCAATATGACCAATCTAGTTCAACTGTAAACACACAAAAGAAACAGGTAAAGCTTACTTTATCGGTTCATTCCCCATCTACCAATCCCAATCTCAATATTCATCCATATATAAGGCGCACCTGATTACAAGGCGCACCATCAGCTTTTTTTTTTTTTTAAAAAAAGGCTTTTAGGTGCGCCTTATAGTGCGGAAAATACGGTAAATCATTCTGAAAATTTCTTTAGAACGTCTTAAGAGCAATTGTGAGAACTTGAATGAGTTCTGATGCATCTTCAGTTTATAAACATTCTAAAAACGTCTACAGCAGTTGGCAGTTGGCGTTTTAAAAAATGTAAGGCTTTCAGGTGGGCCTTATAGTGCAGAAAATACGGTAAATCATTCTGAAAATTTCTTTAGAACGTCTTTAGAGCAATTGTGAGAACTTGAATGAGTTCTGACAGATCTTCAGTTTACAAACATTCTAAAAACGTCTACAGCAGTCGGTATGTTGTCCACAGTGAAACCGGCGGTACCGGACTGCACAGTCCCCAAGCTGATCTTGGCAGGCGAGAGGGTCGAGCTCAAGTGCGTGGAAAGCGAGGGCTACCCTGCACCTGTCTATCGCTGGTTCCGAAACGAGGAGGAGCTTCCTCAAAATCCAAAGTTAGCTAATGAAACGTATACCATCGACGCGGACAACGGAAGCCTGGTATGACGCCTTCCCTCACTTAGTACATTTACATATATCCCAAATGTCCAAATACTGTTATCGAGTCATTTGACGTTTGCCCTCAGATAATCAGCGAGGTGAGGACGGAGGACGGCGGTGAGTACTTCTGCCAGGTGGAGAATGACTCCGGAGGCGCCAAATGTCCCCCCCAGTCCATGCGCATCTGTGAGTGACGCAAACGCGTGTATGCACTTCGGATAAGGAAAATAGAGGCCTTGTTTCACCAGTTTCACACTTTGAGAAGATTCACTGTAGTTCTACTGATTTGTCTCAAACGTGACCAAATACTCGCTGGACAATCCGGCGGGTTACCCCTAAACTTATTCATGCAAGGCCAGTTTTGTTTTTTTCATGAATTCCAAGCGCCATACAAAATGTATGTGTGCGTAGTACTCATTCACTCATCATTCGATTTACCACAAAATTGAAGCCACAATAACGAACGTCCTAAAACTTATGCTGACCGTCCAAATGAACTCTTAGTGTAAACATGATCTCACTAGATTGTGTTTGTGTACCTAATTCAATCATAAACGAGGTATGTTTGAACATCGTACCTTTTTTGCAGCTGTATACCAGTCATTTGTCTTCATTGTCTGCGGAACCATTTTATCAATCGTCATTGTGAGCAGCGGCCTCTACTGGTGGTGCATCTCCTCTGGGAAATTCTCCAAAAAAGGCCAAAATGAAAACGGGTGTGTCAAATACCAAATATTGTATTTACTCTTGCTATGACTAGTCAATCTGATCCAATGCTTTTGTTTTTGTTTCAGTCGTGTCTTATTCTCTAAAAAAGCCCAAAATGAAAAGTGAGTGTAATACAATCTACTCATTCCTGCGTCGGAAAAAAAAAAAATCATTTCATTGTGTTATCTATGACTACAGATTGAGTGATCCTTCAAAGACGGATGTCATCAACTTCGGCAACACGGATGAGGTACAAAACTCAATGGCGATTCAATGGTGAAAAAAGATGACGCTGTGGCGACCCCTAACGGGACAAACCAGAAATGAAACAAATTAATCAGCTGGGAATGTTTGAAATGGTGTGGAAGAAATGCATATTACCTGGAAAGTTGATGTTTTGTTGTTGTTGTTTTTCCTTCCGGCAGGGAAATTTCCAACACATGTCATCTTTCATTGTCTGAGCCTTGGAAGAAAAAACAAGAATGGCGCTGGTCGTTAAGCGCAAACTGGAACGTGGCGCACTCTATTCACAACAAAATATAACATGCCAAAGTCATGTTTAGTATGACTTTGTGGCACTTGTCCATGTTAAATTTTAACTTTTTGGCATTCATACTTTGTCTAAAAAAAAATTAGGAAATGTTATAAAATGGCTACTATTTAAAGTTGACTTGATCATTTTTAAAATGCGTCTAAACTGTTGATACATGTATCAAATAACCTTTTTAATATGAAATAAAAATACATGTATCGATGATGTCTCACAACACACGCTTAAAATAACATGATAGGCAGCACACAGTGCAGCATAAGTAAAACCTGGGCTTGTCCTGCCACCTACTGGTCATTAACGAGTACACTTATTTGAATAAGCACGATGCATCCAAAACTCGCAATCCGAGTCAAAATCAAGATCTATTGCTTTCTTGCAGTCATCTTAATCACATGAAATATAATTAAAATTCCCAACAATTCTAAAGTCGAGTATATGTTTTAGATGCAAGCTCATTTGCACTTTTGAATGATTGGCATTTGGGAATCTTTTTTTTCATGTTTATGAATGCTGTATTCAAGCACATTGTCAAAAGTGATGAACATGCATTTCCTGTCCATCTTCCTCCCCGATGCCCTTGTGCATAAATTCATTTGACTTTTCCCTCATCGTAGTCTTACAGGCACAGCCGTGCTAAATGAAAAAAAAAATGCAATGCAACTGAGAAATAATGGCATGAGTGTCCGAATTATTGTAAAATGTGAGGGAGATGTAATGTATTGACATGATATCATGTCTTCTTAATGAGCTTTTTTTTAGATTTATTTTTTTAACATATATTATTACGTGGGTGACACCCAGTGTCCAGAATGAGACATTACAGCACCCATTTTATTATCCATAGATTTTGATTTGGGTCATTTTCCTTCGTCTGGATATGTGGCTTTCGTTGTATTTATTTGTGTTGTATACAAAACGCGTTTTTTTAACAAATAGAAAAACAGATCATTTATGCAACTTAAGCAAAATTCTGTATTGTGATAAATAGGGAGCCAAAAGTGTTTTAACTTTTTTTTTTTTAACTTAATTTTGACTGTATATTTACAGTTGACCTCTTCTATTTGTGGACTATTTGGGTCCAGTCCAGTGTGCAGATCAAACATGTATTTACATGTATTTAATACTAATTTTTGTGGAGCTTAGTTTTGAATTACTGACAAAAATACGAATTTTCAAGAGAAATGTCAATTTCGGGATTTCTACAAAACAACCCCCTTAAGATTTTAAGTTTCATTTCCTTGCAGCCAGAAGGCTCAAAAATTGTAATCAAAGTGTATGAAAACAAGGGATTAGTGGATGTTGCGCACCATTGACTAGGTATGCTGCAAAACTTAAAATTAGTTTTTTTCTCAAAACATAACTTCGAATTGCAGTAACTGCCAGGTTTTTAGCTCATTTTAAAGACAATTGTTGGATTAGAATATACCAATTGCTCAATTTTCAAAGATATAAGCCTGATTTGGGGAAAACGCATCACATATGCTGTACTTATTTTTCCTCCCTTAATCTATTCATCAGAAAAAAATGTGTGCCCTTTGAAGTATTTATTTCATGTTTGTTGTTCTTAGAAAATTCCACAAAGCATATACAAAAACTGTTGTCATTCAGAAAAGAATAGTGTTCCTTGTTTATATACTTTTTGTTGTTGCTTTAGTTCACTTTAAAAAAATAAAAATAAATAAATATTTTTCTTATTGTGTGTGTGTGGTCCGATTCTAAATCAATTAAATCAAGTTCAGGACAAGACTGTTTTGAATGAAAAGGAATAAGAAATTGAAAGAAAATTAACGTTAAATTATGGTCATGAATGAAATCCGCGATAGTGAAGCAGCAATAACCGAACCGCGATGTAGCGAGAGAACGCTGTCTCCCCGAAAGACATCAGCAGGTGTTTGGAGCCTGCAAGACAACACTCAGGGCGTAATCGCGCGAAAACTGTAGCTATGGAAACTGGTCGATGGCAACATCCACCAGTCCTCTGTGTCGCGCTCTCTTTCTCTCTTTCTGTGTCCCCTCTTCCTCCTCGTACCTTGTGCGAGGTGGCGAGCGCGTGTGTGGCCGCGGACGACAAATGAGACGCTGCAAGATGGCGATTGTGCGACTGATAGCGTGTTGTGTGCTGTGCGCCTGCTTCGGTAAGACCTCGTTCTATGCGGGACATATGTGCGTGTCGCCTTTACGGACGCTCGTAGACTAGAGAACATTATCCATAACCGCCGCTGCAGCCTCATTCTCGGCTAACATTCGAAGCATCTGCTGCTAAGTTAGCTCGGCGGAAACAGGTTGAATGAGAATTAAAAAAAAAGATACGTTAGGCGTTGTAACTTCGTTTAGGGGGACAATGACGTCCCACCTCTCTTTGGAGTCCACATCAGTAGTTCAGATTTGACTCGTCGATTTTGGTTGAGTTCGCTCCAGATTGCTTTTAATTAATTAAGATGACGGGGTAGTTAGTGTTGTTAATAATACACGCGACGTGGTTATTGGTCAGCTTCCATGTGGCTCGTGATGGCGAAAAGCAGAAGGACAACATCTGCTTTGTGTGCGCCTTCATGTGTAAATAGAGCGTCCATGCTGCTTCACTTCACTACTACTGTCAATAATGGCTGTGTGCGTGAGGAGGATTTCCGTGGATGATGACGAGCTGCTTTTGTTCGAATGTTTTACGTCGAATATGGGGAGGCTGTGAACGTGGCGTAACACTACGCACCCCAATATTTTGTCGATTTTTTTTAAAGCTTTACCAGCGGTCTGGAGTTTCCTTTTTTTTTTTTTTAAATTTATTGTATGTTTATTTATTCTTCTTTTTTTACATGGACATAAACATCTAAGAAAGAAGTAGAAAGTAAACCAAAACAAAGCTGTTATGATACCAGAAACGCAAAACAACCCACTCCGCCTCATGACCACAAACACACCAATAGTACATACGAGAATAACGTCAGGTGATGAGTCACACCCTGCTTCACCAAGACATGATCAAATCACGTGATAGGCAAAGGTTAAGGATGAGCAAGTAAGTACCCATATACAGTAAGCACCACAATCAGACTGAAATTGGTTGAATTTAGTGAAGTATAATTAATAGTCAAGCAACCCTGCATATATGGTTCATATCAATATGTAGAATCTTGGATTTAGAATTAGTGGTGTCCAGATTCTGGTCACGTGATCGGAAATCAGGCAGGACCACATCACTCGAATTTAAAAAAATGACAATACAGCTGGAAACCATGGAGCTAAACGCAGCCAGTGGGGAATGTTTAAATGTTTTAGGATACCGGTACTTGGTCCAAATTACTGCTACAAACAAAAAGCGTCGCACAATTTAAATACATTTTAAAAAAGTTTGGATCCACCTTTTTTTCTCTCCTTATTTAACTGGCCGAGGTATTGAATCAGAACGCTGTATCGGCACGGACACTAGGACCATGTCTCTCACCCAGTAGGCATGTTGCTATGATCCTTTGATGCTTTGAACCTGTTGGCTTTGTCTTTGCTGTTTTGGACTTTGTTGTATCAGTTTTGTGATGGCATGCGAAGAGTAAAGATCTCCACTAGCACAGCAACGTGTGGTTTCTTCGCCGGGCCAGCCGGGCGGCCTCATCCCAATGTGGCGAGGCGAAGAAACCACACGTTGCTGTGCTAGTGGAGATCTTTACTCTTCGCATGCCATCACAAATATATATATATATATATATATATATATATATATATATATATATATATATATATATATTAGTGTGTTGCTACCATGTTATGGTGCATATATTTCCAAGTAGGGCTGGGCAGAAAATGCTAATGTGCTAAGGTAGCGCCGCGGCCATCAGGTGACTAACGATGCAGAGACGAATCACTCACAGGGCGGCTGGTGACGTCTCATCAACCCCGCTGAAAACAGCCAGCCGGGCTGATGGATGCGGCCGGTGTTGGGATGATGTGTCGTTTGTGCGCCGGTGTGTGTGTACGGTCACCTTGCTGAGTGGAAGCCGACGGGTGTGTTGGCTGGCGTCTATAAACGCTAGATTGCATCTGGAAGGCTTGAACTCCTGACCCAAGTGTGAATCAACGCTCTACGACAGGTAGAGTTTGGTTTATCGAACGAGTCACCTCTTGCATCTTTTCAGTAGTTTTAGCCAGTGAATTATGCAGAAAAATTGTTGAATGCACTGTGTGTTATTTTTGAGAAGTAGGGAGCGATGCGCTAATTTTACTCAGTTATATTTTTTGTATTTCTGTGACTTTTCTCACTAACCATAGGAGGTTTGTTTTGTTTTCATTTTGCCAATGCGCTGTTCAAGGTTGAGAACATATCGTGGGCCATTTCTATGGAAACATAAAAGGATTGGATTCAATTCTTTACCTAGAAAATAAAAATAAGATTCTACATTATTCTGTTTTTTAGTAATTACCGTATTTTCCGCATTACAAAGCGCACCTAAAAGCCTTAATTTTTTTTAAAAGCTGATGGTGCGCCTTATAATCAGGTGCGCCTTATATATGGATCAATCTTGAGATTGGGATTGGTAGATGGGGAATGAACGGATAAAGTAAGCTTTACCTGTTTCTTTTGTGTGTTTACAGTTGAACAAGGTTGCTCATATTGACATTGAGTTATCATGCTATTGAGAGTTTAAAGTTATTATTTGAGTTATTATTGTTATTACTTTGAGTATTACTATTTTGTGATTGAAAAAGTTTTAAAATATGTCATTAATTCAGGGTGCGCCTTATAATCCAGTGCGCCTTATATATGGAAAAGCTTTAAAGTATGTCATTAATTGAGGGTGCGCTTTATAATCCGGTGCGCCTTATAGTGCGGAACATACGGTACTAAAAATAGGTCATTTGGTCAAATGTTTTTCCGCGCAACAGTGATCCATGTTTTGGATTAGTGGCATCTGAAACATCTCAACTGCCCCCTTCATTGAAAACATGAACAAAAAGAATGAAAATGTGTTTTTGATGGCAAAATGACCATTTGCATAAATATATAACAACACTACTAAAGTGCTTGATTGGCTTAATATTAAGAGGAGGGCTGGCCACGACTGTCATCTATCCATTCATTAAAAAAAGATCTACATGTGCACTGAAAGAGTTAATAAACTGCGCGCTTACGTTTTTAAGCAACATAGCAAAAACGACCAGTACAAATTTCCTTTTTAAAGTTACATATTGCAGGCTTCCCTACGCCTCAATTTAACCCTCTGGTGAAATTATGGTTACGGTTGGTAGAATATCGATAGAAAATGTCCCCCTCGGGGTCAATACATATTTCTTGAATCTGAAGTCATTCCCTTTGAGGATTAAAGAGTGTCATATAGTCTCTGAGAATGACTTCCCAGTTTCAACATATTGCGCAATCAAAAGCGTCCGAGCGACACTTCCTTTCTCATCCCCCTGAAGAACCTATGACAACACGCTCGCCGGTTGTTTTCACACGGCCGATCCCAACGGTCCGAGCGGCTCGCAGCATGTTTTGCCTGGGCTGCGCCGGAATGTCTGGGAAAGCGTCTTTTTATAGCCGCGTTCATATTTTGGCGCGTA
Organism: Hippichthys cyanospilos; assembly: GCF_059441005.1. Taxonomy (NCBI): domain Eukaryota; kingdom Metazoa; phylum Chordata; class Actinopteri; order Syngnathiformes; family Syngnathidae; genus Hippichthys; species Hippichthys cyanospilos. The sequence goes on from NC_142379.1 coordinate 4,229,577, forward strand.
AGAGGATTGTACGACGTGACTATTGGAGTGCCAGTTTCTCCGCGCTTGCTTTGACGAAGAACACGGGGGGATTAAGACATGCTGGGATTATTGTTGTCATTCCCCAATATTGTCTTGATGTTGACCCGCATTACGGCACAGAGGCGCCATTGTGGCAGCATGGGTGCTTTTATTCTCCGCTCCTATTAGCATTTAATGTGATTGTTTTCTGGTTTCCCACGGCCTACATTTTGCGAAGAGTGACAACCTCCGTAAAACTGGGAAAATATTTGACAAGCGTGGGATTGGGGACATGCTTTTTGATTGCATGTCCTTTGATCAACTACAACAGGGGTCGGTGACCTTTATCATTCAAAGATGTCCTGAGTGGACCCCCGTGTTACAACGTCCCTGACGTACGATATTTTCATGTTGCGATGTGGAATACCGAGTTTTTTCATGTCCTCTTCATGACACGTTCCCCGTTTTGCGCCCAAAACAACTGTCATGACCCTAGGGGCTTGGCTGTATTTGTGTTGTTTCGTCTCCATCTGCAGGCGTTTTTTGGTAATTACAATTATTTTCAGTTGCCTTCCCTGCGATGTTTGTTACAATTTTCATTTTTGTAACTTTAGGATGTTATTGTTGTTATCTTCATTTCTGTCAAAGTGTTACTTTGATGGTTACCAATTTCCAAATTTGTTTCAGTAACATGTCATCATAACATTATTTATAACAATAAAACTTGATTATCGTAATCGTAAAAAGATAAAATTATGTTCGCACCGTATAACAATTTCATTTTTGTCACTTTACCATTCATGTAACGTTACAGAAAAGTTCTTGTGAAACTTGAATCTTGTAATATTGTAATTCCTTGTGATATTACAACTTAGTTGGGGAGCATATCAATTATTTTCTCATTATTTATTCATAATTTGATTTACTCTTTCACAGGCTCTCCCCAGATGTGAACCATTAGCTTCTCTGGCAACGTCAAGTGTGCTCTGTTGATGTAATCGGAAGACCCAATTTCATATGTTTAGAAAAAAACAAAGCCCAGTATTATGAAGGGACTGAATCCATAAATGTCATGCTTTTTTTTTTTTTTTCAACTTTGCGCAAGTGCCTCTCGGGCGTGGGGGTTGTGGCAGTCGGGGGAGGGGGGGGTACAACATCCTCTCATGTCTTTGTAGCCGTTTTACTGCTAAGCCATAATGCTACACCTTTGGCCTGTCCGCCGTGGACGAAGCTGTTAAGGGATAATCCACAAGTTGCGAGGGGATTGTTTGCTGGACGAGCTCGCCTTGTGTCTCTCAGGATGTCCAGTCACAGCTGGAGTAAAAATAGCTCTCAGCCCCCGCCCCACCATGTTCAGGGTGGGAAAAGTCAGGGGGAAGACAGAAGCCGAGACCTGGGAGTCACGTCTCATCCGCGCACGGCGGCGCCTTGATACGAATTGATGCTCAGGCAGGAGCCCTGTTTTCAGAACTCCCACAGGCCATCGTGTGTGTGTGTGTGTGTGTATGTGTGTGTTTGAGCATGTTGGCGGCGACGTGCTTGGAGGCGAACGGAGTGATGTCGTGTGGTAGCGGCCTGCTTTGAATAAAGACCTCTAAATTAGTCAGAAAGCTGCAGGGGAACAAGGAAAGTGGGATGTCTTGCGGAGCGAGAGGCTTTTATTTGTCTTAATTTCAGCCTCCATTTTGCTGCCTTTTATCCCACCCCCAGTGGGAGTGTGGATTCTTTCATGACCCAACGGGGGGGGGTTGGTAATTCCTATGTGTGTCCTGCTATTAACTACATGAGAATGATCGCCATAGACACTATACAGACCCAGTGGATGATGAAAACATTCGCCACAGCAAATTTTTAATGACTCTCATTTGTGGGTCTTTGTGGTTCTAATTACTCCTTCCTGTTCATCCGAAAGCATCTCCATATGCATTTTTGAGTTAAAATGTTGTCAACAACATTTTTTAATTCATCTGTGGTGCTCGGAAGGAAAATTAGATGTGGTTTGATAATAAAAACTGCATTCAACTTAGAATAGCTTCAGAAAACTATTTGTCGGGACAACAAGCGCATAGCCATGCTTGCTAATAAGAGGTGGAGATGCGACATAGCATAGTTGACAGCCGGTTTTTTTCTTCCATTGTTTCCCGTTCAGCGAGTGGCATTTTCTCATTCATATTGACATATATAAGTCATTGTCACAATTTGGCGTTGAATTTGGATCATTTGCCAATATTGTCCCTGAAAAATTGCGAGACTGACTCAGATTGGTCAGAATCTGACCAAGAAAATGCTGCTCAGAATAGGAAAGAATGGAAGGAAACACCGGCTGTCATGTCTCCGCCCATTTGCCGGCAAGTATGGCTGTGTGCATGTTGTCTCGACAAATAGTTTCCTCGAGCTATTATGAGCTTGCTTTAAAACCAAAAACACATTTATTTCCCCCGGAGCACCAAAGGTACCGTTTAGGTCAAACTTTTGTGGTGTAAAAATAGTACATTTACAAGATTTGTTCCTATTTTTTCAATTAAAAAAAAGTGTGTGAGATTTTAGTCGTCATAAAAAAATCTGCAGGTGCCCTCTCATATTTTATGTATTCTCTTACATTTTTCATGAAAACACATTTTATCAACCTGAAAGATGTTTTGTTTTGTTTTTTTTTAAACAAAAAGCAACTGTTAAGGGGATAAAGTCGTACGTTTTAGTTTTCGAAAAATTCCAAATTTAAGAAAAAAAAAATTGAAGTGACATAATTTGCAGTTTACACACATATTTTGGACAGTAATGAAAACATGGCTTTAGTAATAATTCCCCAATAATAATAGTAACAGAGAAAAAACCCTCATCGTTAATTGGAATATATTCTGTTGTAAAAAAAAAAAAATACATTAAAGCATAAATATTCTAACAAAAGCTTTAAAGGAGGGGAAGTGGCAAATTAATAAAAAAAAAGAGCACTATGAACTTTTTGATGATGAAAATTTGTAATGCTATGTGAAATCATTACAATTTATCAAGCCCTTGTTTGCTATAAAATGGGCTTTATTCTTGTAACACTCTGACCTATCAAAATGTACGGTAACTTTACTCTGATATTCTATATATTCTCCTATTTCAGACGAAGTTGTCAGATCATAAAAAGAGTGTTTAAAAGAAGTGTTCCCATCCTGAAGTGTGCACCTCTGCAATATTTAAATGTAAATGAGCCTAATTTGTGTTTTCACCTTTTCCTCCTGCTCCTTCAATGTTCACATCGAACCATTTGAAAAGAAAAAAAAAATGGCATTTACTTAAATAACACATATTGCTTAGAGGAGTCCACTCAAGCAAGGACAACTAAAACCTTAAGAGTTAACTGTATGCTCTGTGTGCCCCAGGCCAAACAAGAATGATGATTAAATATGCAGCACATTTAAGCACGGTTAAGTAATTTGCGCTTCTGCTTTTTTTTGCGGCGCCCACACTTTTTGTTTATCGCTCACGATCTGCATACGTTTATAAAAGGCGATGGGATTCACCTGCACGGAAAGCTGCCAATATTACAGTTTAAGTGTCAAAAGAAGAGCTGATGTGAATTCATTATTTAGGCGAGATGCTTCAGTTTGTTAGGCGAACGCGCCTGTCAAGGAGACAACGATGATGCTCTGGTCTGGAGTGTTCTCATGTCGTGTTCCCCCATCGGGCTTGGTCTCCTCTGTGGTCTTCTAGCTTTCTCCCTATTAAGTATTAACGGGACAAACGTTACGCTTTCCGCGGCCGCAAAGCCGCCAGCTAATAAAGAGTAGACGGCGGTGGCAAACTTGGACCTCAAGGTCATGTGAAGTATTGTGTGCTATATAATCTGGACATGATTCGCAATAAAATAGTCGTGCATTTTACTGGGGATTTTTTTTTTTTTTCGAAACCCTAACCTGAGATCTGAAAAATCGTATGGAAATTTGCTTTGTTTTGAAAGGCAGTTTCACAGGATGAGCTTCTCAACAAATAGGCATATCTATGAATGCAAGGTTATGGTATGGTTTGATGTACTGTATAAAAAATGGTTTATTTATGAATTGTTGTTCAATTGTTGCACCTCTATGTTTGAGAATGAAATTTGCAGTTTCTTTGAGCAAATTAGAGCTGGACAATCGCCATTTTGAGATGAATCATAAAATTATAGCATTTAAACACTTTTTCTGGATGCCTTTTTGTTGTCAAAAGTGATTTAATATCGGCTTACAAAAACTCAAAAACCCCAATTGGGGAAAATAAGAAACCATCAGAAGGGACCACATGTGGCAGGAAGTTAAAGTTGAAAGGGTTAGCCATGGCTCCCAAGATTGCTAGTGATGTTAAAGAGAGGCGTAAGAAGATGATTTAGAAGGAAACCAAGCTGGATATAATCAAGAAATACCAAGCTAGCCTAGCCTAGGCTACCTTTACTAGGGAATATGGCCATAACAAGCACCACTCAAAGGCAAATAAATCCTTTCTATATTTTGTATTCACGATGTTTTCTGATTGTACACATGTATATCATATATACGTAGCACTTACTAAGTATTTTGCTACCAATTTGTAATATGTATGTACAATTTTGATGTTTTTACCTGGGGTTCTAAACGCATTAGCCATACGCTGAATTCGCCTAAATCTGAATTTGATTAATCTCGTAACACCGGGGCCCACTGTATTATCAAGTGGGGTCATGCCAGACATCATATCATATGAGTTCAACAACAGCTCTTCAAGACGCAATTAACCAACATCTAATAATCCATAATAGACATACAGTACCGTGTTAATTGGTGGAGCAGATCCCGTATGCGAGATACACGATTTTCATTCAAACACGGCAATTTTCTCCATATTGATTGCCGTGTACAATACGATAAGAGCGTAGAGACACATAATTGATCATTTGTCCCGCCTCTTCAATACACTATTAGGCATAGTGGCCAAGTGTAAGGCTAGCGTCCATGTTTATGTAATTGTGTCATTCATCATACTAAGAGTTACTTCTAAAGCTTTGCTCCTCTCCAGGGGCTAAATCAGGGGACCACATTTTGATTGAGCTCCTCGATTGTGCCCGTGTGTCCGTATCTAATAAATTGACAAATGAATGTACCCGTAAAGCTCAAAGTCAGCACTCTAACCTCCGCCTACGTCTGGAGAAAAGCCAGAACAATAAAAGGCCCGTCAGCGCCGAAATATTTACGGCCCGGGCCCGTATCGTTATATTTTTATGAGCGGCAATTGAACATTCGGAGCGTCGCCTCTCGTGACCCACCGCCAGTCGCATTATTATCCAATTAACTAGCGTAAATGGAAGCGATCGACGCTGCGCTGTGCGTACCCTCGCTCGGTTTTGGGTTAATCTTCTTGGATAGAAATAGGAAGCATTTAATACTTCTCATCGCAGAGAGCTTGTGTGTGTGTTTATTTTGATAATCCGCTGTTTATAAGGCGAGTTGCCCAGCTGCTAATGTCTGCTAATGAAAACTCCATCAGGGTGACTCAGCATTAAGTGATTTATTTTTTTTCTTCCCGTCTTCGGTCTTTCCACAGGACACATCCCGTCATCGCTCGCGGTAATCCTCCGAACCACAGACAAGATCGTGTGGGCAAACGAGTTTGAGCGTAAGTTGCCGCAACCTATTTTTTGCAAAAGTAGCTTTACTTTCTCGTTCAATTTGAATTGCGCTTTTTTTTTCCGGCAGCCGTGGAGCTGACCTGCTTAATAGAGTCCATCTCCACCAACAACCCGAGGATTGAGTGGAAAAAGATTAGAAACGGCATCCCGAGCTATGTTTACTTCCAAAGGAAGATAGCAGGTAAATTGACACGGTAATCGGAAGAGATTGAAAGGCGCTCTGAAAGAAGTCTTATTTTGAATTCTCTTCATGACCCGACCAGAGTCGTGCCGTGTATTTTAATCAGCCGTCCTAATGTGTTTTTCTTCCCTCGCAAAAGGCGACTTGGAGAACAGGGCGCAGCTCAGAGAGCCGGCCAACATTCTGATCTTCAATGCCACACGCGAAGATACGGCCGAGTACCGCTGCGAGGTGGCCGCCATCGACGATCAGAGGGACTTTGATGAGATTCTCATTAGTCTTGCTGTCAGAGGTGTGTGATATAATTTTTTTTTTTAAAAGTACATCTTTTGTTACCTGCCTTCACCCCAAAATGTGACTGTTACCCAGCTGTTTGGAAATTTGCCAAAATGTGACATCGCAAAATGGCTAATACACCGCATTTTTCAGACTATAAGGCGCACTGGTATATAAGACGTAGCAGCAAAATATGAGCAAAAAAAACATTATTTTGGTCATGGATAAGCCGCAGGTAATAACATCAGATCTTTACACAAAAAGATGATTCATGGAGTTTAGAATTTTTTTTAGCTACATACCGTATTTTCCGCACTATAAGGCGCACCGGATTATAAGGCGCACCCTCAACTAATGACACATTTTAAAACGTATTCCACATATAAGGCGCACCGGATTATAAGGTGCACCTTCAATTAATTACATATTTTCAAACTTTTTCAATCACAATATGGTAATACTCAAATGTAATAACAATAATAACTCAAATAATAACTCTAAACTCTTAATAGCATAATAACTCAATGTAAATATGACCTTGTTCAACTGTAAACGCTCAAAAGAAACAGGTAAAGCTTATTTTATCACTTCATTCCCCATCTACGAATCCCAATCTCAATATTGATCCGTATATAAGGCGCAACTGATTATAAGGCGCGCCATCAGCTTTTTAAAAGTAATTTGGCTTTTAGGTGTGCCTTATAGTGTGGAAAACACAGTATTTATTTATTTATTTTATAATTGTCTGCCAACAGCAACATCCTCTCTTTAACAGACAGTTCATGCCTCCTTGTGTTTCTGTTTTAATGTTTTTTTTCTTTCATGCATGAAGATCAAAGGCCCAAATTGGGTCCAAAAAAAAAAAAACCCATTCAAAAACAACACTAAAATTATCGATAACTACACAAAAACAACCCCATTGCATTTTATGCATACAAATGAGAAAATACCTGGCACAAAACCAACGATGAAGATTCAAGCTCCCGGCCTTTTCGGCACAAGCGTCTACTCTGCCCAGAAGCAGTCTTGTGATGTTCTCTGTCCGATTTACGACGTCCGCTTGATTTATCCTCCTCACCGAGTGTTTCTGCTGAATTAACGTACTTTTTGGAAGAACAGTAAATCGACAAATAAAACAGAAACCTTCAGGGCTACATCTGCTAGCGCAATGCCAAACTCAGCCAAATTTCTGCCACTGTTTCATTTCAGGTCAGTCACTTAGTAGCCTGCCGACTATTGCTTGTAAACATCGTAAAAAAAAAGTTTTACGGCAATCTGCCTTGGAGGAAAATCAAACGCGTGTGCTGTCCGCAGTGAAACCCGTGGTGCCCCGATGCAGCGTCCCCGAGGCCGTCACGGTGGGCACGTCGACCGAGCTCAGGTGTTTGGAGAACGAGGGCTACCCGGCACCCGTCTACCGTTGGTTCCAAAACAACGAGGAGCTTCCCCAAGACCCCAAGAACACTCCCAAGTTCATTAACGCCACGTACACCATTAACACCGACACCGGAAGCCTGGTACGACCTTTTCCCTTCCCCCGTTATATCCCGCTCGCCCAAACGTTTTTGCCCGTTCGGCATTTCACAAAAGCGCCGTCTCGTTTGAGAACCGGGCTGTATCTGTTCGTCGCCGGACGTAAACGGCCACCCCGAGACGTTTTTCCATTTTGTCGACCGTGCAAGCATGCCACTCGACTGACTTGACATTGGGCCTCAGAAATTCCGCAGGGTGAGGAAGGAGGACGCGGGGGAGTACTACTGCCAGGCCAAGAATGACGCAGGCCACGCCCAGTGTCCCTCCCAGTGGATGGAAGTCTGTGAGTGATGTGTGATTACGTGGGCACTTTTCACCAACGGGAAAATGAGATTGAGCAGAATCAGACCCTATGGAGGAAAAACACATTTGTAAATTGGAATACATAATTCACCGCTAAGTAGAGTGGCTACATTTGTAATTGCACTTTAAAAACATTAACCCTATTACCTAATGAGTAAATGGGTATTAATTATTACACGGTGATTCTTAAATAAATCAGGACTATCATGTGAGGTTTACGCCACAATTGTCTGGAATTAACAGCAGCGGTAATTACTGTAGCCCAACTAGTAGGGATTTTTTGGGGTTATTTTTTGAGGGATTATTTGATGTGAATTAAAGCAGAAAGGAATGTTTTAAATAGTTTGTCCTATTGTATTTGTTTCATGATTTTTTTTCGTAGTCCGTTGATGATTTTGTCAATTATTTGATCAATTGAATTTTTTTTAAAACATGTTTTAATTTCCATCCCTTTATTAAAACATTTTACAGAAATCCTGACGAATTGGACAATTAATCAATAGTCAAAAATAATGATCAAATATCTTGGATTGTGGTACTTTACCTAATTAATTCATTTTGTTGAGAAATGTTTCAAGATAAGAGCGTTTTGCCTTTTTTTTTTTACAGATGATGTGGACATCCTGGATATCGTCCTCAAGTCTGTCGGCGGCGTGATCGCAGTCATCTTTGTGATTGGCTGCATTTGGCATTACATTTCACGCGCCTTCTCCTCCAAAAAAGGCCACAATGAAAACGAGTGAGTGTCCGTTACTAAAATATTTACGCCTGCTTGGATAAAATCTGCATTCAATTTTTCTTCTTCAACGACAGATTCAGTTGGCCGCCGCAGAATGATGGTGTGGACTACGGTGATGCGGATGAGGTAGAAAGTTGCGTGCACTACAAATGCTTCTAGGCATTCAAATTTTAACCAGTAGGGGGCAGTCAAGCACAAAACGTTCCCAGTCTTGAAAAAGAAGAACATGAAGTTATTGACCTCTTAGTAGATAACATGCAGATCCGCACTTAAGTTTATTCATGGAATATTTTTGATGCATCGTCGATAAGGGACTAATGCAGATGTAAAATTATGTAAGCGTGAACTAAATGGCGGTTATTGTTTGTTGACATTAAATCCGGCCTGCCGCGTTATTTTATTTAGCCCACGAAAAATTGATCATGACTTAAAGTTTCTGAATAAAATATCAACTTAGCAAGTTGTCTTCAAATTCAGAAAGTTCTTTTAAAGAAACAATCTTTTTTTTTTTTTGACCAATTCCTCTTTTTGAACAGCCTGACTGGATTCAGACGTCAAAATTAGGAAAATGTGTGACGCTCACACTATATTTGACTCCACTAGAAGTCAAATTAGAAGCTAGAAGTACAATTTGGCCCACAATGAAGCTGGGGTTGAGACCCCTGCCTTAAATAGTAAACGCTAGCGCGCTAATGCTAACCGCAATTGCTAACCGCGATTGCTAACCAGTTAGCAAAGGCGAATTTTGGTGTCTAAAATTGATATTTATAAAAGAAGAGGGGAAGAAAAATCAACGCGTTAACCTTGATGGATCATTTTAAAAATGGGGGCAATGTTTGATGGTATAATCAATAGGACAATAATAATAACCATTTTAAAAGATTAATCCTTCAAAGCCCTACACAGACTTTCATTGAAAAAGTGACGCAGTGGCGACCTCTAATGGCCCAAACTGGAAGGAAAAGAAGTCATTAACTGAAAACTGTTTGAAATTGCGAGGAAGAAAGCCATAGTATATTTCTGAAGACCAAGGGCATTTTTTTTTTCCTCCCCCGCAGGGACATTTCCGCCACAAGTCATCTTTCATCATCTGAGCTTCGGAAGAAGTCAGAAGAAAAGCGTCGGTGGTTAAGTTTGAGCTGGAACATGGCACACTCGATTCTCTGATGCACATGAAAAAAATCAAACCAACTTTGCCAAAGTAATGTTCAGTATGGTTTTGTGGCACTTATTCATGTTTTTATAGCGTTGACAGATTTTATATTATGGAACTCTCCAGTATTCATCGTCCACCTCTCACTTGTAGAGTTTTATTTTTTTATTTCCCGCATATTTCTACTAGACAGTAAAGTCATTCATTCCCTTCTTCCAAGCTGTGACATTTAGCTGAATGATGGTGGCCAGGGGATGTGCTGGAGCCACATTCCATCACAAATATAGGAACAGCTCCCCTTTTCTAATATTTTTTGATACACTGAACTTGTTTTGCAAAAGTCCTCGTGTTTCGTCCGTTCTCGTGTGAGAAACGTTGTGTTTTCGTCTTCCAAGTGGCCAAGAGTTGAAAGGTATTTGTGCATACTGTAGTTGTACGGGAAAAAAAAATAAGCCGAATGAAAACGGAGGATATCGAATAATATGAGGTACAATTTATCCAACCGAAGCATACGCTAGTTAAAATTAACATGTGGATTTGAAGACTATATATCTCACTCTGCTGCAAATTCAGTATTTACTATTACAAGGTGGCAGTGTATGACATTTAGAGTGCTGTTTGTGTATAAGTGACCTTCTGTGTGTTACTATTTTGGTTGTAGATATTGGACATATTGTCCAGTTTTGCCTCCACTGTTGTACATTAATGCTGAAAAATTTGTTTTCCCCACAGGACCTTATTGTAAATAAGGCAATAAGCTGTTCAAAATGCTCATTTTACAGTACAGTAGTTCAGTGCTGTTTGAAACGTTTTTTTGTGTGTGTTCATGATTTGTGTAAAAACTCAGGAACTGTTGTAAAATGCCCACTGTTCATTGGTTGATTTTTGTTATGATTAAAAGACATTTGAACTGTTTGCTTGAAGGCTTGTGTGTGTATTTGGCATTCAGTGAATGAATTTGATAACAAAATTATTTTTCATGTAAAATTACTATGTTTAAAAACACATTTGTTCACTTTTTTGTTGACTGAAATTAACATCACATGTGCTGAAGGCTCAAGTGACAAGCAATCAATCACCGTTTAGCTTATGAGTATCACATGACCGACAGGTGAGCCATGATTGGTCGTCACTCGAGCCTTGCGCACAAGTGATGTCATTTTCGATCGAAAGCAAGTAGATTTTATTTTATTTTTTTTTTTTTACGTTATTGTGCACGATAATGTAGTAAGATAATTTGTGAAATAATACAAATAATAAATGGACTATCCCTTTAAACAAGATATGCATATTAAGTTAATGTTAAAACTGATTCTAGAAACATGGCACAAAGTCTTCTCTGATGCATAACAAAATTAAATTAACTTGCCAAAGTGAAGCTCAATGGGTTTTTTTTTTTGGTCACTGGATCGTGTTTTTATACCAGTGGTTGATTTTTTATTACATGATATTCAGTATTCAAATTAAAGATATCCAGCATTCATCATCCGCTTGTATCCCCTGTATGTTTTTACTAGACAGCAAAGTCATTCATTCCCTTTTTCCCAGCAAGTGTAGTGTGATTAAAGAGCATAAACCATCTCGAGATTTGGAATAAATTGTTTTCTACCTTTAGACTCAGATTTTTTTTTCAGATGTCTTTCTAATTGATTTGCTCATGTAAGACATTTTTCTTTATTCAAGTGGCCGGGGATGGAAATGTAATATTACTCATACATGCCCACTGCTCATGTCTATTTTTTTTATATATTAAAATTTGAAGGGTCGTCATTGTCCTTTTGCTGCAATGTTAACGTGACCGAGAAAAATGAGAACATAAATGTGGCCTATACAGTGTAGAACTGGACTTAATAATTTAATTGTCCGGTAAATCGTTAAACCAGGCTAACAAAAAGTATGCACTTACTGTGTAACCATACTTCCGGTCAGCGACACCACATTGCATTTAATTACTCTTATTGTGTAGGTACGCTTACCCGGAAGTAGTACTGCCGACCCAGATGTCTTACATTTGCTATATTTGACAACATTCTATTGGGGAAAAAAAAACAATCATGTAAGATTAAGATCTTGGCGTTGCGAGCGTGTTTTGCGAGGCTAAACACAAAAAACTGTACGTTTGGGGAGAAAACAACGGGTAAAAAAATCCCACGTCTTTTTTTTAACTGATGGACATTTTGTTTTGCGTTGAGCCGCACGTAGCGTTGCCGTTTTCCGCTCGGTCGGTATCGCTCTTTGGTATGGACACTTAACGTCGCTGCATTACAAATTCATCTACAATTTAAATCGCGTGCAGCGGCCCTCGGACGGAGGGGAATTTAACCTTCGGGCCTGTGCTGCAGCCGTACGCGCACAGAAAAACAAAAAGGTGAAAACAATGAGCTTCTTCAGTTTCGGACAAAGTGCGGAGATCGATGTGGTGCTCAACGACGCCGAGACGAGGAAGAAAGCAGAGCACAAAACGGAGGATGGCAAGAAGGACAAGTATTTCCTCTTCTACGATGGAGAAACCGTCAGCGGGAGGGTCAACGTCACACTCAAGAGCCCCGGAAAGAGGCTGGAACACCAAGGCATCAAGATTGAATTTGTCGGACAGATTGGTAAGGAAATGACCCCTCTAGCCATTTGGCAGTCGTGTAGAAAAGAAGTAGCTCCAAAGAAAACCTTATTTAACGCATCCTGAAGCTGCTGTGCCCCGCATCTTTCCAACTTGGTGGGGTTGGAGGACCAAGCCCTGCTGCAAGTAGCATAAACCCCCAAAAGTGGTGTTGCAATTGCATAGATGCCACAAAACGGTACCAATGCATTTAAATAGGAGGATCGTAAAGCATCAACAGCATGCATGGAGCATGTACACCATGGTTAAGTAATGCTACATAAACAATTATTTTCAGAAGTTAAAATCACCTGAGCACGGGGCTCATCAATAATTATAGCTAGCATACGATCATAATAACACGCTAGCACAAACTGGCATGACACAAGTGGAGTAAAAAATGTGCGTGAAAGGAGTAGCAATGTGCTTCTCTCCGTAAAACAATTCAATACTATTCTTGATACATGGCGATACTTTGTTCAATTTGACAGAATTACAATTTCTTTTGATGTGGCACGGCTGTCGTTTTTGACGTTTGCAGTATATCAATAAGCGTGACTGCTATTTAATGTAAAAATCCATTTGGGCTAGGCTGGTAGTGAAGGATTTAAATGATTTGAAAGAAACAACAGATCATAAGGTTTATGAGTGTTAATTTTGATGGTCAACGAGGTGCATTCAAGTACCTTTAACAAAATGGGGTGTCTCAAACGCAGATGAAAAAACTGACCCACTGTCATTGATGCATATACAGTAGACGTCACAGATCCATTATTACTACCTTGTGAGTTATACAAGTCATAAATCCAATTTAAACGGGCTGGTATGAAGCGAGTTTATCAATTAAACACAGGTGATGGCAAAAATTATTTTCGATGCTTTTTTTAGCACAAAAATGACAAAGGAAAAAGAAAATAACCTAGAACGCACACTCAGTTTTACCCAATATGTCATATTTTTTAAACTTTTATTTTGTTGCAGAAAAGTTGACTTAGCAGGCTGATTTTTTTTTTTTTTAATACTATTTTTTTAGTACGGGGAAAAAATAGCTATCCATCTGGGCTTGTATTTTCAGAGCTGTACTACGACAGAGGGAACCACCACGAGTTTGTGTCCCTGGTAAAAGACTTGGCAAGGCCCGGCGAGATGACCCAATCGCAGACGTTCGATTTTGAGTTCACTCACGTGGAAAAGCCCTACGAATCCTACACGGGCCAGAATGTCAAACTCAGGTAAACATTCAGAAAGCGTCGCGACCTGTGAAATGTTTTTGTGGATAACCTGCCTTCTCCGCCTTGTTCACAGGTACTTCCTGCGTGCCACGGTGATCCGAAGGCTTAACGATATCAGCAAAGAGTTGGACATCGTGGTGCACACGCTGAGCACGTATCCCGAACTCAACTCCTCCATTAAAATGGAAGTCGGCATCGAGGACTGTCTGCACATTGAGTTTGAGTACAACAAATCCAAGTGAGACAATTAAAGCTTCTTATTTAGCAGAATTTGGGTCACAGTTTTTGAGCTGGAGCACATCACATTGGGTGGTACCTCGAGTCAGCCGTTCTCAAATGGGGGTACGAGTATCGCTGGGGGTACTTGAAGGAACCTCAGGGGGTACTTGAGATTTTAAATCAAAACAAACATGCAAAAATCCTTTGACATTTTTTTGAATGCTTTACTTGCTTCAGGAAAATATAAGTTCGTGAAACAAATTTTACCTTGAGGAGGTTATTCAATTTTATTATTGTAAAAAAGACAGATTCTCCCCCATACTAGAATGGTTCGACCCACCTGTGCCACCCCTCGTTACCTGTCAAGATAATGATTTATTTTTGGGAACACATCTCTACCACACTTTAGATTGAATATTTATTTTAGAATAAACTGTGGACAAATATTTGTTCATAATTATTTCTTTATGAGAACAGGTCTGACACTTTAAGTTGGTTATTTGTTGTGGACAAATATTTATTCATAATTAAGTTAATGATTTATGTATGTCAGATCTCTTCTGTAACCCCAAAACAAGACACTTTGTTTAATATTTTTCTGTGGACAAATATTTGTTGATAATAATTTATTTTTTGAGAACAGGTCTGACACTTTGTATTGATTATTTTTTGTGGAACTATATGAATAATTGAGTTATATATATATATGAATAATTGAGTTATATATATATATATATATATATATATATATATATATATATATATATATATATATATATATATAGGTTAATCACTTTTTGTGGACCAATAAAAATTGGTTCTAAAGTTTAATCAATCAGACTCTGATGCCATGTTTTAAGTCTTTTTGTTTGTTTGTTTTCAAACCCCAAAATGTTTTGCACTGGTGAAGGGGTACTTGGCTGAAAAGATATTTCACAAGGGGTACATCACTGAAAAAAGTTTGAGAACCACTTCCTTAAGATGTAGTGTTATAACATACTGCTTTTTTTTTTTTTGTCCATATCAGATACCACCTGAAAGACGTAATTGTGGGGAAAATATATTTCCTGCTGGTGAGGATTAAGATAAAGCACATGGAGATCGACATTATTAAGAGGGAGACGACCGGCACGGGCCCCAGCGTGTACCACGAAAACGACACCATTGCCAAGTACGAGATTATGGACGGCGCGCCAGTCAGGGGTAAAAAAAAATAATGATAAAAATCATATATGCTATCGTATATACTATCAGCATTATGTTATAATTGACAGTTTTTTTTAGATTTGAAAACAATAAACACTTTTTTTTTTAACCAGATGTGCAAAAAAAATGTCAGTAAAAGGAAAAACTTCCAATAAAACTCAATTAGTGATCTTAATTTTTTTTTCTCATTTCCCCTAAATCAGGGCTATCAAATATACGGCCTGCGGGCTGGTTCTGGCCCGTAAACCGGTTTAATCCGGTCCATGAGCTGATTTTTTTCAATAAATGGAAAACTTTTTTTTTTTTTATTCATATTAATGCTAATGTTTTATGAATAATGGTGATGGTGTACTATTTTGGACAGTGTTAACTCATTCAGTGCCGTGGACGAGAATTCTCCTCTTTTAAAATAGGAATAAAAGAATAAAATTCTTATCTCTTTTTTATGGAGGGTAGCTAACAGCCTTGACTAGTGCTTATCTAATAATTTGTGAAAATAATACCTACAAATGTGGACTGACCAATAGTATATATTTTTGAAAGAATATAAAATTTTCCCCACCGTCAACATTATTATTAAGTTTTATTTTTATTGCATCTCAGCATGCATTGTGGCATGCAACAGCTAACGTTTGACTGTAGTAAAGGTTATTAAAATTTAAGTGTGTTTATTTGAATGTCTAATTCGTCTTTGACTATTTTAAAGCAGGTAGTTTCTACCTGCTGGTGAATCAGTTAAAAAAAAAGCAGCAAAACGGGTGTTATAACGAAAAATGCAAAGCTGCTTAAGTTGTGACTTTTGATCGATATATTTAAGTTCATCATTTGAAGGGACATTTGCGAGATTTCATTGCGTTGGTGGTTAAATCTTATTTTTTCCCGCCAGGTGAGTCAATCCCCATCCGGTTGTTTCTGGCCGGCTACGACCTGACTCCCACCATGCGAGACATCAATAAGAAGTTCTCGGTGCGCTACTACCTGAACCTGGTGCTGATCGACGAGGAAGAGAGACGATATTTCAAACAGCAGGTAGCCACGAAGCTTGCGTTTTTGCTTTTGTTAAAGTCGCTTTTGCTTTCGGCTTTCTGACAAACGAGGGAAAAGGTTTTGCCACGAGATCGGCACTTGCCTTGCCTGGCCGGGCAACTGGGTCACAGAACATACTGTGATATTTATTTATTATGCGGCACATGTGCTGTCCTCAACGGACGTGCCGCCAGATGACTCACATTGTCGTTCGTTGAAAATGGCGGCAATGTGCCAACTTGATGGACTCAACGGCAGATGGTGGGAGGCATCTATTTAGGGAGGAGGCATTTATTTCTTTCACGGCATTTCAAAATGAAAAAATCTGAATTGTTTGAGCTCTTGCTTCATCGGACCAGAAGACAATTCTTATCTCTGCATTTCAGTCTTTGAATGTAAACAAACAGTATTTTTTGCCCCCGTTTTTCAGTACTTTCCACAAATCATCTTTATACTTAATTTGTGATTTGAAAAGTTTGACCCGACTTATCTGATAGTTTTGTTGACGTCCCCTTTAGCGCAGCTCCATCAAGTAGCATAACGCAACCCCAGCCACTACTGTAGCTTCTATTCTATGCGCCTTATAATGCGGTGTGCCCTGTATAAGAAAACTGTTTTAAAGTAGGCCACTCATTGAAGGTACGCCTTATAATCCGGCGCGTCTTATAGTACGGAGAATACAGTATCGTTTAGGAAACTTTTAGGGTGACTTCCCCTCAAAGCAGGTACGGAATCCAAACTTCCTGCAAGATGCAGGCAAGTTTACGACTACACTATTAACTTTGCTCTCGTATTGCAAGGAAATCACACTGTGGCGGAAAGGGGACGTGGTAAGGAAGAGCATGTCCCACCAGGCCGCCATCGCCTCCCAGCGCTACGAGGGCTCGGCCGCCTCTGAGAGCGCCTTGGAGCAGTGCGCCAAGGGCGACGGCGGTTATGAGCCTAACCTTCCACTGGACCGGGGGTCTCCGTGAGGTCCATCCAAGGGATGAGGATTCAAGGAGACTGGACTTATCCTTCCTTGCTTTGTTTTTGTTTGTTTGTTTCTCGCCAGGAATTAAACGAAATCACCTCACGCATTACGATTCCTCGGATTACCACGCTAACGCCATTCCGTGTGTACTCTTAACGCTTTTACGGCTTAACGTGACTTAGAACTTTGAACGAGCGACATTCCAGTTATGAAGAACTCCGAAATGTGAAGCGCACTCATGTGTCATCCAACGCGTGTGGATGTGTAAATAAGAGCGGTCCGAGTCAGCATTCCGGCGGCGTTATTAGGCCGCCAAGTATTTAGTTTGGTTCGACACGTGCGTGTCCTCCTGCCTCCAAAACACGATTTTAAGTGTTTAAAAGCAAATAAGAGTTAAAGTAGAGCTATTTAGATCTTTTTGCAGAGCGCTTATGACTGATTCATCGTCCCCCAAATTGTCAAATAAATTGATGCCCATGGGATAAAAAGGTTGTCACCCCATTTTTTTTGTGGTGTTATTTATCTTTTCACCCCATACATCTTATAATACACTAAAGATGGTTATGTCGGTACATCACAGTCACAGCGGTTCTTGGTCCTCCAAGCTCAGAACAAAGTCAAATTCCTCTGCAAGGATGAAAAAGAAAACTGCGTTTGCAAACTTTCTACGCCGATGGCTAATTCGTAATGGTCTCAATTACCAGTGGTGAGAGGCTGCACGGAAAGCCTGGACCTGGTGAAGAGCGTGAGGTCTTTCAAAGGGCCCCCCTTGCTCTTTTGTTGCAGGTGGTACCGTTTGAGCTCGGCCAGAGGGAGAAACCGCTTCAACATTCTTTGGTACTGCACGTCCACCTGAGAGCCAGGAACACCCGTAGCATCATCCATCCTCAACCTTCACGCTTAACTATTTGCAGTTGGACTTGTTCTAGTCTTGTTAGCCGCGTAGCTTAGTAAGATACTACAGATAATGGCTAGCTATTCATACAAGATTTTTAAGAGTTTTACTTTCAAAAAATTTGCAATTAGAGATAAAAATAGAAAATTGCCCTTATGTTATACTGGAATGGACAGATTTGTTGTTAAAATTATTTGTCATTGTTTTCTGGGGAGGAATTTTGAGTACCAAAAAAACGAGTGGTATCACTACTTGGTACTTGTACTGAGTTAAGTACTCAGATCGGGATCTGGAAAGAAGTTTCTTCCTAATTTTTTTCCTTCAAGTGTTTGGATAAATGAGGGGCTAAAATGACTGGCACTGAAAAACCTATGGAGTGAGTCATTAATATTTAAAGAATAATTAAAATACCAAAATCCAAAGTAGCCCTCCTTAATTACTACATAATTGTTTTTGTTAAATCACAAAAAAATTGTAAACTGAATCTTGTTTAGGAAGCAGCGATTTTAATGTTTTTTTTTTCAACATTATAAAATGTACAATCTTTTATATTAAAACGTATTTTTTAAATTTTACTTTCATTTTTTCATAATATAAAAGCCTGATTTTTATGTTTTAAAAATCTGTTATAATTGATATTTGTTTGTAGGGTTATGCAGCGATGTCAAACCATACCAGGCAACGTAATTTTTAATTCAAAACATCTGAAAGGTAATCATTTTGAAAAGACACACATATATATAATATAGCTTTTAGATTTTTTATTTTTTTAAATAATGCCCCCACCCAGTAAACTACGGAAACTTATTTTTTCAGATGACTCTCTCTGGCATCAATATAGATGACATATTTGAGATTATTCACTAAAAAGGAGGTTTCAATGTTTGAAATGTAATATTTTATATGTTCCAAAAGAACAAAAAAAATGTTTAGAAGAGCCAAACTTTGAAGAAGTACAACAATGTAAGTCATATTAGAAAATAAAACGTTTTTTTTTCCTCCAAAAATTTCACGATTGGACGTGATAGCTCAATAATTATTTGGTGTTTTTTTTTATTTATTTATTTTTATTATTATTAGTGTAGCATCTAGTAACAAATCCGCTTACCATGCTCCACTTGGGATTGTCTGGCTTGCTGGTGGCATCATAATGAACATCTTTCTTGTCAAATTGAGTGTGGTCAACATATGCTTCCTTTACTATCTGAACAAAGGGAGGAAAAATGACGCTCAAAAACCATGACGTTCAATAAATACAGTAATGCTGTACAGAAGCAAACAAATACTAGCATGGAATCTTACTTTCATGATTCCAGCTATGCCAGGTTCCTTGCAGTTGCTGTGGTAGAAAAAAGCCAATTGGCCCTCTTTCATTTGACGCATGAAGTTTCGTGCCTGAACAAGACAGCAGGACCTCTGCGATTATAGTGCCATCTTTTTTGCAGTATTTTACAAACCAGGAAATAATCTTCTGATGACAAAAAGTCTCTTTGCAGTGCTACCTGATAGTTGCGGACACCATCCCAGCAGCTGGTTTGATCAGGCAAAGCCTTCAGATCCTCAATTCCAAACTGTGGGTTCAATGATAATATAATATGTTTACAAGTAATCTCAGACTAAAGTAGTCATCTCGAACTGTACCTTGACATCAATGCCATTCTCAAAGCGGCTTTCTGGTTCAGACTTCATGAGCCAGTGAGAAGACTGCTCGGTGCTTGTCGCTTCTGCAGAAATTGAAGGCTTCCTCTTGAGGCTCGGCTTCGGAGAAGAACCGACCTCTTCTTCGGCATCCTCATCTGCATTACAAGGAATGAACTTTTAACATAAGGGACAAATTGGTTGGACAGGAGCTTCACTTCAACCTACTTGTATTGATTGTTGGTTTTCTCGCTTTCTTCTTTGGAGGCATTGCTTATCTTCTGTGACAAAGAAACGGTATAAAAGTCATATCAGGGATTTAAGATCCAATTTCATGAGCAGACGAAAGTCATATCAGGGATTTAAGCACCAATTTCATGAGCAGACAGTCAACGTTCAGAGGAGGAGAAAAAGTGTTTTGTTTAATTGGGCCATATCGATGTACGACGTCAACAAGTTACCTATTATAAATTATGAGCACTTCTAGTGTTCAATTTTTTAGGCTTTTCGTAGGTCATATTTTATATTCACTATTTGTTTATAGGTTCAAATCCAAAATATGAAAAGGTGCAGCACGGTACAAACCTCAATAACACTAAAAAGCAAGACTATTTGGGTCTCATATTTGTTAAAAAACAATTTAAAATATTTTTTAAAAATCCATATAAGAAGCTACTTTGATGTTTATTCAGTACAGTATTGACTGAAAATCATCGTCAGTTACGAAAAAAATACTATACTTCCCATTTTGCTCTTATGCGGGAATAAATTATAAACATCTCAATCAAACCTATGTGATGTGGAACGCGTGCTTTTTCTTGGTAAATGTTGGCGCGAATATTTTTTAATGGGTGCAAATAAACCACAAGACATAATACAAACGAGTGCTGGGTTTAAAATTCAGACGTGGAAAGTTAATTAAGCACATAATAGATAAAAGAATGTTGGCCGTACCTTTAATGTCAGTATTATGTCCCGGCAAGCGTCCATTTAAACCCGCGCAAATCTATTACGTCACTTCCCTTTTTCCCCTAGGAGTTTTATAACGGTGATTGGCAAGAGGCTTTTTGCTGTCATCTGCTGGTATGGCGTATATGCCAGATACAAAATCCTCAGTTCTAAAATTCCCATCTCTTGATCAAATCTGTAGCCTTTAAAAAAATGCATAGAAGGTTTAGTTTGCGACTTTGCTAATGTTCAATACTGCGCGAGGTCGTCAACAGAGACGCTTTAAATTCATCACCAGACGGTCGTTGGTGTTCGTTCAAAAACTACATATCCCAGCTGCCTCCGCGGGCGAGCTTGGTATGACGTACTGCAGATTGAGGAAAAACATGGCGGCCTGTTCGCTGAGACTGGTGCGGCTGACAGCGAACATCTGCAGGAGCCGCAGCTTATTCGCTGGTAGAAGTGCACAGGGAAGAGGGATAGCTACGTGCATTGACCGTAAGTCCAGGCAAACGAGCACGTTTAAAATTAGCAACGATCGTCATTTAAATACTCGTTTGTGTGTAAGTGGCAGAAAGTAAGGCTAGTGTCACGCAAGTTTACAATCATCGGTTTATAAAACAATCCAGTCTCATCTAAAATGTCGTCTTACCACATTTGAATGCAAGTTTTGGTCATGTTTGAATGTAACTTTAACTTAAATGTCATAGGAAGATGCGCTCCTTTTTTCATTGGTCGAGAGGCGCACACCCCTCATTAACATTACCCCTCACCACCACCGAAGAAAAAAAATCAATAACGAAACAGAATGATACACGTGCAAATATATCTTTCTGTTAATATCAAATGTGCATATAAAATAACGTCATTGTTAAGGTCTCAGCTCACCTGTTTTCGTTGTTTGGTCATGTGACATTCACAATGTGCGCCGGTGGGCACTTTGACGTCACTTTCAGTCGACGAGACGGTGGTGCTTAAAATGTTTGCAGAGCTGCAATTATTTACAAGCCAGTTACAAGCCACATTTACTGCACTTATACTTTAATAAATGTTTTGAAGAATCATACTTGTCAGAAGGTATTTCAACGCAACACAATTTTGTGAAGTAAATGTTTCTTTTACTTCATCACACTTCTCATTTTCTTCTATTTGTGGACGATTAGTCATTTTTGGCTCATCAGAATGGCGTCTTGTCACGTAACATGAACTATTTCGCGAGTTCAACAGTTTGTCTGATCAAACCGAGCAAGACAATCTCTGCATGCACAGTGCTTAAATGTTTATCTAATCGCCTTGCAACTAACTCATTTTGATCATTTTTCCAGCTTCTCACGGCCTCACAGATGAACAGAAGGAGTTCCAGAAAGTGGCATTTGACTTTGCGGCCAATGAAATGGCTCCGCATATGGCAGAGTGGGACCAAAAGGTTGGTTAAACACCTTCTCAAATAAATGCCTCCCATATCTAGCTCAGTTGCTAATCAAGCCAACAGCATGTAAGCATTCTCTCCTTTTAATTAGTTAAACTTTGTCTATTTTCACCAAAAGGAAGTGTTCCCGGTGGAGACCATGCGCAAGGCGGCCCAGCTTGGCTTCGGGGGAATCTACGTGCAGCCGGATGTGGGCGGATCCGGTTTGTCTCGTCTGGACACATCGGTCATCTTCGAGGCTTTGTCCACGGGATGCGTCAGCACCACCGCCTACATCAGTATCCACAAGTTAGTAGTCTTCAAAATACTCAGATTCTATTGGTCGATACGCAAAATTTCAGATATTACCTCTCAGTCTTTTAATTTATTTTGTAAATATTTTATTGAAGTGTAATATATTCTTATGTTGGAGGTTAAATTTATGTAATGCAATTGTTTGAAGTAAATGGGTCATTTTCTCATACCGACTGTAGCAGACCTTTGTACTTATTTGGTAAAGTATCACTTGAACAAGTCTCATTATTTCATACAAAAAAAAATGAATAAATAAAAGCATGTATCATTTCTGCAGACATTGGCTTAATATCATACAGTACTCAGGGCTGCAATACCAGCATTGTATCAAAAGCACCCTTAGATACAGAGTTGCACATTTAAATTTAAATCAAATTTATGCTCGACAGATCAAAATAGCATTTCCCCCCAAAACACGAATATATCCGTAATTATATATTGATTATATATTAAAGAATGAGATAAATGCCTCTATTACTTAAGGTAAACTGAGAGCATTTTTATCTTTAAAAAGACTCATTAACTCGATGTCATTAACTCGTTGACTCCCAAAGACATATTTTTACGTTTAAGAGCCCAGCTATTTAATCCCAGGTACTTACAGTATTATTTTTTTCATGTTTTTTCCAAGTGTTTGCCAAAAAAAGTGTCTTAAAACTGCTGGACTCTGAAGAAAAAAAAAAAAAAAGTACAAATACTTTTTGAGTTAGAATATGTCCCTAACATGAATTTTGAATGCAGCATGTGCGCCTGGATGATTGACAGCTTTGGCAGCGATGAGCAGCGTCATAAGTTCTGTCCTCAGCTTTGTTCCATGGAGAAGTTTGCCTCTTACTGCCTTACTGAACCCGGTCAGTTACTTGCGATACTCTTCCGAACTGTTGAGATCTACGACTTGGTTATTTGAATGTTTTCTTGTTGATTTCAGGCAGTGGCAGCGATGCGGCGTCACTGTTGACAAGTGCTCGGCGTCAAGGCGACCATTATGTCTTGAATGGTTCCAAGGTAAAACGTTTAATTGGTGTGAAAGGTTTTGTTAAATCGAAGTGAAAAACATGTTTTCATGGTGGTGAGTTTAAAGGTAAACTCTTAAGAGAAAAAAAGGATTCTTAACAATGATTCCGTCTCAGGGAGCAGCCATTTTGGATTTTGGATAATGACATCAGCTCAAGTAGCTCAGGTAATGACCAATCACAGATCAGCTTGCACAATCATGTGACTAAAGTCAGAAAACAGGCGAGCCATGATTGGTCGTTCCCAGAGCCCTGAGCAACTGTGATGTCATTTTCAGTTGACGGAAAGTGGCAAAATGGCTGCCACAAGACGGATAAAATGGGATGGATTATTCTGCTTAATTAATATTCCACAAATGCAATCATAATCAGAATGCTGTTTTTAGAAGAGTGGTGGTGCATACAACATTGTAAAAAAAATTGTGTTTTGACTTTAAGTGAAGCATGAAACAGTTATTCTAATCTATTTCCAAATATGAGCAAACAAGTGCACACAACTCTTTTTTTTGTCCTAATACAAAAAAAAAAATGGCATTAAAAGAACTAACTTTTGGAAACGTAGGTCACGTTATGAAACGTAATAAAATGCCTCGTCAAATTGACCACAAACACAAAAAGGGTGTATTATTTTTTGGTAGTTGAAATCTCACGTTTTTTTTTTTTTACCTTTGTTCAGTGTACCACACCTCTCCTTTCGTGTTATTCCAGGCGTTCATCAGTGGAGGTGGCGATTCTGACATTTACGTGGTCATGTGTCGCACGGGAGCCAGAGGTCCCAAAGGCATCTCGTGCGTCGTTGTGGAAAAAGGAACAGCAGGCCTCAGTTTTGGCAAAAAAGAACAAAAGGTAGCATGGTGTTGTTTTTGTAACGCCGTAGGTGACCGCTAGATGTCAGGGTTGAGCCACTGAGAGTGACTCAATGTCTTTCTCAGGTGGGGTGGAACTCGCAACCCACCAGGGCCGTCATATTCGAGGATTGTGCAGTTCCTGTCAGCAATCTGCTTGGAGTTGAAGGACAAGGTTTCACAATTGCCATGAAAGGACTGAACGGAGGCAGGATTAATATTGGTGAGAGCATACCACATATTGCCCTCATGTACAGCAAAATTGTACTATTTCAAATTTACTCAGAAAATTATTTTTCAGAATTTTGCTCATTTATCATTGGAATGTTGCAAGTATTTTTTTTCCTTATTATAGTAAAAAAAAAAAAAAACTTTTCATGCAAGTACAACTTTGTCTTGCCATTTTACTACGGTTTCCTCAATATTTTTCTTGTAATATTTAGAAAGTTGACATTATGTATAACTATTCTCCTCAAATTAGCACTGTCACGTTATTGTTTTCTTATAATCTGATATATCTGAATGGTAACATTTCAAATGTATTCACATAAATTTAGGCTTTTTTCCTCCTCATGAAAAACATCTGTCAAAAATGACTTTTCTCTTATATTTCCACCCCATGTTAACATTTTGTCTTTGATTATGAAGAATTAACGTACCTTTGAACAGCTTCGTGTTCTCTTGGTGCGGCCCACGCCTCGGTCCAGCTGGCTCGGGACCACCTGTTGGTGCGGAAGCAGTTTGGGGAGACGCTCTCCAGCAATCAGGTCAGTCTTACCGAACGTCCGTTTCTCGCATTTTGTGATTTTAACGTCCTTTCTCTCATGCACGTGCAGTTCCTTCAGTTCAAACTGGCAGAAATGGCCACCGATTTGGTGGCGTCTCGCCTTTTGGTACGGCAGGCCGCCGTGGCGCTCCAGGAGGAGCGAGCGGACGCCGTGCAGCTTTGCGCCATGGCCAAGCTCTTTGCCACGGACCGCTGCTTCGATGTGAGTTACATTCCGAGCCGGGTAAAATAGAAAAATATATTGGACTGGATACAATAATAAATCAAAATCGACATCCACATGCATTGGATGCAGCGCAGCCAAGAGAAATGATTCTGAAGAAACAAACGATTAAACTTAGGTAGTAAATTCAGTTCCCGTTTCAGTCTGCATTTTCTGTACCCGCTTCAGATCTGCAACCAGGCTCTCCAGATGCACGGCGGCTACGGCTACCTGAAGGACTACGCCGTGCAGCAGTTTGTGCGCGACATCCGCGTGCATCAGATCTTAGAAGGTCAGTACGTCAGCACGGTTGCCCCCGATGCTCCCGATGTTCATAAATTGGACGTTTCTCCACAGGGACCAACGAGGTGATGAGGATGATCATTTCACGCGGTCTTCTGACCGAGTCCTGATACGAGACCTGGAAACAGAGACTGCCATTTTGTGTTACTGTGTGACATTACATTGGAAGGAACCAGGAACCTTTGAGGTTGGGGTCGAATCAGAAGAACTTGGTCTGGAAAAGGCAGATATTCTGCGGTGAATTTAAATGAGTACTGTCGCTTTGCGAGGAGTTTTTGTTACTGTAGCACATTAGCATCTTAGGGATTAGTCACTTTGTATCACATAATTGTCATCTAATTTGTGTACTCAAGTGGCCTTGTCCAGCCTTTATATCATTTTTTTTTTCCTGTTATTGAATACAGTGTGTATGTTACGTATGAAAACAGAATTATATGTGATGGCAACACTCCAAATAAATTCTTAGGCATTGTCAAGGACTCTGTTCAGTGAAATAAAAGGGTCTCCAGCTGGGAAGCAAAGAGTGGAATAATTGTGTTGAGTGTTTGTATTATCTGGCTCACAAGTGGAAATGAAAAAGAAAACACTCGAGGAAGGTGTTACTGTGATGTAATTAGCAGAAATGCTAACAGTTTGTGTAGCTTTATATCCTATTTGCGGGATGCCGTGACTTTACTGCCTCTTACGGGTCATTTTTGGTACTACAACACCTCTGGTAGAGGACAAGAGAAGTAAACAACAAAAATAAGCCTATTTTGATCGTCCGCTTTGAAAATGGAGGAAATATAACCGAATCGTGTATTCCTGGTAACAAAAAGATATGCTGAAACTGACCAAATAGTATATTAATTAGTTTCCCGCATCTTTAATCCTGTGAAGGATTAATGAAGGGGCTGGTACACAAGTCACGGAGCACAATAAAGCAAACCTCTTTTTTTTTTTTTTATTTGTAAAATAACTGCCCACCATCCAAACTGTAGTTCAAATGCTACATGTAGCTGCTCACTGTTAAATAACACCATATGTATACATAATTTTTTCAGTAGTATAAATCCCACTACACAACCAGCGGAAAGCACGGGCCTCATAAATTAACTGGCATTAATCACCGAAGAAAAGTCCAGCACCATCAACTATGTTCACTATTTTTCTTTTTGCTTACATTCTGTCTACCATCTCAGGCAGCATTTCCAATGCTGACCATTGAATTTTATAGAACCTGAATAGTATTTTTTTTTTTTTACGTTCCTCTTACCGGATTTTCCTTTTCTAAGCCTGAGAAACATCGACGACAATGTGCCTGAAAACTACACAAGCTAAGCAGTTTGCTCTTCAGAAAACTAAAAACCTCTGCAGTGAAAATCGAAAATGTCAGTAGTCTGAATAAACAGAATGTCCTTGCAGGAGGTCACAGAGAAGTCCCAATTACAAGGCAGAAAAAGGTTGGAGCCCGCCCTCTCCTTCCTGTCCAATCACAGGCTACACCAGCGAGCCCGCTTGGCTCTGCGCAGGCACCATGACGGCCACCGTGCCCGCCCGGGTCAGCGTGGACGACGAGCTGGCCCGCGGGGATGCCGCGAAGGTGGGCGGCGTCTGAGGCTGAGCCCCCTCCGTCCTGGCGGGGGGCATGCGGACCACCTGGGGCGGGCCCCCGTTGGCCACGGGGGGGCGCTTGTGTTTCCGCGACGGCGTCCCGGCCGCGTTGTAACCCGGCAGCCCGCGCAGGGTGTTGGCCTCGCCCGGGCGCAGCTGGTAGGCGTTGATTACGGAACCCGCGTCGGTGGTGGACGAAGGCGAGTAGGGGTAGTGGAAGGCGGGCTGGCGGTGGTGATGGTGGTCTCCGGGCCGAGGGCTGGTGGCGATGGACGACAGCGTGCCGTTTTTAGAGACGATGTCCGAGCCCGTGTTGCTCTTGGCCCACGACACTCGCTTCGGTGCCTGGGCGTCTTCCCTGACCGACAGCAAAAAAACTATTTCATAGGCTGGCTCCTGCTGCTATGCGCATATTGGCCACTAGGAAGCAGTATAATATAGACATAAAATAAAGTGGAACCCGGCTATTCACGGGAGATAGGCCAGCAAATAGCACAAATCTGCTTGCGCATTTGAAGCCCATTATTAATATATAAAGAGTGGAAAAATCTAAACGTCTTTTTAATGATGCTAAACGTTGGTAAATACACACCGTATAACAACAAATAAAAAACTAATAATAAAAATAACATAACAAAAACAAAAAGTCTGCTAACTACTAAATCAATAGGTGGTGCTTTAACCACTTTGTTATAATTTTACAATATGGTAATTGCTCAGTAAAATAGAATACGTCTAGCGATACCACTGGAAATGTAATTCCAAAGTTTTACAAATCAAACTCCTTTGAAGGGGTTTGTCAAATTTTGGCCAATTTTCACAATTTGCCCAGTCGTAAAATATGAAAAACTTCTCACTTGATCTCATTGGCTGTCTCCTCCTCAGTGTCCCGTCTCCTCCTCAGGACGAATATAAGGAAAAGCACCATGGCAACAAGTCCTACCATGGAGCCCAGCGTGGCCGCCGCTATCATGCCCGCGTTGGAAGCTACACGACAGCAACACAATGTGTAAATCACACCTGCTGATTGGAGTGGCGTGTGTGATTGGGTTGGCGTGTGTGTGCACCCACAGGTGATAACCTCCAGGTTAATGGAGCAGCTGTCTGAACCGGCTGTGTTGCTGGCTCGGCAGATGTACTTTCCCGACATGCTTTTGGTCAGGTTGCTCAGCCGCAGGGTGCCTTGTCTCTCATCTGCAAACCAGAATCACATCAGTTAGCATGATAATGCCATCTAGGGGACATAACTGTTAATTGCACTCTCCTCCCCTGCGTTCCTCAAATGTGAGATAATAAACATGATAGTAGATTATAGCCTAGGATTAAACCCCTTAGCTGTCTTTGTTTTAGTGTTACACTTATATCATTGTGTTATGTTTCAATTGCAGTGTAGCTGGAGAAACACAAACATGGTGTTAACTTTAAGTGTAAGTACTAAAACAGAAAAAAAAGGTGTGAGTGCAGACAAGAGTAGACCAGCGCCTGAAGAATGACGGACCAGAAAAAAAAAGTCAAATGTCGCCCTCTGGTGGTGGCGGAAGGTTGGGCAAAAATACACAGACGAACTGAAGATTACAATTTCATCTTCGACTGACCATGAGGGAAAGAGGGCGGGGCTCTGACGAATGTCAGACCAGCAAAAAAAAAAAAGTAAATTGCCCACCTCTGGTCTATTGTTGTTTCCATTTTGTTTTCTACCTTGCATACAAGGACTTTGTAGGTTATCTCTAATTTGTCAAAAGATAGACAAAAAAATGTCCACTAAAGTGGACCCAAATAAAAAGAATGTGTCTCAAGACAATCAAGTAAAATTGGACTAAAACCTCGTTTTTGGACCTCTAAATTACCCACAAAAAAAGGGGATCAAAATGCACTTTCTAAACCGAAAAAAACAAAGTTTGTAGTTTTTGCTCTCATACAGGAAGTAGTCACACCGCTGTGTCATGACACCAGCATTGTGCGCATACGACACTTGTGTTGACTCATTAGTTACTGTTTCCTGCCATTAATCCGCTTTTTAATCCACCTCTGGTGGCTTTCCAACAGCCACTTTGGCAGCACGCGTACGCACGCCGCACTCCATCGCACGAGCGTGTTTGCCGGCCAGATTTTCTTCTCATATTTTTGCACACAAAGGTCGCGACACTGGCGAGTGTGTCCGCCGCCGTGCTTTCACAGTATTACCATTCAACAAAATCTGTTGTAGCAGCTGCCATTAAAATGCCGCCATTAAAAAAAAAAAGAAAAAAAAAACAGTTAAGAAGGACAAATCCTCCTGCGATTCAATCTTCAAAAAACACATTGAAACATGTTGTCATCTTGTGCTGTTTTTGGAAAACATGCTTTGTGGAATTGGAATAAATAATGACCCCTAGTTGACAGAGACGGAAATATCAATATTGATTCCACTTGTCTGGCCACCTGAGGACAATGGTTTTAAAAAAATGGGGGTACGAGTACCCCTAGTGGCACATGAAGGCACTTCAAGAGGCAGCTGAGATTTTAACAGACTTTCTGCAGGTATCAGCAAATCTAATTGAATGCTTTTCAATACCATGACAGGAAAAGTACATGCTTATTTTCAAATTAAGAGCAAATGGACTGGAACGTGAAGCATCTTTTTGCTCAGTTGTGCTATTGTGACTTTTGCAAAATATTGTGCGCCTTTATTTCAATAAATTTTATAGGGATGCACATTGTCATTTGTTAGTTCATCGGGACTTGGCTGAAAATGCTTCTCGCAGGGGCTACATACGTCAATTATTACACGCACGTGCATACATTGTGTCCAAAAAGAAATTCGCAGATTGAAGTTTGAGTCAAAAATGTTCCATTATTTGTAATTTCACAGTAGTTTATGAATGCTAATGACACAAAAAACTCTGCTTAGCAACAAGTGACAAATATGTTAACATCTCACCTAGATGATTACCAAATGTATTCATAAATGAATAACTAATAATTTATCGCATTAAAATGTATATTGTGGGCAAGTGTGTTTGTGTATGCTGACACACAAACAAACACACACACACACGCTTGCCTACAATTATAAATATCTTGTTTTCAGTGAGCATCAAACATTCTTACAAAAAAAATGTATCTCTAACACTTGGCAGCCAATCAGCAAGCTGGCCCTAAACCTAGTAGGATATCAAACTGTCTAGTGTACAGAATCACAATCTAACACAAGATTTTATATTTAATACAGATCGAATGGCAATGACACACTAACACAAGACACATGATAGTAAACAGGAAAAGAGTTAAAGGAGAAAATTGAACCATTTTTTTCACATAATGGTGGCAAAAAAAAAATCAATAAATCAATACGAAGCCTTAATATTGTGATCTGAGCAATTTTTCTCCTTTAAAATCTTCGGATTTAGGATGAAGGGATGAATGAAGTGAAACCCTTACCCATAAACCCCAGGACCAGTATGGGCTGAGGGCATGGCCTCCATTCTTTTTTTGTATGTGTGTGAATTAGATGTTATCCGGGAAAGAAACAGAAGAGAGAAGAAAATAATGACCAAGAATGAACTGAAACTGCGTGACGTACAGGACGAGGAGAGTTAGCGATGTTCTCAGGCCCAAATCCAACTTAGGGCTCTTAGAGGGGCTGATCAAGTAATGACATGGGGGATGTTAGATTAGGCACAAAACAGGAAAAGAGAACAGAGAGGGGGGGGGGGGGGGGGGGGGGGGTGATCGGTTGAAAAAAGATGAGCTGGAAAGCTCCGGTATCAAAGAAGAATCCATTAAATTGCGGCTAAAAATGATGACAGCAAGTGTTGTCGTATTCACGTTTGTAACCAAAATAACCGACAATGTCAATCAGCGGAAGTAGCTTGCATTAGCGAAACCGAAAGATTTTAGCGTCATCAGGAGATGAACCTTGCAAATCGATCGATGCTAAGTCCTCTTGTGCAGAAACAGATGGCCGCAAATAGCGACGCAACAACAGACTTAAAAGTATTTTTTTTCTTCATTATTTCCGCTTTCAGTGCTGGTACCGTGGAACCTGCAACACTCCTCCTATTTATTTGGATTTGGGGGAAAATAATAAATAAATGACATAGAAAAGAGGAATAAACTATTCTGAAGGCCGAAAAGGTCATGTTAGGAAACATGAACTCATTCACTGCCATTGACGGATAAAGACGTCAAAGATCCATTTTTACTGGGATGGCAGTGCATGGCTCCATTTAAAACAAACAAAGAAAAGAGTAAGTTTACCTGTCAACCCATGTGACGAAAACAATTGCATACATTGGCTATGTAAATAAATAAATACAAAAAAAAAGTTATTTTATGCACTTTGTGATCTTAACACTAGAACACAATGGAAAACTCATTTGACAGGCTGGAAAAAAACTCACATGCGCCATCATATGGTTTTCCAACAAAAAGCTATGGAAAAAAAAAAAAAGAAAAAAAAATTGTGGCCATGGCAATCTTAAAACCCTATTTTTAGGCTAGCAAAAATGAGCATGAGCTAGGAGGGGTTGACTTTTAAATAACACAATTTTTAAATCAAATGCTATCGGAAAACATAGACAAGTAACATCAAAATTCTCACTGCCATATATTCTTTTTAATATGCAAAGAAAACAAGTTCTATGAATTAGATTGCACCACACTGCCCCCAAGAGGCTGACACACACACAGCAGGTATTCATTTAATTTGTTCATTGTTCTGGTTGGAAGCATCAGGGTTTTGTTACCATGACAACTGAAAAAGCAAGCAGATTTATTGTTAGCGACTTAATTACTTTTCTGAACTTGTCTTATATAACAGATCTCCTGGAGACACTGGGACAACGAGTCCACACTATGAAAAGAAACCACAGGGCACCCAGATCAAAAAGCGAAGCGCGGAGAGTCTGCTGTGGGAATTTTGAGTCGTTTACTATACAATCATTAGAACCTTTTTCCAGGGGGATTTGTTATTTACCAAACACAGTACTTTTTTATTTTGTCTGGGACATTATGATGATGAAGATGATGATGATGATGATGATGTAAGGGTGTTGAGTCAGCTATGGTGTGTTGGGGTCAGTGGCGAGGTGCATGACATTTGGGCCAGCACGGCAACAGCCTTGCACATCATGTTTGCTTTTGCCTGGACACATGCGTGATGTCATTGCTCACTACAAGACACACGAACGCAACATTGACACAACATTTGTGGTTTTGCACTCATTTTAGAGTTAGTCAATTTAAAAAGTTTATATTTTACACTTTCAAAAGTGGTATTTTGAGTTTACCGTAATGTTAGCCAATTCTACATGAGATTAGAATAATGAAAAAAAATCAAACCCAGAGGAAACCGGGGAAAACCCACACAGGCACGGGAAGAACATGCAAACTCTACACAGGAAGACCGGAGCCAGAATTGAACCTGCAACCTCTGAACCCCTAATAGTAAATATACAAATACTTATAATTATATGCATATAAAATGAGTAAAATAACACTATTTTGGTCCCTTAACACTTAATACTAATACTTAATAAAAATATGAATTAAAGGCAGAACATGTAGTGTCTGTACAAGAAAATAAAATGCCTTCCACATAATTTTTACAGTTTTTTAGCCAATGAATGGCACATTACTGGTAGTGTAATAACTAAGTGGATGTTGAAATGTGACGTGTTGTCACCACCTGGGTGAAATTTCAGCTCCCTAGTGCTTTCTTTCGATGCTTTCCCTATGATGTGAAACGCCTTTGATGTCAAAATCAAAGTATTGGACAACATACTGCACAAGGATTAAAAAAAAGTGAATATCAGGTGGGCTAAGCCCTAATTAATGTATAATCAAATACATGACAATATGTAGCATAGTATTACAATTTCATTTTTTAATTTTAATTCAAAACTTGTACAACTAAATCCTCCTGAGACCCTCGTGTCCACCGTTGTGTCCAATTTGTCCTCTGCTGAACACAGTAGGACCCACTTGGCTAGCATGAATCAAAACAAAACCTGTAAACCAAAAACAAACGTCCACTACTGTGGACACAAACGAATAGGCCGTGTCCAAGGAGGACATAGTAAACAGACATAAAATACAGTAAACGCCACCACATTTATTTATTTTTAGGCTCTATATTTTTAGTGGCATATTTTTGCTACTGCAAGTTTGATTTAAAAGCCCGTGAGCCAAATGCGTAAATAAAAACAAAGCCAGTGAAGTGAGCCAAGAAAGGAGCCCAAAGCGCTCTAATTATCATGTCCATTTGTTTAATCCTCTCAGAGAGTGTGTGCTTTTCCTACATCCTGAACGTTATATAAGCTTAACTTCAAATTTGACGTCAAGCCTGCTTTTTATGCGGCGATATTTTGAAGTGTGCGTCAACAATTTATTGTGGCTTTTTGGGGGGAAATAATCCTGGAATTTTGATGTGAATCTCTTTGTTGTCTGCATCATAGCGGGATGACAGTGAATCCTGCAACGTGAAATTCTCTTTTTTTTTTCTCTCTTCTTTTTTTTTAATTATTTACAATCCACAGTCTAGCCGCTCTTTTTCACATATGATCCTCTTAAGTCACACACACACTCACAAAAAAAAAAAAAAAGGTTGACAGTTCCCCACTGTGCTCTTCTGCTCTCTAAATTCAGCAAACAACTGCCCGACCAATCGCCGCGCGGCGTTTTGGAACCACATGACTAGTTTGTTTACAGGCCGTGCAGAGATGAATCACCATCACGTTGGGCCGTTTTGGGGGAAAGTGACCTTTTTTTTTGTTTTAATAGAACAAACAAATAAACAATCAAAAACGAACTCCATGAGTTATTTTTAAGACTCCATGGGTCCCTTGAGTGTCACGTGGAAAAAAAAATATTCGTATTATGACAATGGCTGACATTCAATTGTGCAAAACATTTGTGTTCAATCCTTATAGGGTTTTTTTTAAAATATTTATTTTGGAACATTTTATTTGGATCATTCTGCAAGCATTTATTCTTTTAATTTTCCTTCACATAGTAATATTAAGTATTTTTTAGGAAGGAAAAAAAAAGTTGTGTCATTCAAAACTATTATAACAGGTGTCCCAATAGTTTTGCACACACAATAACGATTTGTTTCTCTTGTCCATGCGTGATAAATACTCACTCTGCATTGGCGAAAAAAAGACCTCCTGCATGGGGGCCGTCTTGGTCCACTTGTACTGAGGGACGGGCTTCCCGTGAGAAGATTTGCAGCTCAGAGTCACGTTGCCGTTGACGACGGGCTCGCCCGTCATGGTGCACGCAGGAGGGGACGGCGGGACTGTCAAGACAACATGACAGTTAAGAAGATACTCAAGGATTAAATGTATCATCAAAAGCTTTTTTTTTTCTTTTTTTAAGGGAATTTCCATGTGCATCCCATGGTGCATTCAAGCACATGCCTGTGTTAATTTGCAGTTCAATGTTAATCGTTAGATACTATATATATGTGTGTGTGTGTGTGTGTGTGTTTGTATTAATCTAAAATAGAAATACATTCACATTTGCATATTTTCCAAAACAATATAGTATGTGTGTGTGTGTATATATATATATATATATATATATATATATATATATATATATATATATATACACAGAGCTCTTTATTTTTCCCCACACGGAAGTAGCAGTGTGGTTACTTGTGTGGCGAAACGTGTGATGAAACATAACCTTTACGTGGTGATGCTGAGGGTGCGTTACCTTTGACATTAAGGCGCATCTGTCCGGAAATGCCAGTGCCCCCAGGTATGATGACGTCGCACACGTAACGCCCCGAGTCCGTCTCCTGCGTGTTGTTGATGAAGATGGAGAGGTTGGCGGAGGGCATGGCGGAGCTGAAGCCCGCCCGCTTGCTGAAGTCGTTCTGGCCGTGGCCCACTTCCCCCGAGCTGAAGTTGATCACCTTTATAGACATGGCAAAAACAAGAAAACGGTCTTCATTCGTTTTTTTTGTAAATGCTCGCGAAAAAGTGCCATTTCAAATGGGGACTTATTGACTATATACATCTTTGTTGTAACAGGCAAATAGCATGTCTTAAAAAGTTGAATGAAAAATGAAAGAGGAAGTAAACCACAAAAATGTATTTACAATAATATGTGAATCTGTAAAATATATATATATATATATATATATATATATATATATATATATATATATATATATATATATATATATATATATATATATATATATATATATATAAAACAACAACAGCAATAAAAAAAATATAATAATAAATAAAAAACTAATATATATATATATATATATATATATATATATATATATATATATAAAATAAAAATAAAAAAATCATCAACTGAATCATGCTCTATGCAAGCCCCACTAGCCTAAACATGGAATCAAATGTGCATTTGTGTAATTTAAATTAAGCAGCGAATTATACACTTTTTTTAAATCCAAGTCAGGGGGCGGCCATTTTGCCTCTTGCTCTCGCTCAGGTAACAACCAATCACGGCTCAGCTTGTGGATGTCACATGAACTAACAAAAATGAGTGAGCTATGATTGGTTGTTACCTGAGCAACTCTGATCTCTTTTTAAGGTGACGGCCAGTATCAAAATGGCTGCCATATGAGAATGCTAAACATAAATAATTGGGTAAATATTTTAGATTCCATGAATGCAAGATTAATCGAAATTTTCTGTTTTAACTATTGGCGCCACATTGATCATATTTCTGTAAAACATTTTTTTTTTGCATTGCCTTCTTCAGAATAAAACAGTAAAAAAAAAATCCCAATGTTAGCAGGATTTCATAAAGTTAACTGAAAATAACACAGTTGTAAATGTATTTATCGGCCACAGGATTTTTAAAACAGGCCCATATCAATATTTGCCAAAATGCCAAATATAGGCGCCGATTATCGTAATCCGTATTCAAAAGTTATCCTATTAAATAATAAATATTCGAATGACATATTAGTTAATTAGTCAAATGATGGAGATGCATAGCGCATAGCCTACATTTTAATTGCATTGGCTGTTGGGCATATTCGCTTGTGCAGATTAAGCATATAAGCAGAAATGGACGACCATCATAAAGATAATCCTGATGTGTGCAGATGGCAAGCGACGACTTTTCTGATTTTCTCTGCGAGATAAGCCGCCGGGCATCAGACACTGAAACTGTTTAGATTATATTAATCACGCCAAGACTCACGCACACTCAACACACAGAGACAGACAGTATGCGTTCATATTTACACTGCAGATGAAATATGTCATTAGGTTCACTTGCTCCCCGAATGAATTAGGCCTGACACGTGTTGCGATAAGCTTGATTTTAACAGAGCATCTTTATGATCTGACACATCTAAGATGGCCTTCACGGACATAAAAATCCAAGTATGTCTGTAAAGGTATCGTACAAGTACAATTCAGAACCTCTCAAATCTTCTCTAAGCTCATCAGTACATCACTAGTATTTATCATTCTATGCAGAAGATAAAGAGTATATGACTGTTGGATTGTCTGCCGACAACAGTGTTCCCTCGCTACATGCTAAATACATAATTTAAGATGCATAATATCTTCCTCATATGTATACGGTCAATCTAATTTGTAATTAGATCAAAATGTAAGTCTATTCATTTATTAACGGTTCATTATTACTGCCCTTAATGCTCTATTATTCTTTTGTTTTTGTTTTGTTAAGCCTTACTGTCAACTGAAAATAACATCACCTGTGCTCAAGGCTCATCTGTTTTCCGGGTTTGGTCATGTGACGAGCGGAGCCGGAATTGGTTTAAGGTAACATGAAAAATGATTATCAAATAATCGGACGCGATAACTTTTTCCTGCGAAAAATGCCTGAATACATTTAGTGTCCCGTCAACGGTCTGAAATATGTCAATGAAAACTAAACATGCATTTTTGTGAAACTATGATTTCGATTCTACTTATTGTTTATTTCAAAACTGTCTATTCTATCTATTGTTTGTATTATTAATATGACCTAATTGGAGCAGTGTTCCCAATTTTGTTGTATACTTGTGTACAATGAAAATAAATACTATTCTAATCTAATTAGCATTAAGCTAGCAAGACAGTTTGCTGTTTTTAACTCTTGTGCAGTAATTTGAACCATTTTGAGTCATTTTTCTTCCACATGATTCTCACAGTATTTTAGCCAAAGAATTCCGCACTCCCAGTTGTGTGATAATTAAACAACTTTTTTCTCATGATTTGAGCCTTGCGGTTTATAATCCAGTGCAGTCTATCTGCAGTTTAGGGGGCAAATGTAAAGCTGGTGTTACCATTGTGAATGTGAATGGATGTGTTCAAAAAGTCACCATCTGGGCAAAATTTCAGCTCCCCAGTGTCCACTTTAACGGCTTTGCTTTGATGGGTTCACTTCTGTCGTTCCGTATGTCTGATATTTTGAATAAATGTGTAATTTTACCTGTATTATTGTACTTGTATTTGTTTACTTTTGTTCTGCTCTTACTACTATATCATAAAACTATTAGATGCGGTTAATTCCCCTTGGACAGTTCCACGATGACCTCCCTTCACCGTGTCGTCTTTAATCCCACTAAACATGTTCGCCATCGTCAAGTCCAGTGGAGGTCAGCGCCTGGTCAACTTGCACAATGACAAGCTTTTGTGTGCGTCTGTTTCCAGCTTCCATCTCACCTGTTTGGACTCGTTCCCGGTGAAGTGCCAAATGACAGTGTTTTTGGAAATATCCGAGCTGGGGCTGTACCAGGCTTGCAGCACCACCATCTGGCCCTTCACCACCTCCATCTCCTCTCGCGGGATTTCCACCTTTTGGCTGTCACCTGTGATTGCGGCACAACACATATTGCAGATATTTGCATTTTTCTTGTTTTTTTCAAATATAGCTGTCATTGGCAGTGAAACTGGATCTTCGACTGCCATAGACGTCATTGGTAGTGAATGAGTTACGTACGGTCAGTTCCCCCAAAATTAGGTACATATTTTGTAATAATGTTTATTTTTAGTTTCACAATATTTCCTGCGGCTCATTTGAGTATGTTAAATTTGTTGTTACGATGTATTATTTATTTAGTTGTTCCTATTGTGAATGTGATTTCAAGTGGTGCACAACTGCTTTGCAAGACAGCTGTATTTAAATAATCAATTCTAATAATTAGCACAAAAAAGAAATATATATATATATATATATATATATATATATATATATATATATATATATATATATATATATAAAGTTAAATATAACAGAACTGTGCTTAACAAATGTACTGTTCTGGGTAAAACAAAAATAAATGTTTAAGACAATGCAATGTTTAAACTGAATTCAGTGAGTCCTGTGTGTATCATTCATACGCTGCTGGATTTGTGATTAAAGTTGATCAGAATTATAGGAATAAGACAAGGACATTTTCAGAATAAATGTGACTTGAAAAAAAAGCCAACAAAGAAGAACGTAACAAAAGACCAAATAAAAAGGCTTGGCAGTGATTTAATTTGTCGATTTGAGCTATTTACAAATCTACATGTTTTTTTTTTCAAATTAACACATCACTACAAACATAAAGATAGCGACAAAGAATGACCCCACATCCTCCCAAATAAGTAAAAAAAAAAAAGATAAATAGCAGTTTTATGTTAAATGAACAAGAAAATCAGCCAATTAATCGCAAAAATCACAATTTTGCTGCAAAATATCGGAATGGGTCTGCCCATACGAAATGCATGTGAAAATATCTGAGCATAGTATGTAAAAAAAATCACATTTGAATCATCGTTGAGCAAGCTACAACTGAACCTTCATTTCCTAATTCCCATTGCGACCGCCAAACAAAGTGAGACTCACAGGGCGCCCAATCACCAGAACCAGACAGCTGGAGCTGGATCAGCTGATCCCAGCAATCGGAGTCAGAGTGCGTCTCCAGTTTGGAATGAAAAGCGACCCAGAAAGGGGTAAAAAAAAAAAAAAAAAAAAATGAAATCAAGTCCTCGGGAAGGCTTTGACGAGGTTAGCGCACAAGAGAAAGTGATCAATCAAGAGCGCGGGCTCGCCGTGATCCGCAGACGGCCAGCTGGAAGGTCCACATCTGTTCAGCCGGGGACGTCGTTCCCGCTCTGCCGTTTCCATGCATGTGCAGGGCGGAGGAATTAGGAGATTGGAAGCGGCTGGGCTGGGCTGAGTGGGGATGCGCACATTTGGACAAGTTGTTTTTTTGACCTGAAAAAGTTCCCTTGCAAGTGACTCAGTGTTTTTTGTTTTTCTTTCTTTTTCTTGCTGCTCCTGAGGGCAGAGTGACCTCTGCCTCAGTGGCACTCCTCTTCCTTAATTTCTCAATCTGCCAAATCCTGTTGACTAATCCCCGAACAATCCGGGGCTCAATCCCCTCACCTCACGTGAGGGAAAACAGCTCAGCTGGACATGGATATGATGTATAGTCCACACACACACACACACTTGCATATTAGAGTCACCAAAAATTAACATGAGCTAATCACTTTGCTTGACATGAAATCATGACACGTCATACTATCTAGCGCTGGCTCTCCAGCCTGTTTGGTTGTCATGACAACACAGGGCTGAACTGAGCTACCTAAAAAAAATAACAATCATAACTATAAAATCACAAAAACTTTATAGAAAATTAGAAACGTCTTGAGAAATAAAAGGATTGAAAACTTTTGCCTCTTTATAAAATGGATGTAATTAAAGAGAAAAGGTTAATATAGATTATTAAGTGAATTGGGGAAACGGCAGTTTTTTGGAGGTCATTATGCGGGACAATGTTAAAAAAAATAGCCACTTAATTAGCTACCCAGTTATTGTTATTTTCATAATAAAATACTCCAGAAATAATCTTAGATTTACAGTAATTGGGAGCAACAGAAAACGACAATTGCACATATTTAATCTTTAAATTTATAAAGTCATCAAACCATAACAATTAAAATAAAAGTAACCCAATCATCTTAAAATCTGCAGCTAGCCACTAAGCATTTTTTTTTAACTAATTCACTCCCAGCCCAGTTAAATTATATTTTTGACGTATAAAGCAGTCAATGGCAGCAAATGAGTTAACTTATTCATTGCCTTTGCAGTAAAAACAGATCTTCCATATTTACAGCTGCCAATGGTAATAAATGACGTATAAAAAC
This sequence comes from Hippichthys cyanospilos, assembly GCF_059441005.1. Taxonomy (NCBI): domain Eukaryota; kingdom Metazoa; phylum Chordata; class Actinopteri; order Syngnathiformes; family Syngnathidae; genus Hippichthys; species Hippichthys cyanospilos. Next base: position 4,269,720 of record NC_142379.1, read on the forward strand.
GTCTTTGGGATTGAATGAGTTAACGTAGCTTTCAGTGTTCGCAAAGAAGGAAAGAAAAACTGTGAAGGACAAGGTGAATTGTAGGAGAAAAAAAAAATGCTAAAATTTCTCCCATCTTGCATACGCTGAGGTCACACTCACACATCTATTGCATGACTGAGATTTACATCTCTGACAGCCATCATCCCTGCGGGCCATTTTCATTCTTAATGTTACCGCGGCTTCTGTGTTCAGAAGAATAGTCTTTTTTTTTTTTTTTTTAACACTCTGGTTACATTTAT